>NC_134689.1:376813887-377173040 GCF_050947455.1 Rhinoderma darwinii | reverse complement strand
TAACGTCCAAGAAAAATAAAAGAATGTTCAAAAAACGATGCCAATCTAAAGTAGACATATGGGAAATGTGAACTAGTAACTATTTTGGGTGGTATAAGTGTCTGTTTTACAAGCAGATGCATTTAAATACTGAAAAATTCAATTTTTTCAAAATTTTCTCTACATTTTGCAATTTTTCACCAATAAACACTGAATATATCGACCAAATTTTACCTAGAACATGAAGCCCAATGTGTCACGAGAAAACAATCTCAGAATCGCTTGGATAGGTTTAAGCATTCCGACGTTATTACCACATAAAGTGAAATATGTCAGATTTGAAAAATGGGCTCTGAGCCTTAAGGCCAAAACTAGGCTGCGTCCTTAAGGGGTTAAAACGTTTTGACATGTCTGTTGCACAAAAAGAGGTACGAGAAAGCGGCCGTATACTTCACTACTATTGCCAGTCCGTGGTCCATCGCACTATACTAAATGTGGCTCTGTTCTTCATCCTATACTCTATTTGCAGAGCTCTACAATCTTCAGCACTGAAGCTTTTGTGAAACTACAATCCCCAGCATGCTTTGACTGCCTTTATCCAGAATAATAGTCTTTGGCTGTCATGGTATGCTGGGAGTTGTAGTTTCACACACAACAGCTGCAGTCCTGACGGTTGTGGACCCCTGCGTCTTGTAGATATGTTAGAAGGGGTGCGGGGTGAAAGTCGCTATCCCTTTGAATTAGTAGTCTACCATTTTTTCCTCCGTTTAGAAGAAGGCTTCTCAGAGTTCAGAGAGTAGGAAACTTGCGGCCTGAGATAAGTCAATGGTAATGGCGCTGTCATAACACGGTGCAGTTTTGTTTTCTCATGCATGTTGTAACAAAGAGTCGTCCTGCCAAGTACAGCGGAGGAAGGGACACACCCGGTCACCCAATATGAGTCATGCTCCGGCTGATGTGTAATTCTTCTGCATTTCCTAAAAGGCTATGTAAACCTTTGAATGGCATTTTTTTTTAATAGATTTTTATAGAAAGGTCAGTCAGTGTGATTGGTGTTACTTTAAGTTTTTACTAAAAAAGTGTTTTTACTTTTTGAGATACAGCTAATTTGTATCTTGCGCTATGACCTGAATCTGAGTCCCGCGGACGTGACTGGTTCAGTGACAGCGTGTCCTGCGTGTCTGCGACACACAGGATCCACCTGTAATCTATCACATCTGCGCTAGGGCTCCGTTCACACGCTCCGTCGGAGCTTCCTGTCAGAACGGAACTCTGACTGAAAGAAACAGAAACCATAGGTCTCCGTTTGCATCACCATTGATTTCAATGGTGACGGATCTGGTGCATATGGTTTCCGTTTGTATCCGTTTTTGCAAGGGTTCTGTCGTTTTGACGGAATGAATAGCGCAGTTGACTACGGAAACGTAGGAACGTGTGAACGAAGCCTTAGATGTAATAGATTACACGTGGAATCTTTGAGTCAGAGACGCAGGACCCGCTGTCACTGAACCAGTCAGGTCATAGCGCAAGATACAGCGGCTTCGTATAGAGAATACAGAGCCGCTGTATCTCAAAAAGTTGAAATAATTTTTTAATAAAAATGATTTATAAAGTTACACCAAACACACTGACTGACCTTTCTGTAAAAATAAAACCATGCCTTTTAAAGGAGTACATAGCCTGTAATATTCAGAGAAAAAACCCTTCATTTTCCACTATATTCACAGACCTCGTTCTTATAAAATAGTACAAGACACAATGTAAATAATATTACCAGAAACATACAATAGTACAGGCCATATTATGCCACCTGTAGAATCTAAGCTTGATACAGTGCCATGCGGAGGCACCTTACAGCGGCACACATGGCACCATACTACAGAACAGTAGGCACCCTGTGCTGCATTATAGGTTGTGCGCATAAGACCATGCCCGTAGTCGAGTACACCATTTGGACAAAAGTATTGGGATACCTCTTAATTATTGAATTCAGGTGTTTTATTCAGTCCCAGCGCCACAGGTCTATAAAATCTAGCACCTGGCCATGCAGTTGCCTTTAGGCCGGGTTCCCATGTAGCGTAAACGCTGCAGAATTTCCGCAACGGAATTCTGAGCGGAAATTCTGCAGCGTTTACAATAGCAGCAAAGTGGGCGTGTTTTTCTGGATTTTCCCTTGCAGGTTTTCACCAATTGAGTACAACGGGGGATGCAAAACGCACAACAGAAAGCCAAGCGTTGCGACTTTTGTAGCATAATCACAACGTTTACGCCGCAAAAATTGCAACTCCGTAAGAAAAAATAAAATAAATCATACTTACCCAGAACACCCTCCTCCTTCCTGCAGTCCAGTCTCCTGGGATGACGTTGCATCCCATGTGAACGCTGCAGCCAATCACAGGCTGAAGCGTCACATGGCCTGCAACGTCATCCAGAGCGGACATCAGAGGAGGGAGGGGGGTAAGTATTAACGTCTTTCTGCCACAGCCGAATTTCCGTCTGAAAAATTGCACCATGATTTGGTTCGATTTTTTGGGGACGGAATGTCCTCTGGGTGCCAGGTCGGACACGCTGCATGATTTTTATACAGCGTATCTGTCCCATGGGAATCCGGCCTTACAAACATTTGTGAAAAAATGGGGCGTTCTAAAGAGCTCCGTAAATACCAGCGTGGTCCTGTAATAGGACGCCACCGTTGTAACAAGTCAGTTTGTTACGTTTGCAGATATTCCACAAGAAACTGAGTGATATTATTACAAAGTGGAAGTGTTTAGGAACCAAAGCAACTCAGTCATGAAGTCTCAGACCACGTAAAGTTACAGAGCGGGGTCGCCGAATGCTGAAAAGTGTATAAAAGTCGCCAACACTCTGCTGACTGCAGAGTCCAAACCTCTAGCATTAACATCCGCACAAGAACTGTGCCCGGAAGTTTCATAGCTTGGGTTTCTATAGCCGAGCAGCTGCATACAATTCTTACATCACTAAGCACAATGCCCAGCATCGGATGGCGTGGTGTAAAGCAGCCGCCACTGGACTCTGGAGCAGAGGAAACGTGTTCTGTGGAGCGATGAATCACCTTCTCTATCTGCCAGTCTGATGGACGAGTCTGGGTTTGGTGAATGCCAGGAGAACGTTACCTGCCGGGCTACATTGTGCCAACTGTAAAGTTTGGTGGAGGAGAGATAATGCTATGGGGTTGTTTTTCAGGGGTCGGCCCAGGCCCCTTAGTTCCAGTGAAGGGAAATCTTAATACTTCCACTTACCAAGACATTTTGGACAATTAAATGCATCCAACTTTGTGGGAACAGTTTGGGGTTCAGCCCTTTTCTGTTCTATCATGTCTGTGCCCCAGTGCCCAAAGCGAGGTCCAGAAAGACATGGTTGGTTGGGTGAGTTTGGTGTGTAAGAACATAACTGGCCGCACAAAGCCCTGACCTCAACCTAATTGGAATGAACTAGAACAGAGATTGTGAGCCAAGACCTCTCGCCCAACATCAGTGCCTGACCTCACAAATGCTCTTCTGGATGAAATTACCACAGGCACACTTCAAAATCTTGTAGAAAGCCTTCTCAGAAGAGTGGAAGATGTTTTCGCTGCAAAGGGTGATCAACTCCATATTAATGTCTATGGATTTCAATTGGGATGTCATAAAAGCTCCTGTAGGGATATGGTGCAGGTGTCCCAATACTATTGTCCATATAGTGTATATTCCTAGGATAGCGTGAGAGCATGAATGACGGTCCACGTGTGTATTGGTGATGACGGTTCATGAGCGCACATGGTTAGACATCATGATTTTGCGCGAGCAAGCACATAAAGTCCTTTTACACGGGCCAATTATCGGGCAAATGAGTGTTCATATGAAGGCTCGTTCCCAATCATTGCCCGCTGTAAACAGGGCAACGATCAGCCAAGGCTCGTTCATCAGCTGATAGTATTGTTTATGCTGCCAATAAAATGGTCGCTAGTCGGCAGCACATCTTGTGTAAACAGGTAAATGTGCTGCCAACATGATAAAAACGTATGGGGACGAGCAATCGTAGTAGCGAATCGCTCTCCCCCATACATAGCTCCTTGTGAAAGGAGGAACAAGCGCCGTTTAGCAAGATGTCTTGTTGTCGGCACTCAGTTACACAGACCATGTCGGGCCATGTAAGAGGACCCTTAGTCAGGCGAGCATATGGGAAGAGAGTCCCACACTGGGCCCCATTTAACCTGAAGCTGACCCTACTTGGATCTAGTGATATTTAGAATTATATGCTGCATACTGGAATATGTAGCTCAATACTCCCCCCCTGTGGACTATGTCAGTAATGACATTACTGTACAATTTCATAATTGAGTTTTCCGGTTTTATGTTAAAAAAGCTTAATCGTTAAATGTTCTACAACTTTCTAATGCACTTTGTGTTTGATTTTCAATACATTAGTTTGCAGTCAGTGAATGAGAACACTCTTCTTTACATTCAGAGGCAGCAAACCTGTACAGACCTGGGCCTGCTCTGAGCTGAGAAGTGGATACAATTGTATCAGTCTAGACTAAACAATGCTCTGTGAGCTGAATACATCAGCAGCACAAATTTCTCTGGGAGTTTGCTACAATGTATCAGTCTAGACTAAACAATGCTCTGTGAGCTGAATACATCAGCAGCACAAATCTCTCTGGGAGTTTGCTACAATGTATCAGTCTAGACTAAACAATGCTCTGTGAGCTGAATACATCAGCAGCACAAATCTCTCTGGGAGTTTGCTACAATGTATCAGTCTAGACTAAACAATGCTCTGTGAGCTGAATACATCAGCAGCACAAATCTCTCTGGGAGTTTGCTACAATGTATCAGTCTAGACTAAACAATGCTCTGTGAGCTGAATACATCAGCAGAACAAATCTCTCTGGGAGTTTGCTACAATGTATCAGTCTAGACTAAACAATGCTCTGTGAGCTGAATACATCAGCAGCACAAATCTCTCTGGGAGTTTGCTACAATGTATCAGTCTAGACTAAACAATGCTCTGTGAGCTGAATACATCAGCAGAACAAATCTCTCTGGGAGTTTGCTACAATGTATCAGTCTAGACTAAACAATGCTCTGTGAGCTGAATACATCAGCAGAACAAATCTCTCTGGGAGTTTGCTACAATGTATCAGTCTGGAGATGCAATGTGTTTGGTCTGTTGAACTGATATAAAACTACTACTCATGTAAATTAACGCAGTCACTAGGAAACATCCAGATATAGAAGCACGGTACGTTGGATTATTGACTTGCTTTTGTATTATGAAAAACTTTGAATAAAAACCTAATGGAAAATTTAAAAAAACCACGGTACAGGCCTCGCTGCAAGAGGCTATACACCGTTTCATAGATTGGGATGCAAAAACTTTTATAGGAAATTGTAAAAGGTATATTTATTGTGATCAGGCATCCAAGATAAAGTTATTGACAACCACTGCATAATGATGGCTAAAAGGAAACCAGAATAATTTTGGACACAGCTCTGGATGTGACTGGAGTATACTACATGATGTAACAAGATCAGTGCAAGATAAGTAAAGCAATGTTACTCAGTATTATGAGTAGATTTATACTGTGGGAAATCTTCAGTAACTGAGCTATTATGCTTTAGACCCTTCGATGTTTAACCCCTTCATGACTGAGCCTGTTTTGGCCTTCAGGACAAAGCCGATTTTTCAAATCTGACATGTGTCACTTTATGTGGTAATAACTCCGGAATGCTTTTACCTATCCAAGTGATTATGAGAATGTTTTCTCGTGACATATTGTACTTTATGTTAGGGAAAAAATTTAGTCGATAAATTCAATATTTATTTGTAAGAAACGCCAAGATTTAGAGAAAATTTGCCAAAATTTGCATTTTTCTAAATTTAAATGTATTTACTTGTAAAACAGATGGTAATACCACACAAAATAGTTACTAGTTAACATCCCCCATATGTCTACTTTATGTTTGCGTCGTTTTTTGAACATTCTTTTATTTTTCTAGGACGTTACAAGGCTTACAACTTTAGCAGCAATTTCTCATATTTTCAAGAAAATTTCAAAAGCCTGTTTTTTCAGGGACCAGTTCAGTTCTGAAGTGGCTTTGAGGGCCTTATATATTAGAAAGTCCCCAGAAGTCACCTCATTTTGAAAACTGCACCCATCAAAGTATTCAAAACAGCATTCAGAAAGTGTTTTATCCCTTTAGGCGTTTCACAGGAATTAAAGCAAAGTAGAGGTGAAATTTACAAATTTCATTTTTTTTCTTCGAAAATTCATTTGTAATACATTTTTTCTGTACCACTGAAGGTTTTACCCAAGAAATGCAACTCAATATTTATTGCCCAGATTCTGCAGTTTTTAGAAATATCCCACATGTGGTCCTAGCGCGGTAATGGACTGAAACACCGGCCTCAGAAGCAAAGAAGCACCTAGTGGATTTTGGGGCCTCCTTTTTTTAGAATATATTTTAGGCACCATGTCAGGTTTGAATAGGTCTTGTAAACAGTAAAGACCCCCCAAAAGTGTCCCCATTTTGGAAACTATACCCCTCAGGGAATTTATCTATGGCTATAGTTAGCATTTTGAACCCACAGTTTTTTTGCTAAATTTATTTGAATTAGTATAAGAAGATGAAAATCTACTTTTTTTGTGAAAAAACGTAGAAATTTTAAATTTTTTACAAGGAATAAAGTGGAAAAAACACCCCAACATATGTAAAGCAATTTCTTCCGATTATAGCAATACCCCATATGTGGTAATAAACGACTGTTTGGACCCACAGCAGGCCTCAGAAGAGAAGGAGCACCATTTGGATTTTGGATTTCTGATTTTGCTGGAATAGTTTTCAGTGCCGTGTCGCGTTTACAATGCACTGGAGGGATGAAAACAGTGGAAACCCCCCAATAGTGACCCCATTTTGGAAACTACACCCCTCAAGAAATTTTTCTAGGGGTAAAGTTAGCATTTTGACCCCACAGTTGTTTTGCTGAATTCATTGGAATTAGTCTGTAAAGGTAAAAATCTACTTTTTTTCTGTAAAACAAGTTCTCCTGATTCCGTAAATACCCCACATGTGGTAATAAACTGCTGTTTGGACCCACACCGGGGCTTAGAAGGGAAGGAGCGCTATTTGGCTTTTGGAGCTCAAATTTAGCTGGAATAGTTTTTGGGTGTCATTTCGAATTTGCAAAGCCCCCGAGGGACCGAAACAGTGGAAGCCCCCAAAAAGTAACCCCATTTGGGAAACTACACCACTTAAGGAATCTATCTAGGGGTATAGTGAGCATTTATACCCCACACGTCTTTTGCAGAATTTAATAGAATTAATATCAACATTATTTCCACTAAAATGTTGAATTTTTTCAATTTCACAAAGGATAAAGGAGAAAATGCCGCCCAACATTTGTAAAGCAATTTCTCCCGAGTACGGCAATACCCCATATGTGGTCATAAATGTTTTTTCATTAGAAAGTAATTAACCCTTTCCGAACTGATCCATGTTTTGCTTTTTTCTTTTTCGTTTTTCCTCCCTGCTTTCCGAGAGCCACAACTTTTTTAATTTTCCGTCAATAGAGTGGTATGAGGGCTTATTTTTTGCGGGACGAGCTGTAGTTTTTATTGGTACCATTTTTTAGTACATAAGACTTTTTGAGCACTTTTTATTACATTTTTTGGTAGAGCCAAGGTGACCAAAAAACTGAGATTTTGCAGTTTAAAATTCTTTATTTTTCACCGCGTTCACCGTGCGAGTTCAATAATGGTATATTGTAATAGCTTGGACATTTACGGACGCAGCGACACCAATTTTGTGTATTTTTTTATTTTTTTACATTACTTTAGAGAAAAAATGTGAAAAGGGTTTCTTTTTGGACTTTAAATATTTATTAAATTTTTTCCAATAATAATAACTATTTACTTTTCGCTGTTTCTGTCTATTAGTCCCGGGTATCAGCTGTAATACACAGCTGACACCCGCAGCGTATGGCGCGGGCTCAGAGCGTGAGACGCTCCATATATCACCCCCCACACCACGACATGCTATTAAGTCATGGTGCGCGAAGGGTTTAATGCGCAGCGGATGGTGCAGAGTGAAAATTAAAATTTTCCACTGATGTGCCATTTTAGTGCACTATATGTTGTGCCCAGTTTGTGCCACAAATACCACATAAAATATTAACTGGGTTCTCCCGGGTATGGCGATGCCATATCGGTGAACGTAAACGGCTGTTTGGGCATGCTGTAGGGCTCAGAAGGGAGGGACGCCATTTGGCTTTTGGAGCGCATATTTTGCTTGGTAGTAGCTCTGGCGTTTTGCTGGTATGTCAGTTTATAATGTGGGGGCAAATGTAGGCTGGGCAGAGTACATCAGGGCATAATAAGATGGTATAATAATGGGGTAAATAAATAATAATCCATAGATATGTGGCCAGTGTCGCACTTATAAATTGCACCCGATCCTATCCACTTTTGGAACGCTCTGCACATTTTGCATCGCCATAATCTGGGAGCCGGAACTTTTTTTATTTTTTCACCACCGGAGCTGCGTGAGGGCTTATTTGTTGCAGGACAATCTGTAATTTTCATTGGTACCATTCTGGGGTACATGCGATTTTGTTGATCACTTTTTATGCCATTTTTCGGCAAGCAAGGTGACCAAAAACCATCAATTCTGACAATGATATTTATTTATTTTTGATGGCGTTTGCCTTGGGCTATAAATGACCATTATACTTTATTCTGTGGGTCGGTACGATTACGGCGATACCATATGTATATAGGGTTTTTTATGTTTTGCAGCGTTTGCGCAAAAAAATAACTTATTTAGAAAATAAATTATTTTTTGTGCACCCATATTCTGAGAGCCATAACTTTTTTATTTTTCAGTCAAAAAAGCTGCGTAAGGGCTTGTTTTTTGCGGGACGGTTTGTAGTTTGTATCGGTACAATTTTGGCGTACATGCAACTTTTTGATCACTTTTAATTGCATATTTTGGGAGGGGTGGTGACCAAAAAATAGTGATTCTGGCATTGTTTTTCATTTATTTTTTTTGCGGTATTCACCGTGCGGGAAAAATAATATTATAGTTTTATAGTTGGGGTCGTTATGAACGCGGTGATACCAAATATGTGTACTTTTTTAAAATATTTATTTTTTTCCTATAATAAAAGACTTATTATAGGAAAAAAAAGCAGTTCATGTTTATGTCACTTATAACTTTTATTTTTACACTTTTTTGAAAACATTTTTATTCTTTTTTTTTACTTTTTTCACTTGTCCCACTAGGGGACACTTAGGGCGGGTTCACACATGGCGGAATTTCACTTAAATTCCGCTGCGGACACTCCGCAGCGTTATTCCGCAGCGGAGCCGTTTCTCCATTGACTTTCACTTTAATTTAGCAGTGTTCGTTTACACGATGCGTACAATTCCGCTGCGGAGCATAGGCTGCGGAGCGGAATTTGGTGTCCGCAGCATGCTCTGTCTGTTGCGGAGCAGTGGCGGACTCATGGCGGAATTTCTCCATTGACTTCAATGGAGATTCAAAGTTCCGCAATGAAGTCCGCAGCTGTCATGCACATGTCATGTGTGCTGCGGATGCGTCTTGCTTTTTTAACTTGACATTTCTTCATTCTGGCTGGACCTATGTATTTCTAGGTCTACAGCCAGACTGAGGAAGTCAATGGGGCTCCCGTAATGACGGGAGCGTTGCTAGGAGACGTCAGTAAATAGTCACTGTCCAGGGTGCTGAAAGAGTTAAGCGATCGGCAGTAACTGTTTCTGCACCCGGGACAGTGACTACCGATCCCAATATACATGTATCTGTAAAAAAAAATGAAGTTCGTACTTACCGAGAACTCCCTGTTTCTGTCTCCAGTCCGGCCTCCCAGGATGACGTTTCAGTGTAAGTGACGGCTCCAGCCAATCACAGGCCAAGCACAGGCTGCAGCGGTCACATGGACTGCCGCGTCATCCAGGGAGGTCGGGCTGGATGCCGAAGGAGGGACGCGTCATAAAGACAACGGGCGGTAAGTATGAATTTCTTTTACTATCACTAGGGAAAGTGCTGTCCCTTCTCTCTATCCTGCACTGATAGGGAGAAGGGAAGCACTTTTCCCGCAGTCCGCAGCAGCTAGTCCGCATCAATTTTCTGCACATTTTGTGCAGATCCGCAGCCGTAATCCGCAACCCGGATTAGGTGCGGCATTGATGCGGACAGTTGCGGAGGAATTCCGCCATGTGTGGTCATGCCCTTAGACTTGCAGCTTTGATCGCTGCTGGAATACATTACACTACACACGTAGTGTAATGCATTCCAACTGTCATTGTGACGTGACAGTCACACTGACAGGAAGCCTACGACGACCACCCTCCGGCTGGTCCTCATAGGCTTCTGTACATGGCAGCCCGGAAGCCATTGTCTGGCGTCCGGTTGCCATGGGCACCATCGCCAGCCCCCGTGATTTCACGTGGGGGCTGCCGATCGGCGCTAAACACCTTAATTGTGGCGTTCAAAATCGAACGCCGCAATTAAGGGGTTAAATGCCGAAATCAGCGGCGATGGGCCGCTTATCGGCAACGGGGAATGCAGGGCAGACACCCTGCACAGTTAACCGCCGCTGCGGTGTAGCACCGCACGGCAGTTAACTGTCAAAGCACAGACGTAACTGCACGTCAAGGTGCGCAAACTTACTGCTCACCTCGACGTACAGTTACGTCAAGGTGCGCTAAGAGTTTTGGGGACTATAATATTGTTCTATACTTTGGATTTAAATGAGAATCGAACCTCCGGGACCCCTACTGTCAAGCCGAATGAGGAGAGGGAGTGCCACGGCCCATTCATTGGCTAGACAGGCACTGTGCGTCTCAGCGGGAAGCACCCCCGGCGTTCTACCACAGTCACGTGGTGCTTCACGCCGCTGTTTGTTGACAGCGCTGCATTGTCAACGTGGCTGTATACCCATGTGAGAATTGAAACCAATCAATAGCCTCAGTGGTGTACAGCATGACAATGCTCAGGCCAGTGATTGGTTGCCGGGAACATGTGGGTATACAGGCACGTCACTGCTGCAGCACTGTCAACATAGCAGCGTGGAGCACTGGCGCGACTGCGCTAGAACGCCAGGGAGGATCTGTCTGGTATGTAATGGCCCCTTTTTGTCCGAACTTGGAAAACCCCATTGATTAACTATCAATGTTAATGGGTTGGAACACCCCTTTAGGACAGGATCACACACGCAGTTTTGATGCAGTTTTTTGTGGCAGTTTTTGGCTAAATTTTTTGGCCCAATGTCAGAAGTGGATCCAAAAGGCAAAGAAATGTATAAAGAATACACTGATGCATCTCATTTCATTTGTGTCCACTCCTTGGTTTGGCTAAAAAAAAACCTGAACTGAATACTGCCACAAAAACTGCATCCTGGTGTGATCCTGGTCTTAAAGTGTAGCTAAACATTTGACAAACTTCTGACATGTCATAGGGACATATCATAAGTTTTGATTGGTGGGGGTCCGAGCACTGAGACCCCCACCAATCGCCCAAACAAAGCGGCAGAAATGCTCGTGTGAGTGCTCAGCCGCTTCGTGTACGTTTGGCTTTTTCAGGAAAGCCGATGTATCAAAGTACGGGCTCATAGACTTTCTATTGAGCCCGTACTCCGATACATTGATTTCTGGAGAAAGCCGAACAGACACGAAGCGCCTAAGCGCTCACACGAGCGCTTCTGCGGCTTCGGTAGCACAGTGCTCAGACCGCCACCAATCAAAACTTCTTACTTGTCACTATGACATGTAAGAAGTTTGTCAAACGTTTAGTTATACTTTAAAGCTTTCAAATGTTTTGCTTTAGATATTACACCAAAAGCATAATAAACTCCCCAGTACTAGTGATCCAATAGTTTTTCTCAAACTGATTTCCAGTGAACCCAATCTTCTCACGGGTGTTCTCCAAAAAGAAAACGTGTGATGGTGTATGAAGGGTGGGGGGAGGGTGTTGTGCTAGTGCCATCATGTAAATTGTGCCCCACGGGAGATCTGTCACTGCAGCCTACCAGTACCGAACAGCGACAATGTCATCCCTGTCCGTGCCACACTATTACAGGAGAAGACTTGTGACAGACTCTTTTAGGATTCAAGCCACATGGGTTATTGGACTTGAAGCAACAAGAAGGGATCAGACACCTTCTTAGGGTGCGTTCACATATATCAGTTGTATCAAAATTTATCAGTTGCCATCAGGCTTTTTCACAATTTTTACTACAAAACCATCAGTTGTCGTTAGTTGTCATCAGTTTTTACCGCAATGGTCCACCAAAAAGGCAGTCTAGGCTCTGAAAATGTGCAGATTTGATCAGAGTGATGCATAGTTTATGATAGATTGGATACATGATAGATTGGATACATGATAGGTTGGATACTTGTGTACTTGCCATTTCACAAAACTTCTGACGTGATCCTGGCATGTCGGGGCTCCTCCTGTGCTCCGGCCTCGGTGTTACACTGAGGTCTGACACACACATTGTAATGTCACGTGTGTCATATTTAGTGCAGCGCTTAGGCCGGCGCCAAGAGAGAGAGCCCAGAAGGCAGCTGCTGTCCACTCACCTCAGATCAGATCTTTGAAGCAGCCTTGTGAACCTGCAAAGACTCCAAACACTAGCCGTAACTTCAGGGTATGGATAGTTTTTGGCACCTTTACAGCTACCCAATCCCACCCCGCATCTCCTACCCACCCCACATTGGGATTGCTGTTGTTTCTATTCACATGACAGGGTCCAGGTGTCGGCCGTTAAAAACGTCCGTCTCAGCCCGTTTTTGACAGCCGTTTTGATCTGTTTTATATCCACGCCGTGTCCGTGTTTCCCTTTTTGACGGCCAATTGTGACCTGTTTTGCATCCGTTTTTCACTGTTCGTTTTAAAAAAGGATTCATTTCATGTGTAAATAATACCACAGTGCCCTCTCCATATAGTGCCACATACACCCTGTAGATAATGCTGCAGTGCCCTCTCCATATAGTGCCACATACACCCTGTAGATAATGCTGCAGTGCCCTCTGTATATATTTCCACAGTGCCCTCTGTAGATAATGCCACAGTGCCCTCTATAGATAATGCCAGTGCCCTCTGAATATAGTGCCACAGAGCTCTCTGTAGATAGTGCCACAGATCCCCTGTAGATAATGCCACAGTGCCCTCTGTATATAGTGCCACACACCCCCTGTAGATAATGCCACACTTCCCTCTGTAGATAATGCCACAGTGCCCTCTGTGGATGATGCCACAGTGCCCTCTGTAGATGATGCCATTGTGCCCTCTGTAGATAATGCCACAGTGCCCTCTGAATATAGTGCCACAGAGCTCTCTGTATATAGTGCCATACACACCCTGTAGATAATGCCACAGTGCACTCTGTAGATAATGCCACAGTGCCCTCTGTAGATAATGCCACAGTGCCCGCTGAATATAGTGCCACAGAGCTCTCTGTAGATAGTGCCACACCCCCTCCCTGTAGATAATGCCACAGTGCCCTCTGTATATAGTGCCACACCCCCCCCTGTAGATAATGCCACAGTGCCCTCTGTAGATAATGCCACAGTGCCCTCTGTAGATGATGCCACAGTGCTCTCTGTAGATAATGCCACAGTGCCCTCTGTAGATAATGCCACAGTGCCTTCTGTAGATAATGCCACACACCTCCTTCAGATAATGCTGCAGTGCCCTCTGTAGATAATGCCACAGTGCCCTCTATAGATAATGCCAGTGCCCTCTGAATATAGTGCCACAGAGCTCTCTGTAGATAGTGCCACAGATCCCCTGTAGATAATGCCACAGTGCCCTCTGTATATAGTGCCACACACCCCCTGTAGATAATGCCACACTTCCCTCTGTAGATAATGTCACAGTGCCCTCTGTAGATAATGCCACAGTGCCCTCCGTGGATGATGCCACAGTGCCCTCTGTAGTTGATGCCATTGTGCCCTCTGTAGATAATGCCACAGTGCCCTCTGAATATAGTGCCACAGAGCTCTCTGTATATAGTGCCATACACACCCTGTAGATAATGCCACAGTGCACTCTGTAGATAATGCCACAGTGCCCTCTGTAGATAATGCCACAGTGCCCGCTGAATATAGTGCCACAGAGCTCTCTGTAGATAGTGCCACACCCCCTCCCTGTAGATAATGCCACAGTGCCCTCTGTATATAGTGCCACACCCCCCTGTAGATAATGCCACAGTGCCCTCTGTAGATAATTCCACAGTGCCCTCTGTAGATGATGCCACAGTGCTCTCTGTAGATAATGCCACAGTGCCCTCTGTAGATAATTCCACACTTCCCTCTGTAGATAATGTCACAGTGCCCTCTGTAGATAATGCCACAGTGCCCTCTGTAGATAATGCCACAGTGCCCTCTGTAGATAATGCCACAGTGCCCTCTGTGGATGATGCCACAGTGCGCTATGTAGATGATGCCACAGTGCCCTCTGTGGATGATGCCACAGTGCTCTCTGTAGATAATGCCACAGTGCCCTCTGAATATAGTGCTACAGAGTTCTCTGTATATAGTGCCACACACCCCCTGTACATAATGCCACAGTGCACTCTGTAGAGAATGCCTCAGTGCCCTCTGTAGAAAAATGCCACAGTGCCCTTTGTAGACAATGCCACAGTGTCACATATATGGACAGTGATGTGTGTGGCACTAAATTCAGCTCCTGCTCTACCCCCTCCCCCGTCAGCAATTCTTTGGCCGGATGTTCCCATGCCGGGTGCTGCCGGAAGGTGGATGCAGCAGCACCCAGCGTTTATCAGGCTACAATGAATTAAGATAGGATACGGCGCCGGACCCAAAGACTCGGCGTGTAACATTTTTGTATCCAGTTCCTGGACAGGTCCAGCGCCATACGGCGCCACAGCTTATATCCCATGTGCCAGAACAGATCCCATAGAAAGCTATGGGGTCTTGTGAAGGATGCTTTATTTGCTTATATTCTTTGTATGAAATTACATTATGAATTATAAAGCAGGATGCCGAATTACTAAAATAAGTATTCTCCATTTTGTAATGAACTTTCCTCTATATAATTCAAAGAAACATCTTATCTTCATGTATTCATCGTGTGGCCTTCATAGCCCATTGAAGCGCGTTGGCTGAACGCCCAGACATAAAGTGCAACTATTTCTCCCCCATGAGAACAAATCACTAACAACTGCCCATTATATGCCTGTCTCCAGGTGTTCCCTGATGCCAGCATTTTAATGAAGAATTAGAATTACGTATTTTAAATATTCTTATGGTCTGCTATTGGCTGAATAAAAGTTATTGTCACGTTGTCTCTGATTGGTTAACCTCAAGTCTACACCCCTTCTGAATGATAGTATTGTAATTGAGTTTGGAAATAAACCTCCAGAGGAGTATTTTGAGTATATCAGCAGCGTCTGTGTGTTATTTCTCCTCTCGATATATATCGGTATGAAATATCCTGATTAGGATGTTGGATAAAGTGCCTGGCGTGAGTGTCTGTTGGAACACTTGTCTAAATTTCAGTCTAATATATTTTGAGCCATTGACTTCCACGACAGTCTGTTCTACCATCAGTTCCCTTCTGACTTTTCTGCAACACGCCGGAGGGAAACTTAAAGGGACACATATATATGTCAACGGCACCTAAGTATTGTTATTTTGTTTTCTTTATTTCATTTGCCACCACTAGAAGGAGTTTAGGAAATTACTGCATACTCTTTATACAATGAACTCAATAATAACACAGTATGCAGTAAGCTACTAAGCTCCCCCTAGTGGTAGCACAGAATGTTGGACATAAAAACGACATGGTATTAAAAGGTAGGCATTGGGGCAGATTTATTTCTGTGTTTGGGTCTAGGAAGTGTTGGAAAATGTGCCAAAGTTTAGCACAATTTTTTGTTTTCACCTCTCTTGACACATTTTAAAAGTGTTCCCAAAAGGGGGTGCAGCTTAGCAGGAAAGGGACATGGATAGTCAAAGGGGCATGGTTTAAAATGTGCCAATGTGTGCCAAAAACTGGCACAAAATTCTGGCACAAGATAAACCAAATCAAAAGGAAATAAGGAAATGTATATAAGGAAATGGTATAAGGAAAAGTATATAACAGGTCATGCAAGATGCACCAACACTATGATTCAGCATGCACCACTTTGATATTCTTGGCGCATTTTGTGCCTGCCTGGTCTAAGTTGGGCCACTTGTTTTTCTGCAGTCCTGGATGAACAAATGAAGCAGTCTATGACATTGTTTTACATGTATTTTATTTTCTATGAAAAGGGAGTTAATGAACAGCGAAATAAAGATAACATGCGGGTGACATGGTACTAGATGTTCTTGCAGCAGCGGGCACTGGTCCAGTCTATGTTACTGCACTGGCAGTAACACGTGTTGGAGCCCTGGAAGTTGTATGATCCACAGCCCATTCCACAGGAACAAGAGACGGCAGTATATCCTAAAAGTAATAAGGGAAATGTCAACCTGCTAGTCACATAATGCCAACCTGCAGATCACACCACAAGATCGATGCCCCTCCAACTGCCCAGGTGCAAGTCTACAGCAAGGACTGACAACACAGAGATGGAAGGATTATGGAATAGGTGGGTTTGGGCTTCTGAGCATATAAGGCTGTGTTCACATCACCATTGCCCTTCCGTTGAGGGGCTCCGTCTGAGGTTTCCGTCGGGTTAACCCCTCAACAGAAAGGCAAACAGAAACCTAAGCTTCCGTTTCCGTCATCGTTGATATCAATGGTGACGGAAACATTGATAAAGGTTTCCGTTTCTCGCCGTTGTGACCGGGTTCCAATGTTTTGACGGAATCAATAGCGCAGCCGACCGCGTTATTGATTTAGTCAAAACAATGGAACCCTGTCACAACGGTGACAAACGGAAACCTTTAGCAATGTTTCCGTCACCATCGATATCAATGGTGAGGGAAACGGAAGCTTAGGTTTCCGTTTGCCTTTCCGTTGAGGGGTTAACCCGACGGAAACCACAGATGGAACCCCTAAATGGAAGGGCAACGCTAATGTGCACAGGCCTTAACCTGGACATAGGGTGACTTGATTCAACATGATAAACAGTCTTATATTGTAGATGGCATGGTAAATGGGATTCGGCTTAAAGGGTGTCCTCAGCTTTATATAAATACAGCTTAAAGGGGTTGTTTGCTTTGGACAGCTCCATTTAATAAACTCTCTATTAGCCAGATGGGACAACCCAAATCATTGTATAATGAAAAGTTCAGCAAATATACTTTGGGTCTCAGTTCCTTAACATTTTCAAGATCTCTGCCTGCTTCAGTGAATGGCACCATTTTTACTTACATCCAGAGGCTGAAAATCCATACAGACTTAGGGTATGTGCACACACACTAATTACGTCCGTAATTGACGGACGTATTTAGGCCGCAAGTCCCGGACCGAACTCTGTGCAGGGAGCCGGGCTCCTAGCATCATACTTATGTACGATGCTAGGAGTCCCTGCCTCGCTGCAGGACAACTGTCCCGTACTGAAAACATGATTACAGTACGGGACAGTTGTCCTGCAGCGAGGCAGGGACTCCTAGCATCGTACATAAGTATGATGCTAGGAGCCAAGCTCCCTGCACTGTGTTCGGTCCGGTACTTGCGGCCGAAATACGTCCGTCAATTACGGACGTAATTAGTGTGTGTGCACATACCCTTAGGATCCTTTTACACCGGCCAAAATGTGCCATAAAAACAAGCGCCGATCAACAAAAAAGCTTGATGGTCGGTGCTTGTTTGCGCCTTTCACAAAGAGCAATGCTTGGTTATGTATGGGGACGAGCGATCACAGGGAGATGTGCTGCCGACAATGATAATATTTTGTGCTACATAAACAATATGATCAGCCGATGAATGAGCGTTTGCTCGTTCATCGTCTGATCATTGCCCTGTTTACACAGGGCAATGATCGGGAAAGAGTGTTCATATTAACTGCTGACATAAATGAAATGTGAGCTAAGTAAACAAAACAACCTGGAGTCCACATTGATACATTTCACCTACACTGATACATTGTAGCAAACTATCATAATACAACCCATAGTCATTGTGTAATCACTACATTATAATGTATATATTATTATATTATATAACACAGTTGGTGTTTAGTTTTGTTGATTGCTAGATCTATGTACCACAGGTAGTCATTTTGTATTTCCTATTCATTTACTAGGAATCAGTGACATTGCTTAGTGCTTTAGGCCTTCTTTACACAATGCTGTTCTTAGAAGGGTTTCAAGTTTTTACTTCATACTGTTCCTGGGGAACAAATATCAATTACTCCAGAGAAGGAGCTGATATTTATACAGGACTTCCAGAGAAGTCCTTGGCGGACTTGCAGCTGGGCACAATGGGGGCAGTGCTGAGAAGAAATGTGCATTGCTATACACTGCTTTATATAGCTTGACATAATCCCACTGAAGTGATTGGCCCAGATATAGATCTTGCACCAACATGGCTCAGATCTGGATTGAATCTTAACTCTATTATTGACGTATACGCTCAGTGATAGGCACGCCTTTACGTTTCTGTAATAAGAGACTAGGTATATAGATACATTTGCTGTATGGAAAAATATTTCCAAGTCACATAATTAAATGGCAAGCCATTAAGAAGACAGTGGTGAAAGTTCTCTTACCAGCTTGGCACTTGGCGGTATTCCCATTTGCCTTTGCATCGACACAATTCAAGTCGCATGAACATCTTGCTGCAGTATTAGAACCTCCTCCTGAGTTTCCTCCACCGTAGCCCCCGTTTCCTCCCGAGTTTCCTCCCGAGTTTCCTCCACCGTGGCCTCCGGAGTTTCCACCACCGTTACCTCCAGGTCTTCCTCCATATCCATTTCCAAAAGGAGGCCACCAAGGCTGTGAATCTGCAAATGCACAAATTACAGACCGTTCAGTTAGTTTTACAATTTCTACTCAGCTCGGCCCTATGAGTCGTGCCAACCTATGTGGGATTTACACCCTCAACATACAATAGATGAGGGAAACTACAAAAGATGGAGGATAAATAGGCCCCAGGATTTCCCTCATTTATTTGCAGGGCACATGATTCCATGCTTGAAGCCTGGAAATTACCTCTCTTACAGTAGTGCCCTAACGCTACATAAAGTGGTTGCCTGCTTTAGAGAATGCCTATCTCTTAGAAGGGCAGCCCGATGAATAGCTGATTACAGGGTGACAGACTACCAGGACAACCAACAATCAACTGTGTTCTGTGGCAGCAAGTGTTCAATTCCCCTGCAGAGCCGACATAGCAGAAATGAAGTGAGAACGACAAGCTCGGAAGGGATCCGAGTGAGGAGGCATAAGAGACGCCATGCGTATACCTTTAGCAACTGGAAAAAGGAGTTAATATGGCGGCGGCCACGTGGTTTGAGGCTCCGGCAAGTATGGGGTGGGCTGCTATAGAAGCCCACCTGTAGAGAAAGGGTGCATTTTGGTGGCAAAAGCCTGCCGAACGTTTAGTTACCCTGGTAAAAGGGATAGGGGGAGAGGGGTAGATAAGGAGCAGCCAGGTAAGGGTCTACTTAGAACCATAGGAGAGGAGCAGAAGACACCCCTCCCTCCCTGAGGAATGTTTTATAGTTACAATAGATTGTAAAGGTGGATCACAACACTATGCTCTGAGAAGGGCGGACTGATTTGGTTGGCTACAGCGAGCAAGCCACTAGCCGTAAGGCAGAGCAACATCGCTAGTGGGGGAACACAAGCCATACGACATGTTCCCAGGTAAGATCACGGCCTGGGTAGCTACAAAGACCAGCCAAGATGGTTGACGGTTGCCCTGTGAATTGACAGATAGCAGACGGACTCGGATGGTTTTATGTTGAGAGGCCGAGGGCAGATGTACCCCAGCTCATAGAGTGTGGTGTCACAATTTGTCGCACTCTCCTTTATTTGATTAATAAAGCTGGCTGATTTTGCCAAAGTAGGTGGTGTTCGTTGTTATTGCTGGGGGGGGGGGGTCAAAGGTCTAAGGGTGATAGCATGCGCGCTCCTTATTACATAGTGCTCAATGATATGAGCGGTCTGTCCATATAATGCATGGATGTGCCGGGTGCTCCAGCCAGAGAGACGCTCTTTGTAGTTGTTCTCTGCTCCGGCTAATACATGAGGGTTCAAATTCAGAATTCCCTGATAAAGAAGACCCTGTCTATGCTACAGGTGTATTAAAATGTGTCAACTGTCTGGCAGGAGTCACTACCAAGACAATATGGGGACTCATTTGCCAATATCTCCCATCAGGAATAAGTTCCATTTTACGCAATAGACGGTGCTCTTCTTCTGCCATACATATTTAAGCATTGAAACATTTTTTGGAGCCTTTAAGCAAAGTCTACACCAAAGTGCTACATGAAAGGAACAGGACTATGGATATCTAAAAATAGTCCAACCAAACATTTAAAAAAAAATCTAACCGTACCTAACCCCACAATGTAAGGCTAGCCTTATGTTCTAGATAGCCGTCGGCGAAATGCTCATTTAGCCGACAACTATTCCTCCCGACTCCCCCATAAACATGCACGCTCGGCTCGAATAAGCGTGCATGTGTTCTCAGGAATAACACCGCTACCAGACTCGTCTGGTAGAGGCTTATCTACTTACGAACAAACGGATCGGGCATGTTGAAATTCAACATGCCGGACCCTTCTCTCCCCCAACATCTGCCGTCAGGACGGCGCCATGCACATTAGATGGTCGAATTCATCAGGGTTCCGACTACATACATCTAATGTAGATGGCCAGCCTAACCATGGATAATGTCTAGCCTTTCATGTACTACTCATTCACCACTACATCTATGTCCTCAAAGACCATCAGGTTAATACAGTTGTCATAGTTTAGTTGATATCTGAAGTCCATTGTCTACCAGTTCTTGTGTTTGTAGCCGGCACAGATACTTACATGATGATACTACCAGCATGCTGCAGACCAGGAGCGTCAGTAATGCCATATTTCTGCAAAACAAAAAAGTACAAACTCTATTTGACTGTGAATTTACATTTGTTTCTTCACACAGATCACTCCCTAGTCCAAGTTTCCATTATACCCACCGCCTGTGTAACCCCAACCTGTAACCACACTGCCACTAATTCACAGAATCCAATGTTTTACCTGACATGTAACCCTGTGTACTGGATGCCGTGTCATACAGATGTACCAAACTTTAACTTGACACTGAGAAAATGTAACTTGACTTTTTCAATGACTATTGAATGGCTTTTGTTGGCTTGAGTTATACGTTTTCACGCTGCAGCAAGTTATCAGGCTCAAGTTAAAATTTGCTACATCTGTACCTTATCCTGTAACCCTGTATTGAATCCCATATACCACTTTGTAATGAACCCTAAATCCTACTCTACCCTTGTAACAATACTCTCACCTCCGAACTGAGTCCTACCTTTGCCTATATCACCACTGTAATGAAAACCCATGTTGTGTTATTTTGCTGCCCAAAACCCAGCTGCTTACCTTTTCCTTGCAAGAAGCAAATATGCAAAAACTGCATCCAGTCCCTTTTTATATGCTGTGGCATTTTGAAATACATGCTAACATTTTTTGTTTCCTCATGCCACCCTATAATTTTAATAGGTGTGTACCTGCTTGGAACCACCTCATAATGATCCAAATAGGTATTTCACTTGTTATTAAGATCATGGGAACAAAAGAAAATTGCATCCTCCTTTGGTTTGCAAATAAATTATTTGCTAATTTATTTGAAAAGTAGTGCATGGCAGTGATCATACATAGTTATATAGTCATATAGTTAGAACGGTTGAAAACAAGACATATATCCATCAAGGTCAACCAAGGGATGGGAGAAATGAAAGTGATATAGGTAAACTATTAAACTTTATTTTACCCCTATTGATCCAGAGGAAGGTAAAAGAAAAAAAAATATACCCATAAGGCATTAACCAATCTGCTCTTAAAAGGAAATATTTCCTGATCCCAAGGGAATGAATAATGTAATACATTACACCCGTGTGTGAGCCACTCTTTCGAGTAGCTTTTTAGTGTGGCTCATAGAGTGGGGCCTCTAGCTGGGTCCCCCCCCCCCCGCCTTGAGTCCATATGCCGTACGATGGCACATTTGTTAAAAAAGGCCTTAAAATGGTTTTCCAATCTATAATATTGATATCAGATCATTGCGGGTTCAACTCCTAAAACCCCTGCGGATCATCGGGCTCCAGAGAGTGCCGCATCCCCTTCATTGTTGACCAGGCACAGCACCGTACATTTGGTTGTAGCTGTACCTGGTACTGCAGATTACAGATTACAGCAGCACAGTCACATTCAAGAGAATTAATGGGTTAGAGCAGGGGTCTCAAACACGCGGGCCGCATGCGGCCCCTTAGGCTGTCATCTGTGCACGTGGGGCACCGTAGTTCCCTCGGGAGAGGAGAGCAGGCCGAAGGAGGAGTGCACCGGTGCTCCTTCATGATGTCCCAGAGCAGAGTTTATACTAGCGCTCTGCTCCGGGACACCTCCTCTGAGGAAGCCCCTGACATCACTGTCCATATATGGACAGTGATGTCAGGAGCAGAGCTGGAGTCCCAGGCAGAGTGCTAGAAGCGGCTCTGCTCCGGGACTCCTGCTCTGAGGAAACCCCTGACATAACATTCTATATATGGACAGTGATGTTAGGAGCTGAGAAGGAGTCCTAGGCAGAGCGCTAGTAGCGCTCTGCCCGTGAATCCGGCTCTGGGCTTGCCACTGACATCACTGTCCATATATGGACAGGGATGTCAGGGGCTTCCCCAGAGTTCCTGAGCAGAGCCTATACTAGTGCTCTGCTCCGGGACTCCGGCTCCGGGGATGTGCCTGACATCACATTCTGGTCCAGGAGGATATTTAAACATTGACATTTTTTTTGAAGCCTTTTAAGTAAAGTCTACACCAAAGTGGTACATGAAAGGAACATGACTATGGACAGTGACATCAGGGGCCCCTCCAGCAGAGTGTGAGTGTGTGTGTGGCACTATCTACAGAGGGCACTGTGGTATTATTTACAGAGGGCACTGTGGCATTATCTACAGAAGGCACTGTGGTATTATGTACAGAGGGCATTGTGGCATTATCTGGCGGGGGTGGCATTATCTACAGAGGGTACTGTGGCATTATCTACAGAGGGCACTGTGGCACTATCTAAAAAGGGGCTGCCCAATCTTGCCATTCATGTGTCTGCCAAACGCTGCCAACTGAGCAGCCAGACTGCATTTAGCGACACTTACACTGGAAAACTGGATTGTTAAAATAAGCACGTGGAGTAAACTCACAAATTTCCGTTAAGTTTAAACCTAGCGCTATTATTATAGTAATGTGGTATTATTATAGTAATGTAGTATGATAGTAATGTAGTATTGTTATGGTAATGTAGTATTATTATAGTAATGTAGTATTATTATAGAAATTTAGTATTATTATAGTAGTTTTATGTTAGAAATGTAGTATTTTAGTAATGTAGTATTGTTATAGTAATGTAGTATTGTTATAGTAATGTAGTATTATAGTAATATAGTATTATTATAGAAATGTAGTATTATAGTAAAGTAGTATTCTTACAGTAGTTCGAATAACTAATTGATTAACAATAATTTTCAATGTAATGCAGCCCGCAAACTTCACATTTTTTCTATGTGCGGCCCATTTACCCGGCCGAGTTTGAGGCCCCTGGGTTAGAGCAATACATTATCCATGTTAAATCTCAAGTTTCTATAGTTTTATACGGTCAATGTACATTTTTATGAAAAAACCCTCATTATCATTTTCTTGACAAAGTTTAGTATCACATGCCGCGGAACTCTTATTCTCATTCTGTCATGGATATTCACAGCGCATTTCAGCCTTTTTAACTGGTTGCAGACGCAGGATGAGAATAAGAGTTAAACTTGAAAATCCACAGCATTCTATGATTTCTGTGCGGAAAATGTAAACATTTTGTAAACAAACGGTGACAGGACAGTGACTTCAGCTGTCACAGACAGCTGAGCGCCACAGCTATCGGCGGCGGGACCAATCGCGGCTCTCCCCCTTGGGGATCGCTGTGATTGGTCAGTCACTCCAGACTGACCAATCACAGCAGAAAAGTGAATTGCCGCCCTTCCTCTGTGACAGATCTCCTCATTTCTGTCACAGTTGTGACAGTTCTGAGGAGATCGGGCCAGAGAGAATTTAGTGTGTCCCCTCACAAGGGAAATACACTACACAAACCCGTTTTTAAACCCCCATAAAGCTCCCCGATCCACCTCCTCTCCTCTCTCCTTTCGGGGGCCTGTCAAAAGTTACTTAGTATGTTAAAAAGAAATATTTATATATAAAAAAAAATCAAAAAAAATTATAGGTAGTAGTGTAGGATATATATAGGTGATTATTTATATATATATATATATATATATATATATATATACACAGTATATATAAATACAGGTGCATATTATATACATACATACTGTATATATGTTATATAGTATATATATATATATTATAAATATACGCTATATATATCGCACGCAGATGTCCGAAAAATGTAAATAATCTAAAAATTAGTAGTAGTAGTTTAGGTAGGTTACATATATACACACACGCATACACCAGGTTTCTGGCGACATTTCAGACGTAGTTTTTTTATTTGTCATAAAATGTAAAAAAAAATTAAAAAAATGGTTAAAAAGTATAAAATTATGGCTAAACAGAATTACACTGTGGAGGAGGCCTACGCCATGCTGTGTTCAGACACAGACACAGAAACCGCCAGCCAGTGAGGATGAGGAACACTTCCTTATTATGTCATCCTCTAACACTAGTGAGGAACCCCCACAAAGGCGGAGTAGGCAGAGTGACAGTCAGTCAAGTGACTCCAATTGGGTGCCCCCAAATATTTTTTCACCCCAAATTCCTGAATTCACTTCTGCCCCAGGAATAAAAATTGATACCACTGGGTACACGGAATTCAATTTTCTTCATGGAGGAATTGGTGAACCTAATGGTCAGCCAAAAAATATTTATGCCGAACAGTATCTGGCCAGTCACCCCGCGTCCTATTACGCTAGAGGCCAGATGTGGCATCCAACATGTGCTGCAGAAATTAAAAAGTTCTGGGGGCTCCTTCTTAATATGGGGCTTATTAAGAAACCCACCATACGGTCCTACTGGTCGACCAACGTTTTGTATGCTACCCCAATGTACAGGGCTGTAATGGTGAGAACTCGGTTTGACGCAATATTAAGATTCCTCCATTACACTGACAACAGCCAGTGCCCTTCGCCTGGTGACCCCAACCAGGACAGATTATTTAAAATTAGGCCGCTTATTTCACTTCTGAGTGAAACATTTTCAGAGGCATACACCCCTAATAAAAATATTGCCATAGATGAGTCACTCGTGCTCTCCAAAGGAAGGCTACGATTTAGGCAATACTTGCCAAGTAAAAGGGCAAAGTATGAAATAAAAATGTATAAGCTCTGTGAGAGTGAAAGTGGGTACACTCACAGATTTAGAATTTATGAGGGAAAAGACTCCCAAATCTGCCCAACAGAGTGTCCCCCTGTCCTCAATACAAGCGGCAAAATTGTATGGGACCTTTTGTACCCTCTGCTAGATAGAGGTTGTAACCTTTATATAGACAATTTCTATACTAGCGTCCCACTGTTCCACTGCCTATTTCAGAAAAATACAGTCGTCTGTGGCACAATACGGAGGAATCAAAAAGGCCTCCCAAAAAATTTGGTCGACCAAAAACTGAGACCTGGTGATAGCAGGTCATTGTGTAATGGGACTGTGATGGTGATCAAATTTAGGGATAAAAGATATTTTTTATCATCACGTCCATTCATGGGGACAGCAGCACCCCTGTTCCAGTAAGAGGGCGTAATGCCACAGCCCTCAAGCCTGTGTGTATACAGGTGTATAACCAACACATGGGTGGCGTAGACCTGGCGGATAAAATGCTACAGCCATACAGCGCAATGAGGAAGTCCCACGTATGGTACAAGAAGACTGCAGTGCACCTCATACAAACAGCGCTATACATTTCCTTTATTATTTATCGGAAGTCAGGGAATCAAGCACGGTATCTTGAATACCAGGAAAAAGTAATAAAGTGTTAAGGATCTGCCAGGCACAGCTTCTGTATCCACGCCCATAGGTAATCAGTCTGCACCTGCTTCTATGTCTGTGAGACTGACTCCATCTTCCACCACTCAGGATGGCAGGCTTAGGAGTGGGAGAGCCTATCACAGCCTGGCCAGACGGAGCTAGCTCCCGCCCTCTGTCTATTTATACCTGCCTTTCCTGTTCCTCCTTGCTTGTGATTCTTCTCTGTTGGTTTCCTGGCCCTGCTGCAGATTCTTGAACTACTTGTCCCTGCTTCGTATTGACCCTGGCTTAGTGACTACTCTTCTGCTCTGCGTTTGGTACCTCGTACACTCCTGGTTTGACTCGGCTTGTTCAATCCTCTCCTTCTCTACGTTTGGCACCTCGTACTCTCCTGGTTTGACTCGGCTCGTTTACTACTCTTGTTGCTCACGGTGTTGCCGTGGGCAACTGCCCCGTTTCCGTTTGTTCTGTGTTTCCTTGTCTGTTGTCTGTCGTGCACTTATTGAGTGTAGGGACCGTCGCCCAGTTGTACCTCGTCACCTAGGGCGGGTCGTTGCAAGTAGGTAGGGACTGAGTGGCGGGTAGATTAGGGCTCACTTGTCGGTTTCCCTATCCCTGTCATTACATAATCACAAGCCCATATACCTACTCTACCCTGGTCCCTCACACCACTATGGACCCCCTTGAGACCCTGGTTCAGCAAATGCAGGGTCTCTCCCTACAGGTCCAGGCCCTGGCTCAGAGGGTCAACCAGCCTGATGCTACCATGGTAGTACCCCTCACCTCACCTCTTGAACCCCACCTCAAGATGCCTGACCGGTTCTCAGGGGACCGGAAGACTTTTCTCTCCTTTCGGGAGAGTTTTAGGCTCTATTTTCGTTTAAAGCCCCACTCCTCAGGTTCTGAGAGCCAGCGGGTGGGTATAATTATGTCCCGGCTCCAGTAAGAGCCCCAAGAATGGGCCTTCTCCTTGGCTCCTGACGCCCCTGAACTTTCCTCCGTTGATCTTTTCTTTTCTGCTCTCGGACTCATTTATGACGAGACTGACAGGACTGCCTTTGCCGACAGTTAGCTGGTGACCTTACGTCAGGGTAAGAGACCTGTTGAGGAGTATTGCTCTGACTTTAGGAAGTGGTGCGTAGCTTCTCGGTGGAATGACCCTGCCTTAAGGTGCCAGTTTAGGTTGGGTCTGTCGAACGCCCTGAAAGACCTGCTAGTTAGCTATCCCTCTTCTGACTCCCTAGACCAGGTTATGGCTTTAGCGATACGACTTGACCGACGTCTCAGGGAACGACAACGTGTGAACGTTTATGTGTTTTCTCCTCTGACTCCCCCATGATGCCTCCCGAGGTTCCGTTGCTTCGTTCTTCCACGGAAGACTCGGAGGTACCTATGCAACTCGGGGCCTCCGTGTCCCCCCAACAACGTAGAGAGTTCCGCAGGAAGAATGGTCTCTGCTTCTATTGTGGGGATGACAAGCATCAAGTGAACACCTGTCCTAGGCGTAAGAATAAGCAGCCGGAAAACTTCCGCGCCTAAGTGATCATCGGGGAGGTCACTTGGGCGCACAGGTATTTCCCGTAAATATGAAACTTAATAAAATCTTGCTTCCCTTTCAGGTCTCTTTTGGTGGTAGGTCTGCAGTGTCTTCGTGGATTCAGTGTCGTCTGCTAATATGATGTCTGTGGAATTTGCTATGTCTCTAGCTATGCCTTTGATTGATTTGCCTAAACCTGTCCCGGTAGTGGGTAGCGATTCCACTCCTCTTGCTAATGGTTATTTTACACAGCATACCCCTGTTTTTGAACTCCTTGTTGGCTCCATGCATTTGGAGCAGTGCTCTGTACTGTTGATGCAGGGATTATCGTCCGATTTGGTTTTAGGCCTTCCCTGGTTGCAGTTGTATAATCCCACGTTTGACTGGAATACTGGGGATCTTACCAAATGGGGTAATGAATGCTTGACGTCATGTTTTTCTGTTAATTCTATTTCTCCCCCTGAGCAGGTGAACACGCTACCTGAGTTTGTTCAGGATTTCGCTGACGTTTTCTCTAAGGAGGCCTCCGAAGTGTTACCTCCTCATAGAGAATACGATTGCGCTATCGATTTGGTACCAGGAGCTAAGCTCCCTAAGGGGATATTTAATCTCTCTTGTCCCGAACGTGAAGCCATGAGAGAGTATATCCAGGAATGCCTGGCCAAGGGTTACATTCACCCCTCTACTTCTCCGGTAGGTGCTGGCTTCTTCTTCGTAGGGAAGAAGGATGGTGGTCTTAGGCCATGCATTGACTACCGTAACTTAAATAAGGTCACTGTAAGGAACCAGTATCCCCTTCCTTTGATTCCTGATATCTTTAATCAGGTTCAGGGGGCCCAATGGTTCTCTAAGTTTGATCTACGGGGGGCGTATAACCTTATACGCATCAAAGAGGGGGATGAGTGGAAGACTGCGTTTAACACGCCCAAAGGTCATTTTGAATACCTCGTCATGCCCTTTGGGTTGTGTAATGCTCCCGCAGTCTTCCAGAATTTCATAAATGAGATTTTAAGAGATTACCTGGGGGTATTTCTTGTAGTGTACCTTGATGACATACTTGTGTTTTCCAAGGACTGGTCCTTCCACATTGAGCATGTCAGGAAGGTGCTCCAGGTCCTTCGGGAAAACAAACTGTTTGCGAAGACCGAAAAATGTGTGTTTGGGGTGCAGGAGATACCATTTTTGGGTCAAATCCTCACTCCTCATGAATTCCGCATGGACCCCGCCAAGGTCCAGGCTGTGGCGGAATGGGTCCAACCTGCCTCCCTGAAGGCGTTACAGTGTTTCTTGGGGTTCGCTAATTATTACAGGAGATTTATTGCTAACTTCTCGTACATCGCTAAGCCTCTTACGGACCTCACTCGCAAGGGTGCTGATCTCCTCCGCTGGCCTCCTGAGGCTGTCCAGGCTTTTGAGGTCCTTAAGAAGTGCTTTATCTCGGCCCCGGTGTTGGTTCAGCCCAACCAAATGGAGCCATTTATCGTGGAGATTGACGCGTCCGAGGTGGGAGTGGGGGCTGTCTTGTCCCAGGGTACCAGGTCCCTCACCCATCTCCGTCCCTGTGCCTACTTCTCCAGGAAGTTTTCGCCCACTGAGAGTAACTATGATATTGGCAACCGCGAACTCTTAGCCATTAAATGGGCATTTGAAGAGTGGCGCCACTTCCTGGAGGGGGCTAGGCACCAGGTAACGGTCCTTACCGACCACAAGAATCTGGTTTTCCTAGAATCGGCCCGGAGGCTAAACCCGAGACCAGCTCGATGGGCGTTATTTTTTACCAGATTAAATTTTTTGGTTACCTATAGGGCCGGGTCTAAAAATATTAAGGCTGATGCACTGTCGCGTAGCTTCATGGCCAGCCCTCCTTCGGAGGAAGATCCTGCTTGTATTTTGCCTCCAGGTATAATCATTTCCTCTATTGAGTCTGATTTAGTCTCTGAAATTGCTGCTGATCAAGGTTCAGCTCCCGGGAACCTTCCTGAGAACAAGCTGTTTGTTCCCCTGCAATTCCGGCTAAGGGTACTTAGGGAAAATCATGACTCCGCACTATCTGGTCATCCAGGCATCCTGGGTACCAAGCACCTCATTGCCAGAAACTATTGGTGGCCTGGGTTGCCTAAAGACGTTAAGGCCTACGTCGCCGCTTGTGAGGTTTGTACCAGGTCCAAGACTCCCAGGTCCCGACCAGCGGGCTTACTACGTTCTTTGCCCATTCCCCAGAGACCTTGGACCTTTGCCCATTCCCCTCGCCGAATTTTCCCTTAATAACCGGGTCAGTAACTCGTCAGGGGTCTCCCCCTTTTTCTGTAATTTTGGGTTTATTCCACGGTTCTCCTCCGTTTCACCTGGTAGTTCCAACAATCCCGAGGTAGAGGTCGTTCATCGGGAACTGTGCACAGTCTGGGCCCAGGTTCAGGAGAACCTAGAGGCGTCCCAGAGCATACAAAAAACTCAGGCAGATAGAAGACGTTCTGCTAACCCCTTGTTTATGGTCGGTGATCTGGTGTAGCTATCGTCAAAGAACTTGCGCCTTAAAGTCCCGTCCAAGAAATTTGCTCCCCGGTTTATAGGGCCGTACAAGGTCATTGAAGTCCTCAATCCTGTCTCCTTCCGACTGGAGTTGCCCCCATCTTTTCGAGTACATGACGTGTTTCATGCCTCCCTCCTTAAACGCTGCTCCCCGTCCTTGGCTCCCTCGAGGAAACCTCCTGTCCCCGTTCTCACCCCTGAGGGGGTAGAATTCGAGGTGGCCAAGATTGTGGACAGCAAGATGGTCCAAGGCTCCCTCCAGTACCTGGACCATTGGAGAGGATACGGGCCTGAGGAGAGGACTTGGGTACCCGCCCGGGATGTTCACGCTGGGGTATTGGTCAGGAGGTTCCATCTTCGTTTCCCCAATAAACCAGGTCCATCTAGAAAGGGTCCGATGGCCCCTCATAAAAGGGGGGGTACTGTTAAGGATCTGCCAGGCACAGCTTCTATATCCACGCCCATAGGTAATCAGTCTGCACCTGCTTCTATGTCTGTGAGACTGACTCCATCTTCCACCACTCAGGATGGCAGGCTTAGGAGTCGGAGAGCCTATCACAGCCTGGCCAGACGGAGCTAGCTCCCGCCCTCTGTCTATTTATAAATGCCTTTCCTGTTCCTCCTTGCTTGTGATTCTTCTCTGTTGGTTTCCTGGCCCTGCTGCAGCTTCTTGAACTACTTGTCCCTGCTTCGTATTGACTCTGGCTTACTGACTACTCTTCTGCTCTGCGTTTGGTACCTCGTACACTCCTGGTTTGACTCGGCTTGTTCACTCCTCTCCTGCTCTACGTTTGGCACCTCGTACTCTCCTGGTTTGACTCGGCTCGTTTACTACTCTTGTTGCTCACGGTGTTGCCGTGGGCAACTGCCCCGTTTCCCTTTGTTCTGTGTTTCCTTGTCTGTTGTCTGTCGTGCACTTATTGAGTGTAGGGACCGTCGCCCAGTTGTACCTCGTCGCCTAGGGCGGGTCGTTGCAAGTAGGCAGGGACTGAGTGGCGGGTAGATTAGGGCTCACTTGTCGGTTTCCCTATCCCTGTCATTACATAAAGCAACTACTTTTCAAAGACCGAGCAGAAGAAGCTGCAAGTACATCCCATAGCAGTGAGACCAGCAGAATTGTATCAGGGCAGCACTTCCCAAGTGAAGTGCCCCCCACTGAAAAAAAGAGAAGACCGTACAAAAAATGTTGCGTCTGTTATAAAAACGGAATGCGAAAAGACACGGGCTATCAGTGTGACACTTGTCCTGATAAGCCAGGATTGTGTATCAAGGACTGTTTTCGCACCTACCATTCCTCCCTAAATGATTAATTTTATGACTTATTCTCTACTTTTTTTATTTTTTTTTACCCTTTCATCCCTATTTCCAGTACATTATTGCCCATTTATGAATTGGAATTAAACCTAAAAAAAAAACTAAATACTTCATTATACCCCTAGATGAATACTGAAGGACAGTGTTTTCTGCTCAGTCACTTCAGAAAGTCTGCAAGTATATTGTGCCTGGAATTCATCTAAAGTATGTGGACACTTCTCCTAATTATGGAGTTCAGGTGTTTCAACCACACCCATTGCAAACAAGTGCAAAAATCAAGCACACCGCCATGTAATCTCCATAGACAAACATTAGTAGTAGTATGAATTGTATTGTAGAGGTCTGCATCTTTAAACGTGGCATTGTCATAGTATACCACTTTGTGGTACCAAGTTAAGGTAGTATTACACGGCTCAATGTGGGCCGTGTAAACGAGCGCCGATCAACGAGACTGCTCCAAGACTACAAGGCAATTGATGGTTCTCACACAGAGGCACAATACTTAGTTTCAGGGTTGAATAAACCCGGCGATTGCGGTATATGTCCGGTCTTTCTGGCTCTCTCTTCAATCTTCTCCGGTAGTCGGGTACCCATCCCTCTCTCTGTACTCAGGTAATTTCCTCACTTGCAGTCTCAGACCCTCTGTCAGTTGCTCTTGTGCTGGAAAACATGCGGCGCCCTTCACACATTTGTGCCCCAGCTAGAGTGCCAACTAGTACAGCTGGCATGTCTTCCGGCAGCAGTCTCTCACGCTCAACAACCACTGGCAGGAAATCGACCCGTTTTTATTGACTCATGAACTCCTCCCTCCCAAGTGACGGGGTAAACCAACCACCACCTAACTGGAGATCTACGGGTGTCCTACTATAGCCCATTACCTATCTTCGAGTAACACGACACGCGAGTTAGGTAATTTCCACGCTGTACAAGCTAAATGTGTCCATAGGGCTCCATTAAGCCAACTGAGGCCAAAATAGTGTCTATTTTGCTTTCTTTACGTTAGTATACCTTTTTTTTTTGAAGGATGGAATAGCATAGTAGACAACGCTCTTCCATCCCGCTGGATCTTGCAAAAAAAAAAAGTATACCAAGCAGTATATTTATCTTTATCAGGGATGATGTATGCCATTGTGTGGCATAGGTCACAAGCATCTGTTTAACGTAAAGGTCTTCATCTTTCCAATAGCCTTTCATGACATATCCATTAAACAGATACTATTATAGTCTATGGATGATGGACCAATTAAGTGGATGCCTAATAGTGTCATCCGCCACTCATAGACTATAATAGTATCCGTTCACGACGTATCCGTTTAACAGATACCATTTAAGTCTATGATGACGGATGCCACTGTTAGGCATCTCTCACAGTCTACCTGTTGAGAGCTTTTTCCTGACGTATACGTTAAACATAGGAAAAAATGTGATATGAACATAGACTTAAATTGTATTTGGACTGTTGGCAGGAATCTGCGGCATCCTCCAACAATTCAATAAGTATGGGGACAATCAAACTGTTCTCTGGCATCTCCCGTTGGGGCAATTAAAAAATTGAAATCCAACTTGTTTCCCCGGGAGATCAAACATGAATAGAGATGTCTGGCAGCTGCTTATCTTACTCCTTACATGCCCTTTCAAACAAGATCAACCAAGGGCAGGCATACCATATATGCAACACTTGGAGCTGCAGATGGATTCACTGCCCTCTTAAAAGGAAAATAACAGTGATTGTAACTCTCTATAAGGGTAAGTTCACACATAGCGTAAATACTGCAGCATAATACAGTAGCAGCAAAGTGGATGAGATTTGAACAAATTTTATCCACACGCGGCGTAAATAATGAGCAGAAAAAACGCTCAGAAATTGACCTGCGGTGCGGTATTTTAATCCGCAGAATGTCAATTGTATTTGCGTAATCGCTGCTTTTGTGTTGCAAAAGCAGTTCAATGGGGTTCAATGGGGAGCTAAAACCTGCAACAAATACATTTTCATCAGAGAAATGAGTGCGTGATATTTTACAGATCCGCGATGGAGGTGCTCTATGATAAGCGCCATGCTTTAGCCATGCAATTAGCTGTTTGGAAACAAGGGGCCTGTATTTTCTTATATTTTCCTATATAGGACCTTCTGCTTTTTGCGCCCACTCCTAAGCCCAACAACAATGATCATGGGAGACTCGTGGAAGACAGCTGTGAACCCAACGATCATTCTTATTTGTATGGCCAGTTTACCATGATGATTTTAGTTAGAGATAAACCCTAATGGGGTTGTCCAGAATTAGAAAACATGGCTGTCTTTTTGACAAACAGCGCCACATCTGTCCATGTGTTTTATCTGGTATTGCAACTCAGCTCCATTACAGTGAATGTGGTGGATTTGCAATACCACACACACCCTGTGGAGAGGTGTGGTGCTGTTTGGCAGATAGCAGCCATGTTTTTCTAATCCATAACAACCCCTTTAAGATATCCATTGACAACCCATTTCAGCAGGATTAGGGAAAGCTTCATAGCCATTGGCGCTGGCTAACTGAACTTGGAAGAAACACAGATTCCTTGAGATAATGTGAAAGTTTCTCCTAAAGTGGCACTTGAGTAATTGAGCTGCACTTTTTTTCTCTTGGCTGCATAGACATAAATGCGTAATCGTGGGACACATGAAAGTCCAATCACCATCTAATGGGCAGTTTATGGGGGTTTTTATCCCTCTTATATTGTAAAGAGGTCATGTCATACTATCACCATCACCATAAGGGTTTAGCTACAAATTTCAAGCATATCAACCATTAGTCATGAGACGCTCTTCGGTTTTAGCCGCAAAACTGCGTCTTACAAGTTAGTCATTTTAGAAATGTAAGAAACCGTACTATTAGTTCAAGTTCAATGTTGGTCATTTACATTTTGTGAGATAGACTGAGATCTATTTGCTTACCAATACAACCTTGTTAAGAAACAAGTGACATTTAATAAGGTCAGTTCAGAATGGTAATAAATATAGGGTGTGTCTGGCGTGTTTATGGGGTGTACACCGTTCCTGTTTTATGGATATGTGTTGTTACGTAACAGAATCTTGTTAAAGCAAAGATTGGCATAGTTCATATCTGTCAGTGTCACTAACATCATGAGTCAGATTGGATTTACATTTATTTCCACCCAAGGTCACCATTGAACCTACCGCCTCAACTTCATCAGATTTGTCCATGTCAGAACAAATAATTATGTTTACCTAGAAATAAAAAAAATATTATTACAAAAATGTAAAGAAAATGATGGGAAAAAAATAAATCGTAAAAAATTAGGAATTACATATATCGGGATTGGCAATTGAAGGTTGTATTATTACTTGGGTCTAGACTGGGAACCCCAGCAATCCTGAGAACGGAGGTGTCCACACTCTCTAAGCTGTTTTCGTATATATCTTATATACTTTAATGGAGAATGACTTTTAATGCCGCTATGGCTCTAACAAGGTCTGTAGGAACCTTTAGGCAAAACCTTGTGTGGAGGCCATCTACTATTTTTGGAAAAATGGTCATAAAAACAAGGCTTCAAATAAGGCTACATGCACACAACTGTTGCCTCCATCAGAGTGCTATACAGGTTTTTTTAACGGATAGCACACTGACCCATTCATTTTTATGGCCCCATGTACACTACCGTGTTTTTGGCCGTGGGACAAAGGCGCAAAATTCAGAGCAGGTCCTATTTCTGTTCGTGCTTGCCCATTTCAGTCTTAGGGTCCTAAGTGTAAGGGTTTATATGGCCCGACCTGGGCCATATAAACGAGAACCGATCGTGCGCTCGTTTGCTCCTTTCACAAAGAGCTATTATCAGTATTGTATGGGGACGAGCGCTTGTTTATACGAACATATCGTCCCCATATATTACCATCATGTCGGCGGCACATCGTTGTCTACACAAGGAGGCGTGCTGCCGACAACGATAATATTTTTCGGCTGCATAAACGATACGATCAGCCGATGAACGTTGCCCCTTCATCGGCTGGTCGTTGCCCTGTTTAACCTGTTTGCCCGATAATTGTCCAGTGTAAAAGGGTCTTACGGCAATGTAAAAGGCATGGACATATGGAACGGATGCGGAGTACACATTGATGACACACGGACTGCAAAAAATGGACAACGGATCCGTTGTTTACGGGCTGCAAAATACAAACAGTCGTGTGCATATAGCCTTGAGGATGAAAATTATACAGCTGTAATATGCTAAACTATTACAAGGGCATGGGGGGCACAATAAGTGCTTCCCTCCTCAGACTGAAGAAGCGCCCATTGGTCAGTGTCACTGAGCATTGAGTGCTTCCATCAGTTTGAGTGAAGAGGGAAGCACTCACTGGTGCACAGGAGGCCATGAGAGGCGCGAGTACTGTTGGCATCTCTTACTGCTCCTCACTTCCGGTCCTCTTCAGCTCTGGGAGCCACCACACTGGGTCCAGAGGCCGTCCAATGTCAGAATGTAGTACACGGCAGCGTACACAGCACCCGAAGCTGAAGAGGGCGGCACTGGTCTGGGTTTCTGAATTAATTTTGGGGTTTGGGGTCTGAATTAATTTTGAAGTCTGGATTAATTTTACCGTCTGGTCTGAGGTCTGGATTAAATTGGGGGTTTCGTTTTTTTAGCAACTGATTCATGAAAAAGGATGCCGTCCTTGTGCTGTCCGTTTTTTTCACACACCCATAGACTTTAATGGGCGATTCTGGTCCACAAAAACGGACCAGAATAGGGGATAATGTGAGTTTCTCAAAAACGGATGTGTCAAGAGCCCCATTAAATTGCATGGGTCAGTGTGCTGTCCGTTGTTAAACGGACGAGAAATACGTTCATGTGAATAAGGCCTTATTCTTACATTTCCAGGAGTAAAGTATTTACTAAAACAGACGTGTCAGCAGAGATGACCAGTCCTCTGTAATGCAGTGGCGAGGGGCATGATTAAACAGAAAAAAATTTGCTAAATAAAAAAATCTGCAATTAAATATAAATTACTTAACTAATTCAATTGTTAAATATATTATTTAAAAAAATAAACATATTTACGGTATGTCTGCTGAGCAGTTTTTGCTTTGGACATAAACATTAATATAAAATTTTCTATTTTTAAATATTATGTTAATTTATTGTTTGGATTAAATTTGCTTCTAAACGATATTAAAAAGGGATTATCCAGTGACGTAAAATGAAATTGTAACACTGTGCAGAACTGCTACGAATGTTTTGGCATCGTGCATTATGGATCTGTCTAAGCAGTGGAAGCAGTGCTCGCCAAAGCGCCGCTGCCTTTTTAAACAGTTGATTGCCAAAAGTCTGACCTTCACCAATCAGATATTGATGGCTTATTCTGAAAATAAGCTGTCAATTTTACACCTCTAAACCCCTTTAACCCCTTCCCTCTTTAGCCACTTTTGACCTTCCTGACCGAGCCTCATTTTTCAAATCTGACATGTGTCACTTTATGTGGTAATAACTCCGGAATGCTTTCACCTATCCAAGCGATTCTGAGATTGTTTTCTCATGACACATTGCACTTTAAGTTACTGGCAAAATTTGCTCGATATGTTCAGTATTTAATTGTGAAAAACACCAAAATTTAGCGAAAAATTGCAAAAATTAACATTTTTCTCAATTTAAATGTATCTGCTTGTAAGACAGGCATTTATACCACACAAAATTGTTGCTAATTAACATCCCCCATATGTCTACTTTAGATTGGCATCGTTTTTTGAACATCCTTTTATTTTTCTAGGACGTTACAAGGCTTAGAACTTTAGCAGCAATTTCTCACATTTTCAAGAAAATTTCAAAAGGCTATTTTTACAGGGGCCAGTTCAGTTGTGAAGTGGCTTTGAGGGCCTTATATATTAGAAACCCCCAAAAAGTCACCCAATTTTAAAAACTTCACCCCTAAAAGTATTCAAAACAACATTTAGAAAATGTCTTAACCCTTTACACATGTCACAGGAATTAAAGCAAAGTAGAGGTGAAATGTACAAATTTCATATTTTTTTGCAGAAGTAAATTTTTAGTACAATTTTTTTTATAACACAGAAGGTTTTACCAGAGAAATGCAACTCAATATTTGTTGCCCAGTTTCTGCAGTTTTAGGAAATATCCCACATGTGGCCGTAGCGTGCTACTGGACTGAAGCACCGGCCTCACAAGCAAAGGAGCACCTAGAGGATTTTGGGGCCTTATTATTGTTAGAATATATTTTAGGCACCATGTCAGGTTTGAAGGGCTCTTGCGGTGCCAAAACAGTCAAAATCCCCCAAAAGTGACCCCATTTGGGAAACGACACACTTCAAGGAAATTATCTAGGGGTATAGTGAGCATTTTGACCCCACAGGTTTTTTACAGAAATTATTGGAAGTAGGCCGTGAAAATTGAAATCAACATTTCTTCAAAGAAAATGTAGGTTTAGCGATTTTTTTTCTCATTTCCACAAGGACTAAAGGAGAAAAAGCACCGTAAAATTTGTAAAGCAATTTCTCCCGAGTAAAACAATACCCCACATGTGGTAATAAACGGTTGTTTGGAGACACGGCAGGGCTGAGAAGGGAAAGAGCGCCATTTGGCTTTTGGAGCTCAAGTTTAGCAGGAATGGTTTGCGGAGGCCATGTCACATTTACGAAGTCCCTGAGGAGACAAAACAGTGGAAACTCCCCACAAGTGACCCCATTTTGGAGACTACACCCATTGAGGAAATTATCTAGGGGTATAGTGAGCGATTTGACCCCACAAGTTTTTTGCAGAAATTATTGGAAGTAGGCCCTGAAAATAAAAATCAAAATTTTTTCAAAGAAAATGTAGGTTTAGCTTATTTTTACTCATTTCCACAAGGACTGAAGGAGAAAAAGCACCACAAAATTTGTAAAGCAATTTCTCCCGAGTAAAACAATGCCCCACATGTGGTAATAAACGGCTGTTTGGAGACACGGCTTGGCTTAGAAGGGAAAGAGCGCTATTTGGCTTTTGGAGATCACATTGAGCAGGAATGATTTGCGGCGGCCATATCACATTTGCAAAGCCCCTGAGGGGAAAAAACAATGAAAACGCCCAAAAAGTGACACCATTTAGGAAACTACACCTCTTGAGGAATTCATCTAGGGGCGTAGTGAGCATTTTGACCCCACAGATGTTTCATAGAATTTATTAGAATTGGGCAGTGAAAATAAAAACAATCCTTTTTCTTCAATAAGACGTAGCTTTAGCGCAATTTTTTTCATTTTCACAACAAATAAAGGAAAAAAAAGAACCCAACATTTGTAAAGCAATTTCTACCGAGTACGGCAATACCCCAAATGTGGTCATAAACTGCTGTTTGGGCACACGGCAGGGCTCAGAAGGGAAGGACCGCCATTTGGAGTGCAGATGTTGCTGGATTGGTTTCTGGGCGCCTGTGGGCCCAAAACTGTGGAAACCCCCCAGAAGTGAACCAATTTTGGAAACTACACCCCTCAATGCATTTACCTAGGGGTGTAGTGAGCATGTTAACCCTAGCGGTATGAGGGCTGGTTTGTTGCGGGACGAGCTGTAGTTATTATTGGTACCATTTTGGGGTACATGTAACTTTTTGATCACCTTTTATCCTATTTTTTGGGATGCCAGGTAAACAAAAAAACGCAATTCTGGCACAGCTTTTTTCTTTTTTTTTATACAGCGTTCACCATGCGTTATAAATTACATGTTAACTTTATTCTGCGGGTCAGTACGATTCCGGCGATACCTCATTTATAGAACTTTTTCATGTTTTACAACTTTTTGCACAATAAAATTACTTTTGTAAAAAGAATGTATTTTTTCTGTCGCCAAGTTGTGAGAACCATAACTTTTTAATTTTTTTGTCGACGGAGGTGTATGAGGGCTTGTTTTTTGCGGGACGAGCTATAGTTTTTATAGGTACCATTTTTGGATACGTGCGACTTTTTGTTCACTTTTTATTCTAATATTTGTAGGGCAAAGTGACCAAAAAACAGAAACTCTGGTAACGTTTTTTACGTTTTTTTTTTACGCTGTTGACCGCGTGCAATAAATAATACAATATTTTGATACCTCCGGTCGTTACGGTCGTGGCGATACCAAATACATATGGTTTATTATTATTTTTCAATAATAAAGGACTTGATAAGAGTAAAAGGGGGATTGTGTTTTATTTGATTACTTGAAACTTTTACTGTTTTCAAACTTTTATTTTTTGCACTTTTTTTTACACTTTTTTATACTTTTTTTACACTTTTCTTCAAGTCCCACTAGGGGACTTGAAGGTCCAACGGTCAGATTTTTTTTTTTCTAATACATTGCACTACCTATGTAGTGCAATGTATTAGATCTGTCAGTCATTCACTGACAGCAAGCCGATTAGGCTTCGCCTCCTGGCGGGGCCTAAATCGGCTTCCGTAATGGCAGAGCAGGAGACCATTGTGTCTCCTGTTGCCATAACAGCAGTCGCCAGTCCCGATTGCCTGTCAGGGCTGGCGATCTGCTAGTAACCGCTACGATGCAGCAATCGCTTTCGATTGCTGCATCGAAGGGGTTAATGGCAGGGATCGGAGCTAGCTCCGGTTCCTGCTGTTACAGGTGGATGTCAGCTGTACAGTACAGCTGACTTCCACCGCTGATGACGCCGGATCAGCTCCTGACCCGGCGCCATCTTGCCGGCAGCTACGGAAGCCGATCAGGCTCCGCCGCCGGGCGGATCTTGACCGGCTTCGGTGCTAGGCAGACCGGGAGGCCAGTATTAGGCCTCCGGTTGCCATTGCAGCCACCGGAACCCCGGAAATTTCATTACTGGGGTTCCGATGAGCTGCAAACACCTTAAGTGCAGCGATCGCGTTTGAGCGCTGCACTTAAGGGGTTAATGGCGGGGATCGAAGCTAATTTCGGTCCCCGCCGTTACAGCCGGATGTCAGCTGTAAGATACAGCTGAGATCCGGTAATGATGGCACCGGCTCAGCTTCTGAGCCGGTCCCAAACATTCGGCGTACATGTACGGCAAGATGCGGGAAGTCAATGCTTTCCATGACGTACATGTACGGCAAATGTCGGGAAGGGGTTAAATCACTTTTATTAGCAAGTAAGGTTGTTATGAACTAATTCTACGTGGAAGTTGCCTAATCTGTCTAGGGCACCAGAATAACTTGTCCTTTTAGGAAACTCAAAAAAAATTTGCGCATGCATAACAATTACAATAAATAAATTATGGATATTTGATCAAAGTAACAAGTTATTTATGTCATTTGGCTACCTGATTATAAATTGACTAAAACACTGGCAAAATACTTTTTCCACAATTTTTGGTAATTGTCCCCATACTATACATAGTATGTATACACATAATATGCGCATATATGAATAGGTACCTCAAAATATTCTTTAGGCCCCATGCACACAAACGTGCTTTTGTGGCTGCAATTCCTAAAAAAAAATCCACGGGAGAATTGCGGCCCCATTCATCTTTATGGGCCCATGCACACGACCATGGTTTCCACGGTCCGTGCATGGCCCAGGAGCCTGGACCGCAGAAAGAACGGAAATGTCTTATTACGGCCGTGTTCTGCAGTCCAGGCTCATAGAAAATAATGGACACGGTCATGTGCACGGCCCGCAATTTGCGGGCGGCTCGCGGGTGACACTCCGCGGCCAGTCGACTCGAAAATCACGGCCATGCACATGGCTACGGTCGTGTGCATGAGGCCTTATTATTGCTTGTCCAGGAAAACAAGATATCATACAGCTCCTCACACTGAAAGATGGAAAAGTTCATATGAAAACTGGTGCCATCTTAAAGGACACAACATGCTGTGCCAGAAAAGGGTTAAGTTGCAATAGATATCAGGGCTGTATTTAGAATTGCTATTGCTCCAGGCGCTGTGAGTTAGTACACCCTCAATTTGAAATAGTTGTCCCAACATGCTTATGTGTCATCATTTTATGGGAAAATCAAGTGGTTAGTGAACCAAGAGCCAAAATAAATATTAAAAGATATAATATAAAATTGCTTACCCTTTGAAAAAATAAATCACATGCAAATTTTTTTTAATGGTATCCCATTGAAGGGGTTGTTTGAGAATTAAAAATAACATTTCTATTAGATCATACACGACATAAAAAGATTTAATTTGGAATAATTAAAGGGTTGTTGCCATTTTGGACATTTATGGCATATTCACAGGATATGCCATAAATGTCAGATAGATGCGGGGCCCAACTCTGTGACCCACACCTATGTCTAGAACGGAGCCCCTTAACCCCGTTCTGTGTTTCTCTGTTCCCGCTGCCACTTGTAGTTTCCGACCATGTAATCAGAAAACAGCGTAGCTCACGTGCTACGCTGCTTCCGTAACTGCCATTCACTTCTCAGCGAGCTATGATGTTTTCTGATTACACGGTCAGAAATTACAAGTGGCAGCGGGAACAGAGAAATACAGAACGGGATTTAAGGGGTTCCATTCTAGAGATAATTGAGAAACAGATGCCAAAGGCAAAGTAGCCCTATTTCCCAGCTACCATTTAAAATGTTTTATTTTGTAATCTTTATTATGCTGAATTCAGCAAACAGACAAAACCAACATAAATGGTTAAAATTTTCAATGCATGGATCGGGTCAGCAACCATTGGTGGTTGTTGCAGTGTGCACGTGTATTTGCCGTCTATGATTGAAGACGATCAAGGTATAGAGACCGTTGATAACAGCAGTGGCCTTCTAAATAGTTAGATTATTATACCCAATATACCAGCATGTATTAAAATTGAAAAGAGAGCCCCCCGACATGTTTCGCTACGGATGTAGCGTCCTCAGGGGTTCATGGGGCTACTGGTAGCTGGGAAATAGGGCTACTTTGCCTTTGGCATCTGTTTCTCAATTGTTGTATCTAGCCTGCCAGCTACCAGGGGTCTAATCCATATTTGTTTCCATTCTAGAGATAGGTGCGGGTGCCAGAGGTGGGCCCAGCATCTATCTGACAGTTATGGCATATCCTGTGTATACGTCATAAATGCCCCTGATGGGCAAACCCCTTTAATCCCTGGGTTAATTAAAGAGGCTCTGTCACCAGATTTTGCAACCCCTATCTGCTATTGCAGCAGATCGGCGCTGCAATGTAGATTACAGTAACGTTTTTATTTTTAAAAAACGAGCATTTTTGGCCAAGTTATGACCATTTTCGTATTTATGCAAATGAGGCTTGCAAAAGTCCAAGTGGGCGTGTTGAAAAGTAAAAGTACAACTGGGCGTGTATTATGTTCGTACATCGGGGCGTTTTTAATACTTTTACTAGCTGGGCGCTCTGATGAGAAGTGTCATCCACTTCTCTTCAGAACGCCCAGCTTCTGCCAGATCACGTTGTGACGTCACTCACAGGTCCTGCATCGTGTCGGCCACATCGGCACCAGAGGCTACAGTTGATTCTGCAGCAGCATCAGCGTTTGCAGGTAAGTAGCTACATCGACTTACCTGCTAACGCCGATGCTGCTGCAGAATCATCTGTAGCCTCTGGTGCCGACACGATGCAGGACCTGTGAGTGACGTCACAGATCTGCACTGCCAGAAGCTGGGCGTTCTGAAGAGAAGCGGATGACACTTCTCTTCAGAAAGCCCAGCTAGTAAAAGTAGTAAACACGCCCCGATGTACGCACATAATACACGCCCAGTTGTACTTTTACTTTTCAACACGCCCAGTTGTACTTTTGCAAGCCTCATTTGCATAAATACGAAAATGGTCATAACTTGGCCAAAAATGCTCGTTTTTAAAAAATAAAAACGTTACTGTAATCTACATTGCAGCGCCGATCTGCTGCAATAGCAGATAGGGGCTGCAAAATCTGGTGACAGAGCCTCTTTAACATATTAATGGCATGTCTGGAATACCACTATAAAATGTCAGATTGCAGCCAATAAAGGGTTAAAAAAAATCTCCACATCATGGATGAGTGTTGGGACATCATCGATTATATCACATGCCAAGGGTGTAGCTAGGGGGGGGGCAAGCGGGGCATGTGCCCCGGGCGCAGTTCAGAGGGGGCGCCAGCGCCCCCTCCTCCTGCACTATAATTGTACCTGTGTCGCAAGGACACAGGTACAATTAGAAGCAATGAATGACCGGGCACGTTCCGTGCCCGGCCATTCAGCGCCTTTCCACGAATGAAGCGACTGATACCTTTTGTACCAGTGACGCTTCCGTCGATGAAAGGCGCTGACTGACTGACAGGGAAAGTCATCCTGCCCAGCCAATCAGCGCCTTTCATAGACGCCGCGTTCAACCCCCTGGAGACCTGCGCAGAAGAGAGCAGGTCTCCATGGCTGCCGGAGGGCGTGGAAGCGGGAATAAGGTGAGTTTTAAATTTTATTTTTTTTAATTGTAATAGAAGTGTGTGTGTGTGTGTCTGTATCTACGGGGGGTGTCTATCTACAGGGCTGGGCTATATACAGGGGGACTATATCTACAGGGCTGGGCTATATACAGGGGGACAATATCTACAGGGCTGGGCTATATACAGGGGGACTGTATCTGCTGGGCTATATACAGGGGGACTATATCTACAGGGGGGCTATATACAGGGGGACTATATCTACAGGGCTGGGCTATATACAGGGGGACTATATCTGCTGGGCTATATACAGGGGGACTATATCTACAGGGGAGCTATATACAGGGGGACTATATCTACAGGGGGGCTATATACAGGGGGACTATATCTACAGGGGGGCTATATACAGGGGGACTATATCTACAGGGCTGGGCTATATACAGGGGGACTATATCTACAGGGCTGGGCTATATACAGGGGGACTATATCTGCTGGGCTATATACAGGGGGACTATATCTACAGGGGGGCTATATACAGGGGGACTATATCTACAGGGCTGGGCTATATACAGGGGGACTATATCTTCTGGGCTATATCTACAGGGGGACTATATCTACAGGGGGGCTATATACAGGGGGACTATATCTACAGGGGGGCTATATACAGGGGGACTATATCTACAGGGCTGGGCTATATACAGGGGGACTATATCTGCTGGGCTATATACAGGGGGACTATATCTACAGGGGGGCTATATCTACAGGGGGGCTATATACAGGGGGACTATATCTACAGGGGGGCTATATACTGGAGTGGGCTGTCTATATAGCACCATATACAGGGGTGGGCTATATAGTATATAGCCCCCTGTAGATATAGACCACCCCTGTATATGGTGCTCCATAGATAGCCCACCCCAGTATATAGCCCCCCTGTAGATATAGTCGCCCTGTATATAGCCCAGCCCTGTAGATATAGCCCCCTGTAGATCTATTCCCACTGTATATAGCCCACCCCTGTATATAGCCCCCCTATGTATAGCCCACCCCTGTAGATATAGCCCCCCTGTGTATAGCCCACCCCTGTATATAGCCCCCCTCTGTAGATATAGCCCCCCTGTGTATAGCCCATCCCTGTAGATATAGCCCCCCTGTGTATATCCCAGCCCTGTGTATAGCCCAGCCCTGTGTATAGCCCAGCCCTGTAGATATGGTCCCCCTGTAGATATGGTCCCCCTGTAGATATAGCCCACCCCTGTATATAGTCCCTCTGTAGATATAGCCCACCCCTGTATATAGTATCCCACAAATAGCTCCCCCTATCGTGCTCCACAGAAAGCTCACCCCTGTATATAGCCCCCTTGTACATATAGTCCACCCCTGTATATAGTGCTCCACAGATAGCCCACCCTTGTATATAGTATATACAGGGGTGGGCTATCTGTGGAGCACTATATACAGGGGTGGACTATCTAGTGGAGCACTATATACAGGGGTGGACTATATGAACAAGGGAGGGCTATATACAGGGGTGGGCTATCTGTGAAACACTATATACAGGGGTGGACTATATGTGGAGCACTATATACAGGGGTGGGCTATATCTACAGGGAGGCTACATACATTGTTGGGCTATTTGTAGAGCTCTATATACAGGGGTGGGCAATATCTACAGGGGGCTATATACAGGGGTGGGCTATCTGTAGAGCACTATAGGGGGAGTTATTTGTGGGACACTATATACAGGGGTGGTCTATATGGGGGCACTATCTACAGGGGCTCTATGGCAGGCACTATCTACAGGGGGCTCTATGGCAGGCACTATCTACAGGGGGCACAGTGTGTGTGTGGGACACGGTGTATGGTGCTATTATAATTAGAGGTGCAGTGTATGGCGCTATTATATTTAGGGGTGTAGTGTGTGGTATAATGATAACTTTATATTTATTTATAGGTGCAGAAATGTTGGAAAAGTGAGAAGCTGAAGACATGTGAGCGGCAAACTGCAGAAATGGACCGGGAGAAGTCATCATAGAGGTCTGGACCAAATGGAGAAAAAGAACTAGAATCTGAGACGTCACCGGTGAGTCACTCAATGTAAATGTTCATTCTGCCTCTAATCAGCACTGTAGTCACTGTATGATCTGCAGCGAGATGATGGGTGGTGTGATTATGATAGGATTTTTTTTTTGTGAAACGGCATCTCCCAGCATATCCTTACCATTGTTCGGGCTATGCTGGGAGCTGTAGTTTTACGCCGTACAAACCTATACGGCAGGGGTTGCACTAAATTGAGCTGTATTTGTTCTGGGGCTGTATATATGTACCGAGCTTGGTTCTGGTGTTGTGTATAGAACCATATTGCTTGTGAAATGTACAAATAATTTTATGCTCACGTTACATAAAAAGAAATGACACGTCGATTGGTAGAGAAAACAAACACGCCGAGGGGGAAGATGTCGGGAAAGAGGTTGGGGGGGGGCGCCAAATGGAATCTTTGCCCCGGGTGCTGGAGAACCTAGCTACGCCTCTGCACATGCTGATGTCACAATCTCCACAGCTGTCCTAGAATAAATAATGATGGTGTAGTTTGAAGTCCTCCACCTAGACTTAATCTTTAACAATCCTCCATAGTATATAAATTGAGAAAAAAAAAGAGATAGATCCAGAGTTTATATATAAAATATAACTTTTACTATATTTTTATTTAAAAAAAAATTGTATAGCAATATACTGACACCCATAAATTGTATAGACATAGTGAATTCATATGCCGTGTATTCAAACTTAATTTTTCAGCAAGTCACATTGCATCTCATATGACGTTTGTTCAAACATTGTTTTCCGAGAATTTTCAGACAGCAAAATCAGACAGCAAAATATTCACCCAAAAGGGTTATTTACTAGAAGTAGGCATTGATGTCATTTAATGACCTCATAATAGCACCAATGTCTATACAAGCCCTGAGTAGAATGCACGGTCAACTCACTGATGTAGCGGCTGCTAGATCCAGAGGATGTGACTCCATATTGCATGCACAAACCTTTAGGTACAAGAAGCCATAATGAGATCTAATTTGAATGGCAATCGTGACCAGCGGCTGCTGGTCACCGCTATCTCCTCCTGCAAATCAATTGGCACAATTTTTCTAAACAGATTAAGGAAAATCTCTCGAAAGTGGAGAACGCTGATGAGGAATTCCAGATTCCTGGCCAAGAAGTCAACCACGATGAAAAGGTCAGGAGCTTCTTCAGGTCAGCTGCTCCGAAAAGACGTAAATATCAGAACTGCCACGACACAGGAGAGAAGAAACCAACCTACAAAGAAGGGGACATTGATCCTACTTCCAACTATTGTAGAAAGTGGAGGAGTTACTGCTGATAAGAGATGTACAGATAATGTACATGAGGGGCTCTTCACACCACAAGACCTGTCCCTGGGAGAAAAACTAAAAGTGGGGAACTTCCACCAAAAAGACACATAAACAGTGCTGAACAGTTCTTCCAGCAAAAATTATTGGTGAGGGTGATACCAGAATAAAACAGCTGAAGGGAAAGTTAAGTTTTGCTGCGGAGCCATTTTTCCTAAAGTCACCACCTGCAAAATTGAGACTAAAGATTCGAAAAAGACCATCCATTATGAAGAATATTCCAGTACAACAACATTCAGCAGTGAAACGTGAGGTCCCGTTTTTAAATCTTGAGACAAAAAAGGAGACCTTTAAAATGTCAGACATAGAAATGGCTGAGCCTGATGAAAATGTTGTAAAAGGCGTTTGGTGAAGCTCCCATAAGAAGTCGTAAAAGGAGAATAAAAACCTCAGATGACAGTCAGCCCAGGATATTCCCACCAGCAAAAAGAGCTGCTGCAGAACATCTTTTTGATCCAATGAAAAAGGATCTAGGGAGTCCAGAGCTGAGGACACCACCAGAAGTAATGATGCCTGATTCCTGGACACAACAAAACATGAACAATCTGTCTCCAGAGCAGCTGTCAATCCTGATGAGCAGCGGGCAGAGAGGCATGCTGGATGATGACATTATCAACCAGGCCCAAGGGGCTCCTTCAGAGTCAGTTTGAGTGCTTCAAAGGAACAGTGTCACCAACATTATTTTTTTAATATCAGTTTTATGTTAGGGTTTTATTAAAAACGTTTATATTTATTTGTGTGTTACTTTTTTCTATTTTTACACTTTTTCTTCCCTATGGGGGCTGCCATTTTTTTTTCCATTTCTGTATGTGTCGATTAACGACACATACAGACATGGAATACGGCAGCTCCAGTCCCATAGGGACTGCGAACGGGGCCCGTTCCATCCACTATGGTGTACGCCGTGTGTGTGGGAACGGCGCATGCGCCGCTCCCACACAGTCCGATTTGAAATGCGCGCCGTCCGGCGCCATTTTCCTGTGGACCGGAAGTCGCGGCCGGGCAGTAAGATTACTACTTCCGGTCGTGGCTTCCGGACTTGTGCACATGGAGCAGCGGCAGCAGACGGAGCGGACGGACCGGAGGGAGCGGCGGCGACTGGAGCAGGTAAGTGATTTCTATGTATGTTCGTGTTTCAGTGTGTTTTACTAGTGTATGTAAACCTTCTACACTGTGTGTTAGCTCAAAAAATGGCGACACACAGTGTAGGAGGTTAGACCGTTCAAACCCCTCGTTTCTCCCGGCACTAGCCAGGATAAAGGAGGGGGGGATTCTGAGAGCTCACTAGAGCAAGGGATTTTTTTCCCAATTTTGCAGCATAAAGCAATGTGGTTGCTTTACCACATGCAATGCTGCAATTTTGGGAATTGCTCCATCTAGTGACCAGTGCTGGGAAATATTATAAATTGAATCCAATTTATAATATTTCCTGACTCGTGAAAAAAAAATAAAAAATTAGAACAATGTTTAATCACCTACACACTAATTGTTTAACTAAAAAAAAAAAACATGTTTTGCTGGCAACACATTCCCTTTAATGACCTGCAGCCACACCCGACTCCAGTAAATCCAGAGTTGAGAACATCACCAAAAACAATGGCTCCTGATTCCTGGAGACGGCAGAACACGAACAACCTGTCTTCAGAGCACCTATCTATCCTGATGAGCAGTGGGCAGAGAGGCATGCTGGACGATGCCATCATCAACCAGGCCCAGGAGATCCTTCAGTCAGTTTGAGGGCTTTGATGGCTTGCAGCCCGCCGCTGCTCTTCTAGTACCTGGGTACAGCGTACTAAGGAAGGCTGTACAAATCCATTATGAGGACAGGGCAAACTGGATCACAACGTGCTTCAAAAATGGCAAAATCCTGGTGGCGGATAGCATCAAGACTAACAATCTGTCACCATCTATCTATGAGCAGATTAATAACATCTATGGCTTAGCGGTCCAAGAGCCCTTGAAACATCTCATTTTCCTAAATGTTAATCAGCAAAGAAACAACTATGACTGTGGGGTATTCACTATATTGTTTTCTTTTGAGTTTCTGGCATATGATGGAGACCCCACAGCTGTTTACCATCACTACATGATGAGGAATCATCTCATATCCTGCCTGCAAAATGGCAGGATGACGGCTTTTCCAAAAATAATCAAGTAGTGACTTCATGGCTTCCAAGGAAGATGTGTAGAGTCCTCAAAATGCCAAAGATCTCCTCTACCTTCAACCAGACATGACACAACCCATGCGTCCACACAAGAACATCCCCTGCGTCCACGGCTGCTGTCTTCTGCTCTTTATGACAAGTGTCGATGTCACTGTACCATGGACCAAGAAATAATACAGAACGGGGTCTTGACTTCTAGGGTGTCTGGGTAACACTACAAACGCAAAGGAACTGAGATGCAGAGCACTGAATAAATATAGGAAACAGGAGCAGATGAATATTTTACATCACATCCATGATCTGGTGGCCACCAGCTTCATGTCAAGATCAGACGACCTGTGCTTCAGCAAGAAGAGGCAGATTCCGGGCACGGTGTCTGTGCTCACCTCTAGATGACATTTTATGTACCAGACTTTCTGCAGTCAGATATATTTACAGGACAAGTGAATATTCCACTGCATCTTCTTCACCTCACATGGTGGCATTCTTCATTCCAGTCCAGGGGAAGGGCAGTCCTTCAGACATGTTTCCCCAAAGGTTTCCTCCACAAAGGGAGTTTCATCTCCCGAGTGTTGAAGGATGACTCTTCATGAGTCAGGGGTCGATCATTGGACCAGGGCCATTTCATCTCTATTATCCTGACTTCTTGTCATGTTGGGTACGTGGACCCACTGGACCATACCGCCTTGACGGTACGGCAGCTGGCCAACAGGACACAGTCTATAGTTAGTATAGTGTACCTGCGGAAGCTCAGACAGTAGCAAGACAGGCTCGGCTGGGACTAAGTAGCAGGCAGGCGCAAAGTCGTGGTGTATCAGGACAGGCGTGGTACTCAGCACAACACGACTACAGCTCAGAATGGCACTTGACCAGGATAGCACGGGATACAGATTACAGGCAGAAGGAACGGGAAACACTGGATACTGGAAAACACTGGGAGACCATTTGCTTAGACAAACTTAAGGTAGAACAACAACGCTCAGGCTTATAGTCCATGGTGCTCATGGGCTAATTTTGACTTCAACTCAGGTGCGCGCGCTGGCCCTTTAAGAGCGGGCACCCTACAGGACCCAGCCGAGGTAATCAGAAGTGAGCGCTGGCGTCTCCTGAGGAGGAGGCTGTGGCCAGTGCTCACAGATCCATGGCTGCGGCCGTCAGGAGGCGAGTGAGCCTGACGGCCCGCGGCCATGGGCATGACAGTATCCCCCTTCTTACGCCCCCTCCTCTTGGGGCCAGAGCGAGAGAGAAACTTCTTCAGAAGGGGAGGAGCATTGAGGTTCTCCTCTGACTCCCAGGACCTCTCTTCAGGACCAAACCCCTTCCAATCCACCAAATAAAAAGTTCTTCCTCTTACTCTCTTGGTGTCCAAGATCTCCTTAACCTCGAAGGTGTCTGAAGGACCGCTGGAGGCAACCGCAGGGCTAGGAGTCTTGGTGTAGTGGTTCAGAACCACCGGCTTCAGGAGGGAAGGAGTTGGGGATCTTGAGGGTAGGAGGCAGCCGAAGCTTGTAGGCGACAGGGTTGATCTGCTGTAGGATCTCAAAGGGTACAAGGGACCTGGGAGCAAATTTGTATGATGGCACCCTCAGTCGGATATTCCTAGAGGACAGCTAGACCTTCGTGCCAGGGACAAATTGAGGAGGTTCTCTTCTCCTCGTGTTTGCCTTCTGTTTCATGCGGTCGACTGCCAGTATGATGGAGGATCGAGTCTGCTGCCAGATCTGCAGGAAGTCCCTAAAAGCAGAATCGGCTGCTGGTACCTCGGACATAACGGGCACCGGGAGAGGAATTCGTGGGTTTTGGCCGTAGACAATGAAGAACGGTGTATTCCTTGTGGACTCACTAGTGTGATTATTATATGAGAACTCAGCCCACGGAAGAAGCTGCACCCAGTCATCATGCTGCTTGGAGATGAAGTGGCGTAGGTAGTTCTTCAATATCTGATTGATCCTCTCATCTTGACCATTGGACTGAGTATGGTAGGCTGAGGAAAAGTCCAATCTCACATTGAGGAGTCCACAGAGGGCTCTCCAGAACCTAGAGGTGAACTGAACACAGATCAGACACAATATGCTGCTGAAAGCCGTGCAGGCAGAAGATGTATTGGATAAAAAGGTTGGCCAGTTGAGGAGCAGAAGGGAGGCCGGTCAGCGAAAAGAAGTGGGCCATCTTCGAAAATCGGTCCACCACCACCCAGACAGAACTGCATCCCGCAGAGGGAGGCAGGTCTGTAACAAAGTCCATAGCTATATGCTGCCAGGGAGCATCGGGCACAGGCAGCGGTTGGAGCAGGCCAGCAGGTCTGGAGTGAGCGACCTTGTTAGCTGCACACACCGAGCAGGAAGAAACAAAGTCCATGATGTCTTTAGGCAGCGTGGGCCACCAGAAATGACGGGCAATCAAGTCTTGGGTCTTACGGGTACCCGCGTGACCTGCCAGTCTAGAGCAGTGTCCCCAGTGGAGGATTCTCCCTCTGTCAGCCAGGCGCACAAAGGTCCTTCCTGGGGGAATGTCCCCAACTTGCAGGGGGTTGACAGGGACAATGCAAGACGGGTCAATAATATTCTGTGGAATTTCCATGGTGTCCTCTGTCTCGAATGACCTGGACAAGGCATCGGCCCTCACATTCTTGTCAGCCGGGCGATAATGGAGCTCAAACTGGAAACTGGTAAAGAACAGCGACCACCTGGCCTGACGAGGGTTCAGCCGTTGGGCCTTCGTGAAATTCTTGTGGTCCGTAAAAATCAGGATGGGATGAGCTGCGCCTTCTAGTAGATGTCTCCAGTCCTCCAGAGCTAATTTGATGGCCAGTAACTCCCGATCCCCAATCGAGTAGTTGCGTTCTGCGGAAGAGAAGAGCTTAGCGAACTAGCCACATACAATTGACTTGCACTTGGAACCTCTCTGGAACCGGAGTGCACCAGCACCGACAGAGGAGGCGTCCACTCCAACGAGAACTGTCGAGAAACATCTGGATGATGGAGGATAGAGGCTGACATGAAGGCACTCTTCAGGCTATTGAATGCGGACTCTGCCTCTGGAGTCCACACCTTGGCATTCATTGCCTTCTTGGTGAGGTTAGAGATAGGAGATGTCAGTAAGGAGAAGTTTGGAATGAACTGTCTATAGAAATTAGCGAATCCCAGGAAGCGCTGTATGGCCCTCAAGCCTTGAGGGCGTGGCCATTCTAGGAAGGACTTTACCTTTTCAGGATCCATCTTGAGACCTCGATTTGAGACGATGTAGCCCAAGAAGGGTAGCGCATCTCTCTCAAACACGCACTTCTCCAAATTGGCGTACAGGTGATTCTCCCTTAACCGCAGCAAAACTTGACGGACATGTCTCTGATGAGTCATAGGATCTAGAGAGAAAAATCAAGATGTCATCAAGATAGACCACAACACAAACATAAAGGAGGTCACGGAAGATGTCATTAACGAACTCCTGGAAGACCGCGGGAGCATTACACAGGCCGAAGGGCATTACTAGATATTCATAGTGTCCGTCACGGATATTAAATGCAGTCTTCCATTCATCACAGAGGCGAATCCGGACTAGGTTGTAAGCCCCACGCAGGTCTAGTTTGGAAAAAATCTTGGCCCCACGTACACTACCGTTCAAAAGTTTGGGGTCACCCAGACAATTTTGTGTTTTCCATGAAAACTCACTCTTATATTTATCAAATGAGTTGCAAAATGACTAGAAAATTTAGTCAAGACATTGACAAGGTTAGAAACAATGATTTTTATTTGAAATAATAATTTTCTCCTTCAAACTTTGCTTTCGTCAAAGAATGCTCCATTTGCAGCAATTACAGCATTGCAGACCTTTGGCATTCTAGCTCTTAATTTGCTGAGGTAATCGGGAGAAATTTCACCCCATGCTTCCAGAAGCGCCTACCACATAGTTGGATTGGCTTGATGGGCACTTCTTGCGTACCATACGGTCAAGCTGCTCCCACAACAGCTCTATGGGGTTGAGATCTGGTGACTGCGCTGGCCACTCCATTACAGATAGAATAACAGCTGCCTGCTTCTTCCCTAAATAGTTCTTGCATAATTTGGAGGTGTGCTTTGGGTCATTGTCCTGTTGTAGGATGAAATTGGCTCCAATCAAGTTCTGTCCACAGGGTATGGCATGGCGTTGCAAAATGGAGTGATAGCCTTCCTTATTCAAAATCCCTTTTACCTTGTACAAATCTCCCACTTTACCAGCACCAAAGCAACCCCAGACCATCACATTACCTCCACCATGCTTGACAGATGGCATCAGGCACTCTTCCAGCATCTTTTCAGTTTTTCTGCGTCTCACAAATGTTCTTCTGTGTGATCCAAACACCTCAAACTTCGATTCGTCTGTCCATAACACTTTTTTCCAATCTTCCTCTGTCCAATGTCTGTGTGCTTTTGCCCATATTAATCTTTTCCTTTTATTAGCCAGTCTCAGATATGGCTTTTTCTTTGCCACTCTGCCCTGAAGGCCAGCATCCCGGAGTCGCCTCTTCACTGTAGACGTTGACACTGGCGTTTTGCGGGTACTATTTAATGAAGCTGCCAGTTGAGGACCTGTGAGGCGTCTATTTCTAAAACTAGAGACTCTAATGTACTTGTCTTGTTGCTCAGTTGTGCAGCAGGGCCTCCCACTTCTCTTTCTACTCTGGTTAGAGCCTGTTTGTGCTGTCCTCTGAAGGGAGTAGTACACACCGTTGTAGGAAATCTTCAGTTTCTTGGCAATTTCTCGCATGGAATAGCCTTAATTTCTAAGAACAAGAATAGACGGTCGAGTTTCACATGAAAGCTCTCTTTTTTTAGCCATTTTGAGAGTTTAATCTAACCCACAAATGTAATGCTCCAGATTCTCAACTAGCTCAAAGGAAGGTCAGTTTTATAGCTCCTCTAAACAGCAAAACTGTTTACAGCAGTGCTAACATAATTGCACAAGGGTTTTCAAGTGTTTTCTAATCATCCATTAGCCTTCTAACACAGTTAGCAAACACAATGTACCATTAGAACACTGGAGTGATGGTTGCTGGAAATAGGCCTCTATACACCTATGTAGATATTGCATTAAAAAACAGACGTTTGCAGCTAGAATAGTCATTTAGCACATTAACAATGTATAGAGTGTATTTCTGATTAATTTAATGTTGTTATCTTCATTGAAAAAAACTGTGATTTTCTTGCAAAAATAAGGAAATTTCTAAGTGACCCTAAACTTTTGAACGGTAGTGTATACGATCAAATAGTTCTGAGATCAATGGCAACGGATACCTATTTTTCACCATGATCTGGTTAAGACCCCGGTAGTCGATACAAGGATGCAGGGAACCATCCCTGCCGGGGAGGAAGACTTCTGTATGAAGCCCCTCTCCAAGTTCTCTTTAACATAGGCGGCCATGGACAGAGTCTCTGGCAACGAGAGAGGATTTACCCTACCACGGGGAAGGGATGCACCAGGAATCAACTCGATAGGACAGTCATACACCCGGTGTGGGGGCAGCGTCTCCGCATCTTTCTTGCTGAAGACGTCCGAAAATGCAGCATAATGACCAGGCAATCCTGCCAATGACCGAGGCAGAGGAGGCTGAGCCGAACGAATCTGTGTCAGGCAATGGTTGAGACACTTGGGATCCCACTGGAGAACCTCTCCAGAGTTCCAGTCCAGGACTGGGCATGTAGTCGGAGCCAAGGCAGACCCAGCAGCACGGGGTTAACGGCCTTGGACAAGACAAAGAACGAGAGGAGCTCGGAGTGGAGAGCTCCTATTTGGAGCCTCAGCTGCTTGGTCACAGCTATTATTGGGTCTGGCAGAGGTAGTCCATTTACAGAGGCAACCACCAACGGCCTCTCCAGAGGGGTAGTGGGCAATTGGAGAAGATCCACCAGGTCTCTATGAATGAAATTAGCAGCGGATCCAGATATGCAGAGACCCGATGCGTTTTTTCGCCGGAGATTATGCTTATGGGAATGGACAATTTAGAAGAAAGTCCCTCTTTATCCAAGGTTGTCTCTCCTACCAACCCTAGGTTTTGGGGCTTTTGGGGACACAGTTGCACAAGATGACCTCCTAGGCCGCAATATAGACAGAGTCCCGAGGTGCGTCTGCATTGTCTCTTCTGGGTAGACAGCTTAAACTGGTCCATCCTCACAGACTCCTGGAGGGTCGGCATTTGAGGACAGCAGGGGTTGCTGCAAAGTAGGGACCGGATTAGGGAGTCCTCCCTAACAATGAGCTTCTTGGAGCCGTTCTCGGATCCTTATATCAATCCAGGCGGCCAGAAGGATTAGGTCATCCAGGGTGGACGATAGATCTCTAGCGCCAAGCTCGTCCTTAATCTTAGGGGACAGTCCCTGCCGGAATGTAGCCACCAGGGCCTCATTGTTCCACAAAAGTTCTCCCACCAGGGTGCGGAAGTGGATGGTGTACTCGACCACGGAGGTGTCTCCCTGGTGTAGGTTCAGCAAGGAAGAGGCTGCAGACGAGACTCGTCCAGGCTCCTCAAATACCATGCAAAATATCCGGAGGAACCCCTGGCAGTCACGGGTCTCTGGTCCTTGTCTCTCCCAGATAGGATTCGCCCTGCCAGTGAGGAGATACGATGAAAGCGACCCTTGCGCCATCAGACTATAATGCCCTTGCATGCAGGCTGAAGTGGATCTGGCACTGGTTTAAAAATCCACGGCAGGTCCTTGCGTCTCCATCATAGCGGGTAAGGAAGTGGCAAAGAAAATCGGGGATCAGCACTGCCAGGAGGTGTAGTCGGAGGATCAGTACTGCCAGGTGTAGTAGGAGGAACGGCAGCTTGCACCTCCAGCCGACGTGCAATAATGTTCAAGGCCTGGAGGAGTTGGTCCTGTCGAGACCGGAGATCTAGCATATCCGCCCGCATCTCTTGTGACGTCGTCATGGTCTTGGATCGACCAACAGGATCCATGGCCTGAGCGTACTGTCACGTTGGGTACGTGGACCCACTGGACCGTACCGCCTTGACGGTATGGCAGCTGGCCAACAGGACACAGTCTATAGTTCGTATAGTGTACTTGTGGAAGCCCAGACAGTAGCAAGACAGGCTTGGCTGGGACTAAGCAGCAGGCAGACGCAAGGCGTTGTGTAGCAGGACAGGCTTGGTATTTAGCACATCATGACTACAGCTCAGCACGGCACTTGACCAGGATAGCACGGGATACAGGTTACAGGCAGAAGGAACGGGAAACAAAAAAGATAATTATCCTATTAAATAACCGAAAAAAATGCAAAACCATTAATTGCACGGTGCCGTCCAATATTAAATATAAAACAAAAAAGAAGAAAACAAAATAATTGAACAAAACCAGCACACTTTGGGTAAGATATGAGTAGCAAAATACAAATTATTTAATTTTTAAAATATTTGAAAATGGTCAATGAAGTCTGAAAATACAAGAAACACATATCCATGTTATAATAAATACAATATTCCGATATCTCGAGCGATAAATACATGCATCCAAGCAGTCTTTATCCTTTCCAGGACATAGAAAATGTTGAGCTGGAGGATAAGTCGTCCACATATAGGTGAAAATAACCGGATTGTGTAGATATGTGCCAAGATAAAAAGCAGATCAATCCCTTTAGGAGATCAACACCATCAGGTTCACTTCATGTATTTGCGGGATAGATGTGTGAGACACTCCCCAGGTGAAGCCAGCAAACAGTGATTCCAGCCTCGTGGCTGAGTGTTCATTTACCAGTACCTTGAAATTGGAAGTATAGCGCACTGGAAAACACTAGGAGACCATTTGCTTAGACAAACTTAAAGGGAATGTGTCGCCAGAAAAACATGTTTTTTTTTTAAAAATTAAACATTTAGTGTGTGGGTGATTAAACATTGTTCAAATTTTTTTTATTTTTTTCGCGAGTCAGGAAATATTATAAATTTTTTCTAATTTATAATACTACCCATTTTTGGTCACTAGATGGAGCTAGTTCCCAAAATTGCAGCATTGCAACATTGGGTTAAAAGCCCTCGCTCTAGTGAGCTCTCAGCATCCCCCCCTCCTTTATCCTGGCTAGTGCCGGGATAAACGAGGGGTTTGAAAGGTTTAACCTCCTACACTGTGTGTCGCCATTTTTTGAGGTAACCCACAGTGTAGTAGGTTTACATACAGTAGTAAACACACACAAACACTAACATACATTGAAATCTCTTACCTGCTCCTGCCGCCGCGGCTCCCTCCGGCCCGTCCGCTCCCTTTGCTGCCACTGTTCCATGTGCACTTGTCCGGAAGCCGCGACCGGAAGTAGTAATATTACTGTCCGGCCGCGACTTCCGGTCCACAGGAAAATGGCGCCGGACGGCGCCAATTTCGAATAGGACTGTGTGGGAGCGGCGCATGCGCAGTTCCCACACAGACGCCGTACACGGCAGTCAATGGGACGGGAGCCGTTCGTCGTCCCTATGGGACTGTGGCTGCCGTATTCCATGTCTGTGTGTGTCGTTAATCGACACACACAGAAATGGAACAAAAAATGGCAGCCCCCATAGGGAAGAAAAAGTGTAAAAATAAGAAAAAGTAAAACACAAACACACAAATGAATATAAACGTTTTTAATAAAGCACTAACATCTTTAACATATAAAAAAATAATTTGTGATGACACTGTTCCTTTAAGGTAGGACAACGCTCAGGCAAGGCAGGAAGGGGCTGGGCGGGGGTGCTCATGGGCTAATTTTGACTTCAACTCAGGTGCGCACGCTGGCCCTTTAAGAGCGGGCACGAGCGTGCGAGTGCACCCTATGGGACCCGGCCGAGGTAAGCGGAAGTGAGCGCTGGCGTCTCCTGAGGAGGAGGCTGGGGCCAGCGCTCGCAGATCCATGGCTGCGGCCGTCAGCAGGTGAGTGAGTACGTGAGAAGTCCTGATTGGTGGAGGTCCAAGCACTGAGACCCCCACCAATCGCTAAAACGAAGGAGCATTGCTCGTGTGAGAGCTGAGCCGCTTCGTCTCTGTTCGGCTTTTTCCGGAAAGCCAATGTAGCGGTGTATGGGCTCTTAGACTTTCTATTGAGCCCGTACCCCGCTACATTGATTTCCGGAAAAAGCCAAACAGAAATGAAGGGGCTCAGTGCTCACACGAGTGCTTCTGCCCCTATGCTTTAGCGATCGGTGGGGTTCTCACTGCTCGGACCACCATCAATCAAAACTTCTGACATGTCACTATGAAATGTTTGCTGAACATTTAGTTATCCTTATGGCTGTGTAAGGCTGGGTTCACACGGAGTTCTTTGACGAGTTTTTTGACGTGGAAACCACGACGCAAAACGCTCCAAAAAATGGCTGAAAATGCCTCCCATTGATTTCAATGGGAGGCGGAGGCGTTTTTTTCCCGCGAGCGGAAAAACTGGCTAGCGGGAAAGAGAAGGGACATGCTCAATCTTCGGGCGTTTACGTCTCTGATCTCCCATTGACATCAATTGGAGGCAGAGAAAGCGTATTTCGCGGCGTTTTATGCTCAATGGCCGTGGGCGAAAAACACGGCGAAAATCGGCTTGCAGGCAGAGGAAAATCTGCCTCAAAATTCCAAACGCCATTTTGAAGCAGATTTTCCTCCTGCAAAAAACTCTGTGTGAACCTAGCCCAAAGGGAAAAAGAAAAACAGATTTCTGAACTCAATAAATATTTATTATAAAATTAATCAGTACACAAATTTTTACCTTTTTAGGGAACTGCTCCATGCCTCCTGCCTAAGTCCTGTCCCTCAGCAAAGTACAGGGATGTCTGCACACCATGTGGCCTTGGCCACAGATTGCTCACTTCAGAGCTCTATATATATGTAGCTATTACAACAGTGATATCTAGTGACAGCAGACAATACTACAATTCTAATCCCTTCATATTGAACTACATACAAACATGGTGGGGTGCAGCACGACACAGCATATACACAAGGAATTCAGTGGCATAACGATGGCAGTCTCAGGGGGTGTGAAAAGGCTCGGTCTTTGCCCCTTAGGAGGTCTGTGCCATGACACATACAAGGTACTGACGCCAGGCAATATCAGGATGTTATGTGCACCACATAACGTCCTGACTTCCATCCGCGGCAGACCGGGTCTGATGGCTCCTTGCTTTACCAACACTTCCCCACCCTACAGAGAAACTTTCTATCCTGCTACTGCCTAACAGTGTCCTACTGCTGCAAAATTAGTGCCACACAGATAGTGTCCCCAAAAATAAGAGTGCCACACTGTAATTGTGCCACCCATTGTGCAAAACACAGTAATAGTGCAACCCTAGTGCCCCCATAGAGTAAATGGCCCCACACACACTTTCATAACATCTTGACGTGGCACAGTAATTGTGCCTCCAGACAGTGATGATGCCCCCTTAGTGCCCCCTAATAATGCCCCCTTAGTGCCCATCACATACAGTAAGGACGCCCCTTAATGCCCCCAAGTAATGATGCCCCCTTAGTGCCTCCCACACCCCAAGATGCCCCTTTAGTGTCCCTAAAAACTTTTTTCCTATAAAAAGTCTTTCATTATAAGAAAAAAATTTAAATGTTAAAAATATTTGGTAGCACCGCGCTCGTAACGACCCAAACTATAATGTTATTTTTCCCGCACGGTGAACACATATGGTGTACTCGTGAGAAATTGCGTTACAAATATTGTGTGGCTTTTTCTCCTTTATCCATTGTGTTGATATTAATTTTCACAGCCTAAGGCCGGATTCACACGAGCGTGTGCGATTTGCACGCGCAAAAAACGTGGCGTTTTGCGCTCGCAAAAGGTACATAACAGCTCCGTGTGTCAGCAGCGTATGATGCGTGTCTGCGTGATTTTCGCGCAGCCGCCATCATTATGACACTCTGTTTGTATATTTGTAAACAGAAAAGCACGTGGTGCTTTTCTGTTTTCATTCATAGTTTTTACTGCTGTTGCGCAAATCACACGCGTCACACGGAAATGCTTCCGTGTGCTGCGCGTGATTTTCACGCACCCATTGACTTCAATGGGTATGTGATGCGCGAGAAACGCACAAATATAGGACATGTCGTGACTTTTATGCAGCGGACACACGCTGTGTAAAAATCACAGTCTGCACGGCCCCATAGACTAACATAGGTCCGTGCGAGGCGCGTGAAAATCACGCGCGTTGCACGGACGTATATCACGTTCGTCTGAATAAGCCCTAATTCTAATAAATTCTGCAAAAGACATATGAGGTCTAAATGCTCCCTATAGCCCTAGATAGCTTCCGTAAGGGGTGTAGTTTCCCAAATGTGGTCACTTTTGGGGTGTTTCCACTCTTTTGGTCCCTCGGGGGCTTAGCAAATGCGACACAACACCCGAAAACCATTCCGGCAAAACTTGTGCTCCAAAAGCAAAATAGTGCGTCTTCCCTTCTGAGTCCTGCCGTGTGTCCACACAGCCGTTTATTACCACATATGGGGTATTGCCGTAATCGGGAGAAATTGCTTTACAAACGGGGTGTTGTTCTCCTTTATTCCTATAAAATTTCTAAGATTTACATTTTTATGGCCTAATTCCACTAAATTCAGCAAAAAACCTGTGGGGTTGAAATGTTAACTATACCCCTAGAAAAATTCCTTGAGGGTGTAGTTTCCAAAATAAGGTCACTTTTGGGGTTTTCTACTGTTTTGGCACCTCAAGAAATATTTATATATATAATATATTCTACGAAAAAAAAAAAAAAGTTGGCCCCAAAATCCTCTAGATGCTCCTTTGCATTTGAGGCCTGTGCTTCAGTCCATTAGCACACTAGGGCCACATGTGAGATATTACTAACTGCAGAATCCGGACAATAAATGTTAAGGCCTCTTTCACACGACAGTGAAAAACGGCCATGTGATGGCCGTCCTTTTAACGGCTTTCACATGGTTTAACGGCTGTCAATACATGTAACAACCGTTAAAAACGGATCTGTTACATGGGGATTGGCAAGGGAACTACTAGTTCCCTTGCTGGCTATCGTTGGCATACTCACGTTTGCGGCGCTTCTTCAGGTGTGGTCACTCGTCTGTGGTCACTCGGGTTTGAAGGCGCCTCGATGACGTCATCGCCCCGTCGCGCTGCCTTGCCAGATCCCGTGCAGACGAGTGACCACAAGTGAAGAAGAGGAGTGACGGCGCTGCTCTCGTGAGTATGTTGCATGATCTATAGGCAGGCTGGTGTGGCATGTATAGGGAGGCTGGTGTGGCACGATCTACAGCAGGGGTGGGCAAACTTTTTGACTCGCGGGCCACAATGGGTTCTAAAATTTGACAGAGGGGCCGGGCCAGGAGCATTTGGAGGGAGTGTTTGGGCCGGATATACTAAAGCATTAAATGTAGTGTGTGCAAACCTCATAGCACAGTAAGAACACTACAACCCAATTTATTAACTGTCTTTCAAATGTGAAAAATAGCCCTTATCAGTTAATAAATTTGTCTCAAGGAATATGCAAGATATGGCATTTACATACTATTTCGCAGATACTGGGAGGAGGAAATGTAAATAGATTAAAATAACATACGCACTGTGATTTATCAAGAAAAAAGTTCTGTTGACTCTGTAAATTAGCTGCCAACCTCTGAGCAGTAGCCGCCCGTTCTTGTGTTGACTGCTTGCTAGCATAGTTTGCATGCTTCGTGGCAAAGTGACGGCTGATATTGTACTCTTTGAAAACCGAAGGGCTTAATGGTGACGTGAAACGAAGTGAAAATTAAAGTGAAATAAAGAGAAATACGCGCCACATTAACCCCTTAATGACCGGGCCATTTTGCACGTTAATGACCAAGGATTATTTTTTGTTTTTTCATGGTCGCATTTCAAGAGTCGTAACTTTTTTTTTATTACGTCGACATAGCCGTATAAGGGCTTGTTTTTTGCGGGACGAGTTGTATTTTGTAATTGCACCATTTTTAGATGCTTACAATATATTGATTAACTTTTATTAACTTTATTTTAGGAGAGAATTGAAAATAAGCAGCTATTCCAGCATTAATTTTCACGTTATAAATTTATGCCCTTTACTATGCAGCATAAATAACATGTTACCTTTATTCTACGGGTCGGCACGATTACGAGGATACCAAATATGTAAAGGTTTTATATGTTTTCCTACGTTTGCACAATAAAAACCCTTTTAGAAAAAAATTACTTGTTTTTGCATCGCCGCGTTCCAAGAGCCGTCATTTTTTTATTTTTCCGTCGATGTGACCGTATGTGGGCTTGATTTTTGCGGGCCAATGCGTAGTTTTCATTAGTACTATTTTGGGGTACATAGGACTTATAGATTAACTTTTATTTTATTTTTTATGGGGGGAATGGGAGAAAAGAGAGAATTTTGCCGTTGTTTTTTGCGGGTTTTTTGGACGCCGTACATCCGGCGGTTTCATTAATGTGTTCATTTTATTGGTCAAGTTGTTATGATCGCGGGGATACCATATATGTGTATGTGTTATTTGTTTTGACACTTTTACTGAATAAAACCACTTTTTGGGCAAAAAAAGTAGTTTTATTTGATTTTGACTGTAATTATTTTATTTTTTTTCAACAAACTTTATTTAACTGATTGACATTTTTTTTTTAGTCCCACCAGGGGACTTCACTATGCGATGTGCCGATCGCATATATAATGCTTTGGTATACTTAGTATACCAAAGCATTATTGCCTGTCAGTGTAAAACTGACAGGCAACCTGTTAGGTCATGCCTCCGGCATCGCCAAACAGGCAGTTGCGGAAGACAGACCTGGGGGTCTTTGTTAGACCCCCGGCTGTCATGGAAACCCGACGGCGACCCGCGATTTGTTTGCGGGGGCGCCGATCGGGTGACAGAGGGAGCTCCCTCCCTCTGTCAAACACATTAGATGCCGCTGTCACTATTGACAGCGGCATTTAATGGGTTAAACTGCCGGAATCGGAGCGCGCTTCGATTCCGGCAGTTGCAGCAGGAGCCAGGCTGTGTATAACAGCCGTGCTCCTGCCGCTGATCGCGTGGGTACACTGGCAGTACCCGCGCCATCACAGGACGGATATATCCGTCCTCCTGCGCGAACTAGCAGCTGCTGAGGACGGATATATCCGTCCTTCGGCGTTAAGGACAACGGTCAATGTGTTTTGAGTGCGCCATCTATTGGGAAAACGTGGGCATTGCAGGGAAAGGGGAAAAAAAAGGAGGTTTTTACTATGATTTGGACAAGTTCGGCGGGCCGGATTAAAAAGCCTAACGGGCCGTATGTGGCCCGCGGGCCGTAGTTTGCCCATGTCTGATCTACAGGGAGGCTGGTGTGGCACGATCTACAGGGAGGCTGGTGTGGCACGATCTACAGGGAGGCTGGTGTGGCATCATCTACAGGGAGGCGTGTGGCATCATCTACAGGGAGGCGTGTGGCATCATCTACAGGGAGGCGTGTGGCATCATCTACAGGGAGGCGTGTGGCATCATCTACAGGGAGGTGTGTGGCATCATATATAGGGAGGTGTGTGGCATTATATACAGGGGGCGTGTGGCATCATCTACAGGGAGGCTGTAAATAGTGTCTAGGTGAATATGTGACCTTCCTTTGGTTGTTTTCAGGGGGTTGGGACAAAAAAAGCCTGACCAATGAAATTCATCAGTTTTTTTAACGGCCATGAAAAACTGATGCAAAATGGATGTCAAACGGCCATTAAAAACGGACAGATGGACTTGAAATGGATGAAAATTTAGAGACAAACTGATGCAAAATGGCCATGAAAAACTGACAGTTGATCAGTTTTAAATGGACATTTTTTTTCACTGTCGTGTGAATAAGGCCTAAGTTGTGTTCCTCGGGTAAAACCTTCTGTGTTACGCCTCATTCACACGACAGGGTCCGAGTGTCGGCCGATAAAATCGGCCGTTTTGAGCCGTTTTTCCCGGCCGGTTTGCATCCATTTTGCATCCGTTCCGATTCCGTTCCGTGTTGAAATTTTTAATGGCCGATTTTGACCCGTTTTGCATCCGTTTTTTTCCCTGTCCGTTTTAAAATCAGATGAATTTCATTTAAATTTGTTGCCACACACAGCCCTTTGTAGATAATGCCACACAGCCCCCTGTAGGTAATGCCACCCAGCCCCCTGCAGGTAATGCCACACAGCCCCTGCAGGTAATGCCACTCAGCCCCCTGCAGGTAATGCCACCCAGCCCCCTATAGGTAATGCCACCCTGCCCCTTGTAGGTAATGCCACCCAGCTCACTGTTGGTAATGCCACCCAGCTCCCTGTTGGTAATGCCACGCAGCCCCCTGCAGGTAATGCCACGCAGCCACCTGTAGGTAATGCCACCCTGCCCCTTGTAGGTAATGCCACCCTGCCCCTTGTAGGTAATGCCACCCAGCTCCCTGTTGGTAATGCCACCCAGCCCCCTGTAGGTGATGCCACCCAGCCCCCTGTAGGTGATGCCACCCAGCCCCCTGTAGGTGATGCCACCCAGTCCCCTGTATGTGATGTCACCAAGTCCCCTGTAGGTGATGCCACACAGCCCCCTGTAGGTTGCACCCATCCCCCCCCCCACATTCCAGGAGGTCACTGACTTCAATGTCCATATATGGACAATGTAGTCACTGACTTCTCCTGTAGAGGAATTCCCTGCCACAGGTCGGGAATTCCGCTTCAGAAGTGAGTGACGTCACTGTGTCCATATATGGACAGTGTAGTCACTCACTTCTCCTGTAGCGGAATCCCCGGCCATAGAGTCGGGGATTCCGTTGCAGAAGTGAGTGACATCGCTGTGTCCATATATGGACAGTGTAGTCACTCACTTCTCCTGTAGCTGAATCACCGGCCATAGAGTCGGCGATTCCGCTGCAGAAGTGAGTGACATCGCTGTGTCCATATATGGACAGTGTAGTCACTCACTTCTCCTGTAGCGGAATCCCCGGCCATAGAGTCGGGGATTCCGCTGCAGAAGTGAGTGACATCGCTGTGCCCATATATGGACAGTGTAGTCACTCACTTCTCCTGTAGCGGAATTGGGGATTCCGACTCCTACAGGGAGCAAAAAAAGACCCTCCTCCTCCTCCTCCTCACATGCACTCTGCACTGTGAGGGTATGTTCACACACACTAATTACGGACGTAATTCGGGCGTTTTTGTCCCGAATTACGTCCGAAAAATGCGCCTCAATAGCGTTGACAAACATCTGCCCATTGAAAGCAATGGGCTGACGTTTGTCTGTTCACACGAGGCGTATATTTACGTGCCGCTGTCAAATGACGGCGCGTAAATAGACGCCCGCGTCAAAGAAGTGACCTGTCACTTCTTGGAGCGTAATTGGAGCCGTTATTCATTGACTCCAATGAAAAGCAGCGCCAATTACGTCCGTAATGGACGCGGCGTTTAAGCGCCTGCACATGCCGTTACGGCTGTAATTTCAGCCATTACGGACGCTGTCGTGTGAACATACCCTGAGGAGGAGAGAGAGCGCACGAGTGACGGAATACATGGCCGTCACTCGGGACACATTCCGGTGATGGCCATGTATTACCCGGCCCCATAGACGGGTAAACGGCCGAAAATAGGGCATGTCCCATTTTTTGACGGACAGGTTTCCCGGGCCGTCAAAAAATCGGTCGTGTGAATAGCCCCATTAGGGGTCTATTGTTCCTAATGCAGTCGGGTGACGGCCGATTTATGAACGGCCGGCACCCGGCCGGGAAACCCTGTCATGTGAATAAGGGCTTACAGAATTTTTTTTTTTATTACAAATGAATTTCGGCCAAAAAAAAATAATTTGTCAATTTCACCTCTACTTTGGTTTAATGCCTGTGAAAATCCTAGTGTTAAAAAACACTTTCTGAATGCTGTTTTGAATACTTTGAGGGGTGCAGTTTTTAAAATGGGGTGATTTATGGGGACTTTCTAATATATAAGGCCCTCAAAGCCACTTCAGAACTGAACTGGTCCATAAAAAAATAGGTTTTGTAAATTTTCTTGAAAATATGAGAAATTGTTGCTAAAGTTCTAAGCCTTGTAACGTTCTAGAAAATAAAAGGACGTTCAAAAAACAATGCAAATATAAAGTAGACATATGGGAAATGTTAACTAGTAACTATTTTGTGTGGTATTACTATGTTTTACAAGCCGATACATTTCAATTTAGAAGAATGCAAATTTTATTTACATTTTCATGTATTTCACAAATAAATACTGAATTTATCTACCAAATTTTTCCACTAACATAAAGAACAATATGTCACGAAAAAACAATCTCAGAATCGCTAGGATAAGTAAAAGCATTCCGGAGTTATTACCACATAAAGTGACATGTCAGATTTGAAAAAATGGCCTGTGTCCACAAGGCCAAAACAGGCTCAGTCCTGAAGGGGTTAAATGAAGCAGCGGCCAAGTATGCGCGCTGCTGCTGTATTCAGAATCTATGGGAATATTGGGAACAGCCGAGTACAGCCAACAGTATATGTGCATGAAATGCGGGAAACCAGGCGCAAAGACAATAATAAATCTGCCCTAATGCGTCTGTTAAAAATGGCGTGAATAATCACCTCAGTGTGAACTAAATTGGTTAAAATCCAATGCACAATCAGAAAAAAAGTGTTCCCTCTATGCGGTTTACGGGTGAGAAATGACAGCCAATCACAACCCCCGCATCGTATACACATGGCCTGAGAGAAGCATCAAGAATCACATCCAAGGAATGGCTGCTGATCACCTGTTTCATAAACATGAGCTTTACGTTACTATATCCCCCAGCATTCCCTGTCGCCTGCATGCTGGGAACTGTAGTTCCACAACAGCCACACTGCCCTGTCTACACTGTACCGCATACATATATAACAACAGCGTCACCGCCTCTCTACAACGTTCTAATCGAGGGGCGCGCATGAACATGTCATCGGGACCGCGCACGTCTTAACGTGCTCTACGTCTAAACACTGACAGCGCTGATTGACAAGCGCGAGAGCAAATAGAAGAGGAGGAGGCGTGGCCTGCGTCCTTGTGTACAAGATGGGGGTCAAACTGGAGATATTCAGGGTAAATATCCCGTGTGTGATGTCTGATGAGCTGTGTGTGAGGGGAATGGACAACAGCTGAAGAGTTGGTTCAGTGCTGCTGCGAGTTGTAGTGTAGCAATAGCTGCTGGTTCTGTCTTGCGGCATGCTGGGGCTTGTAGTGTTACAGCAGCACTAGAGTTGCTGGTTCTGTGCTGGGAGTTGTGTTGAGCTGCTAGTTTTGCCAAGGGGCATGCTGGGGGTTATAGTGTTGAGATGATTGTTTTGTCCTGAAGGATGCTGGGATTTGTAGTGTCAGAAGAGCTGCTGGTTCTGTTTTGGGGCATGCTGGGGGTTGTAGTGTTGAGCTGCTGGGGGTTGTAGTGTTGAGCTGCTGGTTTTGCCCAGGGGCATGCTGGGGGTTGTAGTGTTGAGCTGCTGGTTCTGTACTGCGGCATGCTGGGATATATAGTGTCACAAGAGCTGCTGGTTCTGTCCGGCATGCTGAGGGTGGTAGTGTTGAGCCGCTTGTTCTGTCCCTGGGCATGTTGGGGGTTGTAGTGTCAGCTGGAAGAGGTTGCATGCAGACCACCCGGGTAAATCCATATAGGACTAAATGGTTCCCAGGTCCATGGAGTTGCACATTGTGCGCATCATTAGTGGCGTCACCCATGTGATTGATCAGACTGTTTTCTGGTCAGGACATTTCGCGTTGAGTTCTGTTGGTATGATTGTCATGTGACTATAAGGGCTTGTCCATGCGTAACGGAATTGCTGCGTATTTTCCGTCTGGAATTGCGGACGGAAAATACGCAGCAGAATACCGTAGCAGCGATGTAGATCTGATTGAACAAATGTCATCCACCCTCTGCGTAAACTTCAGTCCAGAAATTGACCTGCGGTGTGTAGTTTTAGTTCCGCAGCATGTCATTTACTGGATATATGTATATATGGATTATGTGAAATCTTGAATTTAATGAATTGGCTATGAGTATATATATATAGGTTATAATACTGCTGCGGAAAGTGGACTGAATTCCTGCGGTTTTCAGGGGCGATATCACCACAAGGGGTTATCCACACGTAACGGATTTGCTGCAGAGAATTTCTGCAGCATTTACGTATAAACTAGCAGACAATCCGCTGCGGAAAATCAGCACCATTTCATGCGTTTTTTATTGTGGAAAATAGTGCGTATTTTGCTGCGTTTTTTTTTTTCAAGGCTGTGTGATGTGATATTTCTTTAGAAAAATGCAGCAAGGGCTTGTCCACACACAACGGATTTGGTGCGGAAAATTTCTTCAGCGATTTAGTTGAAAGTCAAAGGCTTTCTGCTGCGGCAAAAACGCACCGTTTCCTGCAGATTTTGTGGCAGAAAATGGTGCGTAAATTGCTGCGTTTTTCACAATGGTAGGAGATGGAGACGTCTCCTATGAAAAACAGGTCCATTTCGGCTCGGAAATTTTACCTAGCATGTGGATGAGACTTGTTAAATCTCCACTATGCTGCGTCTGTATTAAGCTGCGTCTGTATTAAGCTGCGTCTGTATTAAGCTGCGTCTGTATTATGCTGCGTCTGTATTATGCTGCGTCTGTATTATGCTGCGTCTTTTTCTGGCCGAAATTCCGGCCAGAAAAAATGCGGCAATTCCGGAGCGTGTGGACGAGCCCCAATTCTGTCCACTTTCCGCAGCAGTAAATGACATGACATTACGGCCTTTTTTCCATAGTCAATGATAAACGGCTCCAAAAACGTCCCAAGAAGTGACCTGCACTTCTTTTTCGTGGCCGTTTTTCAAAATGGTTGTGCGAAAAAACGGCCCGTCGGAATAGAACACTGTTTTTCCCATTGCAATCAATGGCAGATGTTTGGAGTCGTTCTGCTTCAGATTTTTCGTCCGTTTTTCAAAAATGGGCCGTGTGAACATATCCTTACAATTGATAACACTATGTGCCTCACATCAGAAAATGGAAGGACTTATTATTTTGTTGGGGTGTTTTAACATTGGCAAAGTTATTGGTATCAAGAATTGCAATACTACACAAAGTATCTGTATTAAATTCTGGTATCGTGCCAACCCTAGATTGGACATGATTTGGAAAGCCACACCCCTGTCTATATAAGGTCTCACAGCTCACAATGTATATCAGAGCAAAAATCAAGTCATGAGGAAGAAAGAACTGCCTATAGAGCCCAGAGACAGGATTGTGTGGAGGCACAGATCTGGAGAAGCGTACAAAAAAAAATTCTGCTGCACTGAAAGTCCCAAGAGCAGAGTGGCCTCCATTATTTTGAAATAGAAAAAGTTTGGAACAACCGGGACTCTTCCTAGAACCTTGGTAAGAGATGTGACAGAGAACCCAATGTTCACTCTGGCTGAGCTCCAAAGATCCTGTGTGCAGATGGGAGAAACTTCCAGAAGGTCAAGCATCACTGCTTATCACCTGCCCAATACCATCCCTACAGTGAAACATGGTGGTGGCAGCATCATGCTGTGGGGGTGTTTTTCAGCGGCTGGGACAGGGAGACTGGTCAGGGTTGAGGGAAAGATGAATTTATGCAAAGTACAGAGATATTCTTAATGAAAACCTGGTCCAGATTACTGGACTTCAGACTGGGCCGAAGTTTCACCTTCCAGCAAGACAATGACCCTAAGCACACAGCCAAGACAACACAGGAATGACTCCGGGACAACTCTGAATGTCCTTAAAGGGAATGTGTCGCTAGAAATTTTTTTAATTTTTTTTAGTTAAACAGTTAGTGTATACATGATTAAACATTGTTCTAATTTTTTCACGAGTCAGGAAATATTATAAATTAGATTCTAATTTATAACACTTCCCTGTGCTGGTCACTAGAGGGAGCAATTCCAAAAATTGCAGCATTGGCATGTGGTAAAGCAACCACATTGCTTTATGCTGCTAAATTTGAGAAGACACACTCGCTCTAGCGTTCTCAAACAATCCCCCCTCCTTTATCCCGGCTAGTGCCAGAAGAAAGGAGGGGGTTGAACGTTCAAACCTCCTACACTGTGTGCCGCCATTTTTTGAGTGAATACACAGTGTAGTAGGCTTACATACAATGCTAATCACACAATAAAACACGAACATACACATAAATAACTTACCTGCTCCTGCCGCCGCCGCCGGTCCGTCTGCGCCCTCCGCTCCTAGTTCTTGCATCAGAACACATGTCTGGAAGTCGCGACCGGAAGTAGTCATCTTACTGTCCGGCCGCGGCTTCCGGTCCACATGATGGCGGCGGATGTCGCTCGGCCGAAGACCTTCCTTTTGGACTGTGTGGGAGCGGCGCATGCGCCGTTCCCACACAGACGGCGTACGCTATAGTGAATGGAACCGCTCCCGTTCGCATTCTCTATGGGGATGTATGTGTCGTATTCCATGTCTGTATGTGTCGTTAATCGACACATACAGAGATGGAAAAAAAAATGGCAGCCCCCATAGTGAAGAAAAAGTTAGAAAATAAAAAAAAGTAAAACACAAACACACAAATAAATAATTTTTTAAAAAATAAAACACTAAAAGCAAATTGATATACATTTTTTTTTTTTCGCGACACCTTTCCTTTAAGTGGCCCAGCCAGAGCCCTGACTTGAACCCAATCGAACATCTCTGGAGAGACCTAAAAATGTCTGTCCACCGACGGTCCCCATCCAACCTGACAGAGCGTGAGAGGATCTGCAGAGAAGAATGGCAGAAAATCCCCAAATCCAGGTGTGCAAACCTTGTGGCATCATACCCAAGAAGACTGGAGGCTGTTATCACTGCTAAAGAGGCTTCAACTAAGTACTGAGTAAGGCCGGGTTCCCACGTAGCTTAAACGCTGGGGAATTTGCGCAATGGAATTCTGTGCGGAAATTCCGCAGCATTTACAATAGCAACAAAGTGGATGGGATTTTGAAAATCTCATGTCCACACTGTGGAAAAAACGGCACAAAAACGTAAATTGGCCTGCGGAGCGGAATTGCAGCATGTCAATTTATGCTGGGTTTTCGTTGCTTTTCTGTTGCAGGTTTTCCCCATTAAATTCAATAGGAATGCAAAACCCACAACAAATAGCCAAGTGTTACGACTTTCGTGGCGGAATCGGAGCATGGCCTCATGCACACGACTGTAGGGGTTTTTACTGTCCGCAAATACACATCAGTAGCCGTCTACAATTGCGGAAGCGCCCATTGACTTCTATGGGCGAGTCCATTCCGAAATTGCAGACAAGAATAGGACATGTTCTATAATTTGTGGATCATTTCTACAGCCCGGGCACACATCCGTAAATATACGGAAAGGTGTCCGTGGCCAATAGAAATGAATGGGTCCGCAATTTCATCCGTAAAGGAGGGACCCCTCACCATGATAATGGCCGGGGTAAGTATGAACGTTTTGTTTCTTTTTCTATTGCTACTCTCCGCAGCGGGAATTCCATCCAAAAAACGATGTGGTGCGGTTTTTCGGATGGAATGTTCTGCAGTTTCCAGGTCGGATACGCTGCGTAGTTTTACGCAGCATATCCGACCTGTGAGATCCCGGTCTGAATACTTATGTCAATGCAATATTTGAGTTTTTCCTTTTCAATAAATTAGCAAAGAACTAACATTTTTTACTTTGTCATTGTGGGGTATTGAGTGCAGAATGATGGGGAAAACGTGAATTATTTTTTATTTAAGCGCTAGGTCTCAACATAACAAAATGTGAAACAAGTGAAAGGGTCTAAAGACTTTCCCAATGCATTGTATCTGGTGGTCCGGCCCTTCTCTGATCCCGTGGTTGCCTGATTGAAATAAGGAGTCAAGTAAATTTTTACTGTAGTCCCATGGCAGCATTTTGTCTGACAGTGCAATTTTCTATCTTGCTCTCTAGATGGCGCTATATCTGACATTCCCTGTGACAATGTTCTGGATCTCTAATCAGCCGGAATACTTTGAAGAGTACATAGTGAAACGAAAGGCAAGTAATGGACGTGAATATTACATACATCAGACGTGGAGACCTTGTATAGGTAGAGATAAAACACAGATTGGTAAACATGGATCCGATCTAGCTGTCTACATTGACTTCTATGTAGGAAAATCGCCGTCCATGCAACATCTGATGGAGAATGGCACATGTGGTACAGAATCATCCATAGGATAACATTAGCACCGTATTACTGATTCATGCCACACAGGCCGTGCACATAGGGAATGACACACTGTATCCACAATCACTATCAGCCTATGTAAGACCAGTTTTACCTCTAGGATAGAATTGCTATATACGTATGACACCCAAAAGACCCTGTGCAGCAGCCCACAGAGGTTATTCGGCTCCGTGCACTGGACTTTTCTGTGTACAGATCACGTTGCATCACACTGGAAACATTGTTTAGAAATTATTTCCAATGAAATGCACACTGATTGGCCACTTTATTGGGCCCAGTTCACACTGAGGTTTTTTTTACGCTGGTTTTGACGTGGAAACTGTGTCGGAAGCAGCAGCAAAAAAATGTCCGAAACTGGCTCCCATTGATTTCAATGGGAGGCGGTAAAAAAAAGCAGCATGCTCTTTCTTGCCGCGGGTTCCGCCTCTGACCTCCCTTTGAAATCAATGGGAGGCAGAGAGAGCATTTTTCGCTGCGTTTTTTTTTGCCCGCGGAATGATGATCGCGGCAAGAATTTGTAAGCAAGTCAAAATCTGCCTCAAAATTCCTTCAGTAATCTGTCAAAATCTGCCTGCAAATAAAACTCTGTGTGAACAGGGCCTTAGAGACATCATCTAGTAGAGCATTGGACCTTCTTTGACCTTTAGAACCGCAGCAATTCGGCACGGCACAGGTGTTTACATTGTTCTGCAGGAATATTGGCCCATGCTGACAGGATAGCCTCTCACAGTGTCCTTCTGCCATAGGGTAAACCGCCGCCATGGAGGGATGAACTTGGTCGGCCACAATTCTTAGGTAATCCCTACTGTTCAAACATCCATCCACACGTATCAGAGGACCCAGAGTGTGCCAAGAAAACATTCCCCACACCATTACTCCACCGCCACCAGCCTGAACTTTTGACACCGGAGAGGAAGGGTTCATTGATCCATGCCGCTTGTGCCAAATTGTGACCCTCCCATCAGCCTGGTGCCACAGAAATCTGGATTCATCTGACCAGACGATGTTCAGCCACTGCTCAGTGATCCTATTTTTGGTCTCTTGCCCACTGGAGTCTTCCTTTTCTGCTTCCCTTAGACAGTAGGCACTTGAGCTGGTCGTCTGCTGTTATATTCCATCCGTGCTAAGGAACGACGAGTTGCGTATTTGGACAGGTTATTTGGAGCATCATCGTTGTATTCAGCTGCAATTTGCTTGTTCGTCAGAACGATTCTTGACGTCCTCCTCTGACCCCTTTTTTTCGATGAGTTATTGACGTCCACGGGATCCCCTTTCGCAGGATGTCTTTCCTCGATCACACAGTTCTTGGTTTACTCTCGACAGCGTTGTACTAGAAAACCCCACATGGTCTGCAGTTTTTCAAAAACTCGCCCCGGCTAGTCCAGCATTTGACATACCTCGTTCTAAGTCTCTCAGATCACTAAATTTTCCCATTCTAATGTGGATTCAAACTGAAACTGATCCGCGAAAAACTTGCTCACGTGATTTTATGCTGCACTTGAAGGTTTGATGTCGACTATCCATACAGGGGAGCTCCAATCGTGAAAGGCAGGTGTCTCTAATAAAGTGGCCATTCAGTGTATATGAATAATGATCACGACTGCCTTAGTCTGGGTTTTCACGTGGCGGTCAAAATTTGTGTCAAAACCACACAATTTTGCAGCGGTTTTCAAAGCAAAAAATGCATTTTGGCTAAGATGTGTTAATCCAGCCTTACACTGGGGAACTCCTGGTATATTGGTGCCCACACTGAGGGCTCCTTAGCGTTGTCCTATATAGTCATGCCATCACACTGCTGATCCTTATTAGACATGAGGGCACAGAGCCAGCTCCTCCACCTGTAGTAAACACAGTCACACCCCTGGGAGCACCGCCATGACTCCGACATATGGCGTATCTGCTCTGATGTTCTATTAGCAGCTGCAGACCTGGCTATATGGCATCTCCTACTAGTTCTTCTGGGAAATCTTCGTGTCAATCAATATTGCCACCATTACATCGCCCACAGGAGTGGTCATCAAGCTTACCTGGTGTCCTTTGTGCCTTAGAAAAACGTATAGTAAATATTCTGCTGAGTTGCTTGCATTATAAACGCTGGGAGACATGTATATACATGGAGGGCCTATACTGTTTACTTCCACATGGTAATATATATAAAAACTTTGTGTTCTAACTTTTCCACTTTTTATTTTAGAGAGAGATTTATCCCCCGGAACAAGATGAAAAGGTAATAACATTGTGGTTGTGAGGAGGAAGCGGACACGGTGTATACTAGGGAGGTCACGATACCAGAATTTGGACTTCGATACCGATACTTGGTGTAGTATTGCGATTTCGATACCAAAATGATACTTTGCCAACATAAATAAAAAAAAATAAGAATAAAAAAAGTCTTCCATTTTGTGGTGTGATGATGAATTTTGAATGTGCCTCACATTAATAGTAATTAACCCCCATCATGTTTCTCCGTTATAATGGGTTGATGTGTAAGGTACGTGATGGGGTTAATTACTATTAATGTGAGGCACATTCAAAATTCATCATCACACCTCGTGCCCCACAATAAGTGAAAGAAAGCAGTTTTATTTTTTTACAGTGTACACATCATAAATGACGCAAAAAAATAGTTGTGCAGGTTATTACGGCCGCGAAAATACTGATTGTGTGTATATTTTATGTATTGAGACTTATTTGAATGTTTATTGTAAAAAAGGTATGTGTGTTTTTTAATTTAATATTACTTTGTTTTTACTTTATTTTTAAACTTTAATGTACTGGCATATATCTATATACATATAGTACACAGGCATATATCTATATGCCAGTACATTAGCCTGTGGACAGATAGTACACAGGCAGTTGTTAGGACATACCTAAGTATGCCCTAACAGGAAATATGGTAGGACATCCCTGGGGTCCTTCAATGGACCCTGGGCTGTCTGCCCATATATGGTATGTCCCTCAATCGCGTCAGAGGGATTCCTGTGACGCGATCCAAGGGGCATCCCACCTTCTCACTTTCCCCTGAATGCTGCAGTCAGCTTTGATCGCAGCATTCAGGAGAATAGCGGCGGAGATGAGCGGTTCCTCTGATCTCTGCCGTTATAGAACAGTAGAGGAGAAAAACGCAGGCACTGAGGGCAGAACATGGGGGTGTTTTGTTGTGCACCTGCCATGTTCTGTCTTCATTGCCGGCAATCATTAGTGCAGCGCCGGCCGCATCACATCATCCTGACAACGCGCATACAGGACTCAGGAGTCGGGCAATGACTGTATTACACAGCTGCAGCCCCGCTCTCATACATTCATGTGTTACTATACTTTGCTGTGCGGCCGCACAGCTTAGGGCCTGTTCACATCAGCGTTGGCTTTCCGTTCCGGGGTTCTGTCGGAGGTTTCTGTCAGGGGGAACCCCGCAACGGAAAGTCAAACGGAAACCACAGCTTCCATTTCCATCACCATTGCTAGCAATGGTGACGGAAACATTGCTAATGGTTTACGTTTGACACCATTCCGGCAGGAAATCTCTGACAGAAACCTCCGACGGATTCCCGGAACGGAAATCCAACGCTGATGTGAACAGGCCCTTAGTATCGAAATACATGAAATAACTGTATCGAATCGTTTGGGGGTGCACAGTATCGAAACCGTATCGAAGTTTCAATGCATCGTGCATCCCTAGTCTATAGACATACACTGGGGCTCAAGTATCAATAGCGTTGTATGTGCGATAGTCATTTTCACATCTGATAATGATGGACTTTTTGAACGATAGGCCATCAATATTGTAGTCCTGGAAACCCTGTTTCTGTGATCCTATAGGAGAACGGGTGTCAGGACTGAACACCATGATTTACTAAGGCGCTGTTCACATCTGCCTTGGAGGCTCCGTTACAGATTCCATTGTTTTTGGACAAAATAGTGCAGCATTCTGTGCTATTATGTCTGGCATAATGACAGAAACCGTAACGGAGACCCGACGGAAAGTCAATGGGTTCTGTCGGCCAGCGGATTCTGGAATTTTAGTTTTTCTGCTTCCGTGACTGAGCAGAGCATATGGAAACACCCAATGCAGATGTGAACCCGGCCTAAGAGGGATCATATAGCCCTCTGCATATCATCTGTCTTAAAAGAGCCAGTCGTATAGTCCCTGCTGTTTAAGATTGTGGGGCGCACTCGGGTGATACCGCCCACTCCTTTCTCTTATCACTATCTATTGCTTCTTACTTCTATCATAATCACTACCTGCTGCTATTAGGGCAGTATGCAGAAGTTCCTGAAATAACAGGTATTCAAGGGATTTTCCCCTTAATATAATCATACCGAATCTGTTAGATGATGATAAATTATACCAGTTTCTCGTTTTATTTCCTTTTTTTGGAAATTCCTCTGCCTTAAGTTTTTCCCTTACCAGTGGCCCATGTCAAAAATTTGTTTGTAAATTCCGTTGCCAGCGGTAACGTCCACCGACGGGTCTTGCAAAAGGTGGTCACGCATGCGCGGATGGGGTTCTCTCTTTCTCTAAGGTCCCGGCATAGTGATGTGTGGAGTATCTGTTCTTTCTCGTGCACAGAACAGAAACTTCCCAGTTTCGGCACTATACTTGGCCTGTTCATGTGCTGTACCAGTCCTATCACTGCCTGCACATCATCGGCACAGACAGCCCTGTTGTGGAATTCTGGGAAATTGGCATTACGCTGCGGGTAACGCGCTGCCTGGCCACAGTTTTAGAAGACCTACCAGAAGAAAGGGATCTCATGGGGGCACATAAACATTGAAAAAATATGTATTTTTGGTGGGTTTTCTCTAATCCTGCAATCCTTGTCCTATTGTCACACAGAAGAGACAGCTGCAGGAAATGAAGGAGACGATAAGACTGAATAGAGAGAAACTCTACATGCAAGACTAGCGCATCCTGCGGCAGAACATCCCCCGGGTCCCTCTCTACTGTATTGCACAACGTATATGGCCGCTGTGATGTATATGACTATAAATCTACAGTAAAGAGATGTTTTGTACATATTAGAGATGTCTCGTTTACTTTGTCACCAATATCTAGATCTCAGTATTGCATTATAAACACTGGGCACTTCTCTTTTTAAACTGTCTCTATGAAATTTCTCATAGCAACCAATCGGAGTCCACCTGAGACCAACTAATTGTGTAAATGAGGGTGCCCATTCTGAGTTTGACTCTGAATTTCAGCTTGCAGACCGTTGCCGTTTCCTCAATCCATGGCAGCACCGTCAATAGTGGACCAAGAGCACCTGAGTAATCTCATCCGTTATTTATTTTAAAGTGTAACTCTGTGTAAAAGAGGAGAACCCAGCTACATAATGAAGCCGGATCATCAAGAGGGCCAAAGCTAGCCCTATGCTCAGCCCATTTCTCTTGAGTAACACGGTCACTGGGCAGTCTATATAGGCAGTGATCCCTCTGCATTCTCCAGCCATAGGAATATTTCATATGCAGATTACTGGCTCCGAATACCGCTCAAGAGCAATGGATTGTATGCTGCGACAATCGTGACCGTGTATATATATCAATAGGATGTCTGATAGGTGAGGGTCCCCCAAGAGAGGTGGTCAGACAGTCATGGTCACTCCCTATTGAGGACTCTGGGAGATATTTTTACCACTTCTGTGTCTCCTATAGACATCAATTAGGAATTTGTGGCCATGTCTCTGCCAGGAACTAGTTCATATCCTTAAAATATATGGCATATTTGTACTTAGTGGGAAAATCCCATTAGGGCTCATTCAGACGAGCGTGTATCACATCCGTGTGACGGCCGTTAAAACAATAGGGCCGTTCACGCGACCGTTGTTTCAACGGAGCGTGTGGAGGGTCTGTGAAAAATTAGGACATGTACTATTTGACTGCGTGTCACGCATCCCTCCATAGACTCTAGTCCAGACTTTCCCAACCTTTTCAGGCTCACCCCTGGGGGAAAAAAAATTCCTCAGGGCACCTCAACCAAAAATTGTTTACATAAACCGGCTAAAAACAAGCACTATACTCAGGTTATGTTCACACTGCGTTTTGTTTTTTTGGCAGAAAAAAAATCTGCCTCAAAATTCCTTTATGAATTGACTGCGCTATTTAATGCTTTTTTTTCTGGTGTTTTTTTGCCCACGTTTTATTTAAGACGTTGAAGCTAATGCAAAAACCGCAGGTAAAAAAGCAACAAACGAGCGCAGCAGGTTTTTTCTGCCTCCTATTAATTTCAATGGGAAGTCAGAGGCGGAAACCACTCGAAGACCATCAGCCCCCACTCACAGTAAAATAACCATCAGCCCCCACTCACAGTAAAATAACCATCAGCCCCCCCCACTCACAGTAAAATAACTATCAGCCCCCACTCACAGTAAAATAACCATCAGCCCACCACTCACAGTAAAATAACCATCAGCCCCCACTCACAGTAAAATAACCATCAGCCCCCACTCACAGTAAAATAACCATCAGCCCCCCCCACTCACAGTAAAATGACCATCAGCCCCCACTCACAGTAAAATAACCATCAGCCCCCACTCACAGTAAAATGACCATCAGCCCCCACTCACAGTAAAATAACCATCAGCCCCCACTCACAGTAAAATAACCATCAGCCCACCACTCACAGTAAAATAACCATCAGCCCACCACTCACAGTAAAATAACCATCAGCCCACCACTCACAGTAAAATAACCATCAGCCCACCACTCACAGTAAAATAACCATCAGCCCACCACTCACAGTAAAATAACCATCAGCCCACCACTCACAGTAAAATGACCATCAGCCCCCACTCACAGTAAAATGACCATCAGCCCCCCATTCACAGTAAAATGACCATCAGCCCCCCATTCACAGTAAAATGACCATCAGCCCCCCACTCACAGTAAAATAACCATCAGCCCCCCCCACAGTAAAATGACCATCAGTCCCCCACTCACAGTAAAATGACCATCAGCCCCCACTCACAGTAAAATAACCATCAGCCCCCATTCACAGTAAAATGACCATCAGCCCCCCACTCACAGTAAAATGACCATCAGCCCCCCATTCACAGTAAAATGACCATCAGCCCCGCACTCACAGTAAAATGACCATCAGCCCCCACTCACAGTAAAATAACCATCAGCCCCCATTCACAGTAAAATGACCATCAGCCCCCCACTCACAGTAAAATAACTATCAGCCCCCACTCACAGTAAAATAACCATCAGCCCCCCACTCACAGTAAAATGACCATCAGCCCCCCCCCACAGTAAAATGACCATCAGCCCCCCCACAGTAAAATGACCATCAGCCCCCCATTCACAGTAAAATGACCATCAGCCCCCCCCCACAGTAAAATGATCATCAGCCCCCCCACTCACAGTAAAATTACCATCAGCCCCCCCCCTCACAGTAAAATTACCATCAGCCCCCCTCACATTAAAGTGACCATCAGCCCCTCCCCCTCTTAAAGAGACCATCACAGACAAAAAGTGCTTACTCCTGGGGAAGGATTAACCCGTTAGTGACCGCCAGTACGCCTTTTAACGGCGGCCACTAACGGGCTTTATTCTGATGCATATGCCTTTTTACAGCACTGATCAGGATGAGTAAACAGAGCAGGGAGCCGTCAAATCTCCCTGCTCTCGGCTGCTAGAGGCAGCTGAGGGCTGGGAGCGTCCCTGCTCTGCCGTGTGAGATCGATATTAGTATCGATCTCACATGTTTAACCCCTCAGATGCGGTGCTCAATAGCGAGCACCGCATCTGAGTGGTTTTGGAGAGAGGGAGGGAGGGAGCTCCCTCTCCCACCGACACCCGGCGATACGATCGCCGAGTGTCAGTGTCTTCTATGGCAGCCGGGGCCTAATAAAGGCCCCCAGGTCTGCCTGTCATGAATGCCTGCTAGATCATGCCTCTGGCATGACCTAGCAGATGCCTGTCCGTTTTAAACGGACAGGCAGTAATACACTGCAATACAGAAGTATTGCAGTGTATTATAATAGCGATCGGAGAATCGCATAGTGAAGTCCCCTAGTGGGACTAGTAAAAAAGTAAAAAAAAAGTTTAATAAAGTTAATTTTAAAAAAAATGTGAAAAAAAATGAAAAACCCAGCTTTTCCCCCTTACAAACTCCTTTACTATTAAAAAAACAAAATAAAGTTAAAAAGTTACACATATTTGGTATCGCCGCGTCCGTAACGACCCCGACTATAAATCTATTACATTATTTAACCCGCACGGTGAATGGCGTAAAAAATTTAATAAAAAACTATGGAAAAATTGCTGTTTTCTGTGAATCCTGACTTAAAAAATTTTTTATAAAAAGTGATCAAAAAGTCGCATCTACTCCAAAATGGTACCAATAAAAACGACAAGTCTTCCCATACAACCGCATCGGCGAAAAAATAAAAACATTACGGCTTCAAACATGGAGACACAAAAGCAAATAATTTTGTCACGTCTGCTACCAGCAATAAGTTTTTTGTTTTGTTTTTTTTGCAGTGGCTGAGCGGAGTGTCGCGGCATTCCTGGATGGTTCTCACGGCACCCTGGTTGGGAACCACTGCTCTAGTCCATGTGGGATCCATGAAAACGCGTCCCGCACAGGTGCACCTCGGACGTGAAAAAAGTCAGTTTATCACGTCCGAGGTTGCCGACGCTCGTCTGAATATAACCTCAGTGTACGTTTGCATGAGTCATTTTCCGTTGCGATTTTCATAATCGCTCCAAAACTGACAAGTTTTTTGAACAAAAAAAAATGCTGCGCTTCCTGGCACGGTAAAAACCGCAACGAAATTTGCAAAAACAAGGACTATGTAAATGTACCCTTAGGGTTTGTTACCACACACAGGATATGCAGCGGAATTTATGCAACAGAAAATCTGCATCAGTGTCTCAAAAAACACCGATAAATCTGTGTGTTAAACATTGATTATAGCAAAGTATCTGCACCTGCGGATTTTCAGTGTTTTTACTGTTTCCGCTGCATAAACTGTACAAACCGCAGCAAAACAAATCTGTTGCGGAATTTCTGTTTCCCATTTAAGTCTATGTGCCAAACGCGCAGCATCTCTGCACAGAACACACAGCATGAATTGACATGCTGCGGAATTGAAAGTCGCACCAAAGAACACTTTCTGCACGTCTCGGGAGTAATGGCCATTTCGGCCGTCCTCCCAACATATACAGGAGCTGTGACAGCTGCTGTCTCGTAAAGCAGCTGTCATAGCTCCTACAGCGGGGACCGATCGCTGTGTCCCCGCTGATTAACCCCTGAAAAGCCGTGTTCAATAGCGATCACGGCTTTTTAGGGGTTAAGCTGCCATCGCCGGCCTGCTACACGATAGCGGCCGGCGATGGTGACTATGGCAAACGGACACAAAACAATGGCGTCCGGCTCTGCCATAGACGGAAGCCTAGTGGGTCCTGACGAAGTCAGGACCCACTATGCTTGCTGTCAGTGAGTAGCTGACAGCTCTAATACACTGCACTACGCATGTAGTGCAGTGTATTAGAATAGCGATCAGGGCCTCCTGCCCTCAAGTCCCCTATTGGGACAGAGTAATAAAGTGAAAAAAAAGTTAAAAAAAGATGTGTAAAAATAAGAAAATAAAAGATTTTAAATTAAAAATCCCCCTTTTTCCCTTATCAGTCCTTTATTATTAATAAAAATATAGAAACAAACAAATAAACTATACATAATTGGTATCGCCGCGTCCGTAACGGCCTGAACTACAAAATTATTTTGTTATTTATCCCGCACGGTGAACGTCGTAAAAGAAAATAATAATAATAAACCGTGCCACAATCACAATTGTTTGGTCACTTCACCTCCAAAAAAATGGAATAAAAAGAGATCAAAAAGTCGCATGTACCGAAAAATGGTACTGATCGAAACTACAGTTCGTTACGCAAAAAATAAGTCCTCGCACGGCTTTATTGATGGAAAAATAAAAAAGTTCTGGCTCTTAGAATAAGGTAACACAAAAAGAAAATTATTTTTTACAAAACGTATTTTATTGTGCAAACGCCATAAGACATAAAAATAAACTATAAACATCTGGTATCGCCGTAATCGTATCGCCCCGCAGAATAAAGTGAATATGTCATCTATAGCGCACGGTGCACGCAGTAAAAAAAATCGAATAAAAAAACAATCGTAGAATTGCTGTTTTTTAGTCACCACGCCACCTAAAAATAGAATAAAAACTGATCAAAAAGCCGCATGCACCCCAAGAAAACTACAATGAATTCCTCAAGGGGTCTAGTTTCCAAAATGGGGTCACTTTTGGGGGGTTTCCACTGTATTGGCACCACAAGACCTCTTCAAACCGGACATGGCGCCTAATAAAAAAGAGGCCTCAAAATCCACTAGGTGCTCCTTTGCTTCGGAGGCCGGTGCTTCAGTCCATTACCGCACTAGGGCCACATGTGGGATATTTCTAAAAACTGCAGAATCTGGGCAATACGTATTAAGTTGCGTTTCTCTGATAAATCCTTTTGTGTTATAAAAAAAAATTGTATAAAGAGGATTTACTGACAAAAAAAATATGTAAATTTCACCTCTACTTTGCTCTAAATTTCTGTGAAACACCTAAAGGGTTCATAAACTTTCTAAATGCTGTTGTGAATACTTTGAGGGGTCTAGTTTCTAAAATGGGGTGTTTGATAGGGGTTTCTAATATATGGGCCCCTCAAAGCAACTTCAGAACTGAACTGTAACCTAAAAAAATAAATAAATTAGGCAATACTTCGCTTCTTACATTATACTGATAATGAGCCGTGCCCACCCCGAGATGACCCCAGTTTTGACCGTTTGTATAAACTGAGACCCTATTAGACCGTTTCAGTGCCCGGTTTTCCCAAGCATTCACCCCCGAGAAGTGTATTTCTATTGATGAGTCCTTGGTACATTTTAAAGGGAGGCTTCAATTCCGCCAGTACATGCTGAGTAAGAGGGCAAGGTATGGCGTGAAGATGTATAAGCTGTGCGAGAGTGCATCAGGGTTGGTATACCTACAGGTTTAGGATATATGAAGGGAAGGACACCAGTATTCAGCCCCCAGAATGCCCCCCCCTTACTGGGAGTTAATGCAAAAATTGTGTGGGATTTGGTGCACCCACTGCTGGACCAGGGTTACCACCTCTACCTGGATCATTTTTATACCAGCGTCCCACTCTTCAACTGCCTCTTTTCCAGAAGTCCTGCGGCATGCGGCACTGCTAGAAGAAATCTGAGAGGCCTCCCTAAGACTCTGCAGGGCAAACACTCAGAAGGGGTGAGAGCAGGGCACAATCCAGCAGCAACATATTGTGTGTCACGTACAAGGACAAGAGAGATGTCCTTGTATTGACAACAATACATGGCCGCACCAGTACACATGTACCAGTACGAGGTACCAGTACAGAAAGCAGACTGCATCCTGGACTACAATAGGTACATGGGAGGGGTGGACTTATCAGATCAAATCCTGAAGCCCTACAGCGCCATGAGGTGTGGTATAAGAAGCTGGCCGGGCACATCATACAGATGGCATTGTACAATGTGTACATGCTACGTCGATGTGCAGGCCAGAGGGGAACTTTCCTGGAATTTCAAGAGGTGATTATCAAGAAACTAATCTTTAGGGACCAGGAAGGGGGGGCACCCAGTACTTCTGGAAGCGGGGCCACACGCATCGTACCAGGGCAACACTTTCCAGGAGAAGTTCCCCAAAATGGCAAGAAGGGAAAAAGTCAAAAGAGGTGCAAAGTCTGCTATAAGAGGGGGATAAGGGAGGACACAATATATCAATGTAAGGCGTGTCCCGAAAAATCAGAGCTCTGTATAAAAGTGTGTTTTAAAATTTATCTTACATCCCTTGGTTTATAATTTACCCCAATTTTACTTACCCTGATGTACTCCGCACAGCTTATCCCCCCTCGTCTTTCCCCTCTGGGCCCTGCTGTGTGCCCAGGCCGCTGATAACAGCCACATTGAGGGTATTGCCGTACCCAGGGGAACCCACATTACAGTTTATGGGGTGTATGTGTTCGGTCAAAATGCTCACTACACCTCTAGATGAATGACTTAAGGGTGTAGTTTTTAAAACGGGGTCACTTCTTGCGGGTTTCAACTGTACTGGTACCTCAGGGGCTTCTGCATACATGACTTCGCACCAGAAAATCCCCAGTAGGCCAAATGGTGGTCCTTTCCTTCTGAGCCCTGCCATGTGCCCAAACCGCAGTTTATCATGACAAATGGGGTATTGCGGCACTCAGAACAAATTGCGCAACAGAATGGGGTATTTTGTTTCTTGTGAAAATAAGACATTTTCAGCCAAAACGACATATTATTGGAAAAAATTTATTGTGTTTTAATTCGCAGCCCAATTCAAATAAGTTCTGTGAAAAAACTATGGGGTCAAAATGGTCACAACACCCATAAATGAATTCCTTGAGGGGTGTAGTTTCCAAAATGGGGTCACTTCTGGTGGGTTTCCATTGCTTTGATACCTCTGGGGCTCTGCAAATGCGACATGGCACCCGAAAACCAAACCAGCAAAATCTGCACTCCAAAGAACACACAGCGCTCCTTCCGTTCTGAGGCCTCCCATGGGCCCAAACGGCAGTTTATCGCCACAAATGGGGCATTGCTGCACTCAGGAGAAATTGGGCAACAAAATTGGGTATTTTGTTCCCTGTGAAAATAAGAAATTTTGATAAAAAATTACATCTTATTGGAAAAAATGACATTTTTTTCATTTCACAGCCCAATTCAAATAGGTGCTGTGAAAAAACTGTGAAGTCAAAATTGTAACAACAACCATATTTGAATTCCTTGAGGGGTGTAGTTTCCAAAATGGGGTCACTTATGGTGGGTTTCCATTGCTTTGATACCTCTGGGGCTCTGCAAATGCGACATGGCACCCGAAAACCAAACCAGCAAAACCTGCACTCCAAAGAACACACAGCGCTCCTTCCCTTCTGAGGCCTCCCATGGGCCCAAACGGCAGTTTATCGCCACAAATAGGGTATTGCTGCACTCAGGAGAAATTGGGCAACAAAATTGGGTATTTTGTTCCCTGTGAAAATAAGAAATTTTGATAAAAAATGACATCTTATTGGAAAAAATGAAATTTTTTTCATTTCACAGCCCAATTCAAATAGGTGCTGTGAAAAAACTGTGCGGTCAAAATGGTAACAACAACCATAAATGAATTCCATGAGGGGTGTAGTTTCCAAAATGGGGTCACTATTGGGGGATTCCTACTGTTTTGGCACCTCAACACCTTTTCAAACCTGGCATACGGCCTAAAATATATTCTAATAAAAAAGAGGCCTCAAAATGCACTAGGTGCTTCTTTGCTTCTAGGGCTTGTGCTTTATTCCACGAGCGCAGTAGAGCCACATGTGGGACATTTCTAAAAACGGCAGAATCTGGACAATACATATTTAATAGTGTTTCTCTGGTAAAACCTTCTGTTACAGAAAAAAAATTGAATAAAATTGAAATTCAGCAAGAAAAATGAAATTTGCAAATTTCACCTCCACTTTGCTTTAATTCCTGTGAAATGCCTGAAGGGTTAAAAAACTTTCTAAATGCTGTTTTGAATACTTTGAGCGGTCTAGTTTTTAAAATGGGGTGTTTTATGAGGGTTTCTAATACATAGGCCCCTCAAAGCCACTTCAGAACTGAAGAGGTACCTTAAAAAAAAGGCTTTTGAAATTTTCTTAAAAATATGAGAAATTGCTGTTTATGTTCTAAGCCTTGTAACGTCCAAGAAAAATAAAAGAATGTTCAAAACACACTGCCAATCTAAAGTAGACATATGGGAAATGTGAACTAGTAACTATTTTGGGTGGTATAACCGTCTGTTTTACAAGCAGATGCATTTAAATTCTGAAAAATTCTATTTTTTCAAAATTTTCTCTCAATTTTGCAATTTTTCACCAATAAACACTGAATATATCGAACAAATTTTACCACGAACATGAAGCCCAATGTGTCACGAGAAAACAATCTCAGAATCGCTTGGATAGGTTTAGGCTGGGTTCACACGAGCACATTAACGTCAGTAATGGACGGACATATTTCGGCCGGAAGTCCCGGACCGAACTCAGTGCAGGGAGCCGGGCTCCTAGCATCATAGTTATGTACGATGCTAGGAGTCCCTGCCTCGCTGCAGGACAACTGTCCCGTACTGTAATCATGTTTTCAGTACGGGACAGTAGTTCCACGGAGAGGCAGGGACTCCTAGCATCGTACATAACTATGATGCTAGGAGCCCGGCTCCCTGCACTGAGTTCGGTCCGGGACTTCCGGCCGAAATACGTCCGTCCATTACGGACGTTAATGTGGTCGTGTGAACCCAGCCTCAAGCATTCTGACGTTACCACATAAAGTGAAATATGTCAGATTTGAAAAATGGGCTCTGAGCCTTAAGGCCCAAACTAGGCTGCGTCCTTAAGGGGTTAAAGCAAATAAATCGCAGAAAAAAAAGTATGTGAAGGAGGCCTAAATGCTACAAAAATGAAGTATCTGGACCCCTAAAAGACTTCTGATACCATTTCTTCTCTTTATCAGAGCTCCCTGGTGTCCTGACCTCAGCAGGAAAGTCCAATTCTTCCAGAAAACCACCTTCTGTCCAGAGGTGTCTCCACGCTCCTGTGCACTGATGCCAAACCTGCACCCTGGCACAGGAGAAGGGCGCCATCTGTGACTGAATTCACTGTTTTACTGTGGCTGTCTGCGTGGGTGCTTTTGCTGCGGGGCCACTGTGGTCAGAATTGTTAGGCTAAGTTCACACTTTGCAGTGTTGTGCACTGTCCGCAGCTGCAATCCAAATGGAAAACCATAGGAAATCTGTGTGTTAACCCCTTAGTGACAGCCTATTTTTGGCCCAAATGACCAAGCTATTTGATTTTTCGTTTTTCTATAGTCGCATTCAAAGAGCTATAACTTTTTTATTTTTCCATCGACATATCTTTATGAGGACGTGTTTTTTTTTGCGGGATTAGTTGTATTTTTTTTTTTTAATTGCACCATTTTGGGGTACATATAATTTTTGGATTAATATTTATTAACTTTTTTTGGGGGGGGAATAGAAAAAAACCCTGAAATTCCACCCTTGTTCTATGCGTTTTAAGCCGTAATTGTAATATTATTCCGTCAATGTAGTTATATGAGGGCTTGTTTTTTGGGGATGAGGCGTAGTTTTGATTGGTTATGTTTTGGGGTACGTGGGACTTATTGATTAACTTTTATTATGACTTTTGGGGGGGCAATGGAAAAAAATAGCGACTTCGTCGTAGTTTTTTGCGTTTTGTTTTACAGAGTTCACCGTGCAGTTTAAATGACATGTTATCTTTATTGCTTTGGTCATTACGGTCGCGGCGATACCATATATGTGTACTTTTTATTTATTTTTTACGCTTTTACTAAATAAAACCACTTTTTATGGAAAAAATGGTTTTATTTTTACTATAATCTTTATTAATAATTTTTATTTCACATTTATCACTTATTTTTTTAGTCCGGCTAGGGGACTTTACAATGCGATCTTCAGATCTCAGATATAATGCTTTGGTATACTTAGTATACCAAAGCATTATTGCCTGTCAGTGTAAAACTAACTCTGGCACGTCCTAATATGCATATAGCCGGGGCAGACCCGGGGGCCTTCCTTAGGCCCCCGGCTGCCATGACACCCCATCGTTGGCCCGCGATTGCATTTGCGGGCCGCCGATGGGTGACAGAGGGAGTTCCCTCCCACTGTAAACAAGTTAAATGCCGCAGTCGCTATTGAACACAGCATTTAACGGGTTAAACGGTCACGATCGAAGTAAACTTCGATCGCGACCGTTGGAGCAGGAGCCCGGCTGTTATCAGACAGCCGAGCCCCAGCTCCAGCCTGCATGGGACACCTGTGCAGGACTTAGACTAGGCTGCCATGAAAAGGCGGCGGGCTAGCCTAAGGCCCCTTAGTGACCGCCGTGAAAAGGTGTATTGGTGGTCACTAAGGGGTTAAATAGGAACCTGTTAGCTCTCCCGACAGGTCTGTTTTAGTAAATTATTGTATACCCATAAAATAACAATCCTGGAGCATCTTTTCTTAGCATTCTACATTATGGTATTCCTCTGTTATTCCTCCTGGAAATATATGATAAAGTTGAAGGGACATAATCTACTGACAAAGGAAATAGTAATGCCCAGTTGTCCATATATTCCTACATTTCCTGGAGGAAGGACAGTTCTAAGTGACAGTCATGTAAATAGTAAGGAACGGTGCCCCTTTTCTGGGTGGGTAGATGGGCAGCCACCGTCATGACGCCATTAGTGGCGCAGTGGCGACAGCAGGGAGAGCTGCCTTTGTCCCTGCTACCTGCAAAGTAGTGGGTGCATAGGTTCACTGCAGGTGCAGCCATACACTCGCTACTGCCATCCCTGAACCATCACTGGCATCACCAGGGCAATCTGGGAAAATAGCCTTATCTTTTTGGGAAGTCTGCCACTTTTTCAGGAGTCTCCAGATAATTCCAGGAGAGCAGGCATGTATGGTGTGAATATGGCTTCATAGGGGCACAGTGGCTGGCACTATTGTGGAGGCACTGTGGAATTTGAAAAAAAATATTTTATTTAGTTATATAACACCGACATCTCATAATCCAAATCTCTATCTGAAAGGTGTTTTTTTAACCCCTATGGGCACCACGACATAACTGTACGTCGTGGTGAGGACTAACTTTTTGCAACTTTGGCTGGTGAAGGATGTACCGTAAGGCCTACGCAACATATCTGACATAGAACCCGCAGCATTTTCCATCCGAAAAACTGCACCGTTTCTCAGACGGAATTCCGGCTGCAGAAAGCAGCGGTAGAAAAAAAACCTTACCCCGGCCGTAACCATGGCATCCTGCAGCCCGGCCTTCTGGGATGACGTTGATGTGATTGGCTACAGCAGTCACATGGGATGAAACGTCATCCCTGCAGGCTGGACAGGATGCAGGAGCAGAGAGTTCTGGGTAAGTATGAGATTTTTTGCGGCGCAATCACAGCAAGTCTCAACACTTGGCTATTTGTTGCAGGTTTTAGGTCCCCATTGAATTTAATGTGGAAAAGCAACGGAAATGCAGCATAAAATCCGCACTGCAGGTCAATTTATGAATGTTTTCACAGGAGTTTTTTTCCGCAGCGCGGGCATGAGATTTTCTAAATCTCATCCACTTTGCTGCTACTGTAAACGCTGCAAAATTTCCACACAGAATTCTGTTGCGGAAAACCCAACATCGCTGAGCTAGGCTGTTTCTGTAACTCCCATAGTAGTGAATGGCAGTTACGGAAGCAGCGTAGCATGTGAATTACTCTGTTTCCGTAACTACCGTTCAGTTCTATTTATATTGTTTTTTTATGTTTTACTACTTTTATAACGGATTGTTAAGAATAAAATTTGTGTTTTGTCAACATATTCTGAGAGCCATAAAGTTTTGTTTTTTTCCGTCGATTGAGCGGTATGAGGGCTTATGTTTTGCGGGGCGAGCTGTAGTTTACATTAGTACTATTTTGGTGAACATAAGACTTTTTGATCACTTTTTGTTTTAGATAAAGTGACCAAAAAGCAGCGATTCTTTCGGTTTAAAATGATTATTTTTTATATGTTGTTAACCGCGTGGGATAAATAATGTTATATTGTAATAGTTTGGACTTTTACGGACACTGCAATACCAGTTATGTAAAAAAAAAATTACATTGTGTTTGGGGGAAAATAGTTATTTTTTGACATTTTTATTTTTTTTATCTTTAATTGAATTTAACTAGTCCCCCTAGGGGACTTGAACCAGCGATCATTGGATCGCTTACATGGTATACTGCAGTACTAATGTATTGCAATATATTGTTATACTGACAGTCTCCTATGAAGCCCTGCCGGGGGCAGACCTAGGGTCCTGTCGCGGGCCGATGCAACTTCACAGGGGGCAGCCAACTTCCAAGTCAATTATTTCTGGACAACTAAGCTAAAAATCACAGATAGCCCAAATATTTTACGGTAAGTAATAGCAGTCTGAGTGTCGGACTCGCACCGATCGTATACTGATGATCTATCCGGTGGACAGGTCATCAATTGTCCGGTCATGGACAACCCCTTTAAACTCAGGAGGAGTGGACACCACGCTGGAGAGGAGCCTCAGGAGGACTACCAGCCGGGGAGTCTCAGAGTGAGCCGAGCTGGAGCGCCAGCCACAGTCGCTCTCACCAGACACTCGGCGGCCACTGGTGCCACACATGCGTCTGCTACGTGGTAAGGGACGGGGTGCACTGCTGTCTGTGCTGGGGCTCACTAATCACAGCCCTGCTTATAGCTTTCCCACACTAACTTAGCACAGTAAAGCTGCAGGCGGGGCTGTGATTGGAGAGTCCGACTCGCTCACTCTAACCCCGCCACTCTGCCTAGTCTCGTGAGGTGACTGGACCGCACCTCAGTCAGATGGACTCCATCATCACTCCTCCGCTTAAAGGCTGCGGCCTACGCTTCCTTTGTCTTGTTTGCGCTGCACATGTAATTTTGGCGCATGCACAGTGCAAACTTTTGGGGGAAGAAAAAAAAAAATTGCGGGCTGTGTTTTCTCCGCCAAACACTATGGACGGCAGAAAAGAAACACCAATTTTTTGTGGACTGTCTGTAAATTGGCAACTCTGCCCGTTTCTAATGGCTTAGATGCTGCAGTCGCTTTTGACTGTGGCATCTAAGGCCCAGTTCACAGTGTTTTTACACTGATTTTGATGCGGAAACAGCACCTAAAAATGTCCAGCACCGGCGGTTTTTTTTCCAGAGTGGGTTTTAGCTGCTCGCGGTAAAAAAAAAGCGGCATGCTCTTTCTGGCCCTCGGTCCAAGCGGTTAAGTGGGCGGTATCCTTCTCCTTACACTGGAGGCTGGTACACACAGCCGACACGCTGGGTGAGCCTGCTCCATACCCCCCCCCCCCGTGTGTGTGTGTGTATGTATGTATATATATTATAATAATAATAATAATAATAATATTATTTGAGAAAGACATGTGTTGCTTGACTTTCCCGCCCCAAGACGTCAGCCACTTATGCACCCAGAAAGCCCCGTCCACATATTTTATTCTTATAAAAAAAACACTCCCCGACGCCCATAGCAACCAATGAGCCGTAAAGCCCCTCCCATCTACCGCATTTTAATCCCGCCCACAAATCGTCTAATCGCCCTATCACCTATCTACGATCGAAAGCCACAGCCACGCCCACAGCTGCTTTAGCGCTCTGGGAAATAAATCACGTCATTGGCTCGCTGCATGCGCCTCCTAACAACCGAGTCTCCTCCTCTTAGTAACGGACTTCCTGCTCCTCCCGTGATGTCACGAGTGAGTGTGACGCCACAACGCGGAAGTCACCGAAGTTTCGGGGGACCGTAGTTTGTGGACGGTGGTGGGACAGGATAAGATGGCACCGTCCGGGCTGAAAGCGGTGGTTGGAGAGAGTAAGTGGCAGCTTTGCTGTTGTGACGTCACTGCGGCGCTCTCTGTGCAGGACCAGGCTTGGTGGTTTGTGTATCAGTGGCCGGCTGAGTGGGCAGAGTGCTAACTGTTTCTGTTGGAGCGTGACGTCATGTAGCCACGGTGCCTTATTACGTCATGATTACATGAGGTTGTCATATTTGGAGACTTTGTAGTACTACAACAGGGGGGCTGATCTCATTGGTGCTAATAGCAAAAGCCATAAATGTATGATGGAGGACAACAACCCTCCCCCTTCACACATTTTTGATATATTTAGTTTATAATAAAAAAAAACATATATATATTAGTGTGTATATTTATCTGCAAGCCCCCAAGGCCTCATTCACACAGGCACAAATGACTGTCACATTTGCAGCCCGTGCGCCTGTTTATAAAGTAAATAGGACATGTCCTATTTTTTTGTGGCTCATTTCTACGGCCCGGACACTTACCAGTAAATCTATGGGAAGGTGTCTGGGCCATATAAATGAATGGCTCTATATTCTGATCTGCAATTACGGATCAAAATTATGGTCGTGTGCATGGGGTCTCCGAGTGTATGTCCACCTTGGAACGTCATTGTACGGTTGACCCTCCATTACAGCTTGTAATATAATCCAGAGCTGCACTCTCAATTCAGCCAGTTGATTTTGGAAATAGTCAGCAAGCTTGTTCTCAGACTTTTTAAACAGCTGAGCTCTGTTCACACCAGCATCAGAAGTTGTGAAGGCAGTCAATGGGGTCTGTTGAGGTCTCTGGCGTTTTGACCGTGAGAATAGTGCTGCTTGCAGGATACCGTGTTGGATCCTTTGTATAACATATACCACCTGCGCCCGATGGACCCCACTGTTTTATCATGAGGTCCGTCGGTTACCGTAGTGGCGTCTTTCATTGTGGCTGTGATGACCGGACGCAGATGTGAATATAAAATAAACCTGGTGATGTCATTGATCATAGGTTTGGGTTTCGGCACGTTCTCTGCATTATGCCGGAGTTGTCTATGGATATGATATATCTGGAATATAGGAAGACGACGTTGGGTCTTATTGCTAAACGCAGAACTATAGAGGTTTTTTATATACCTATAGTCCTAAGATAAAGGTTAGGCGTTCGTGCCCCAGGAGCAGGTTCTCCAAACAGACGTTGGGAAGTTAAAGGGGTAATCCAGGTTGTTAAATTTCTTTATACTAACGGCTGAAAATAAAGAATAATTTCGTATTCTTTCGCCCCGGCGATCCAGCGCAGATGCTCCGGCGGTCATCCCTGTGTTTGTTTGCAGGCAGCCTGAGACCACTGCGGCCAATCACACGTGTTTTGTTCCCAGCATCATGGTGCCCATCTATGAGCATGCCAGAAATACAACACATGACCGCTGAGGCCTCTGATCGCCGGGGTAAAGAACAGGCGAACAATGATTCTTTTTTTTATATCCGGACGTTTTGTAGTTGTTAGTAAAAACTGTTATAGGGGTAGTTCGGGCACGGGGCGGTTTTTCATACTCGTGGCCTATCCACAGGATAGGTTATCAGTATATGATCGGTGGGGGTCCAACACTAGGACCCGCACCGATCAGCCGTTCCGCTTGCCTCCTGGTACCGGATGTTATGAAGTGGTCGGTGCCGGAAGCAGAAGGCTCCGGCCACAGTACAGCGGCCGTTCTGCACCGCAGCTCTGCTCCTATTCACTTAAATGGGTGCAGAGCTGCAGCATGGCCGCTATCCAGTGCCTGGAGACAGCCATAAACCTGCGGATAGGTCCTCAGTATGAAAAACCGCCCCATGCCCGGACAACCCCTTTAACATCCCTGATAACCCTTTTAAAGTTAGAATTTTGGATAATACTCAACTTGGCTGATCCCCCACTTTCCCTGATGTGTCCATAGACGTGGATGCTTTCGCCATATCGGTCCGTTATCGGCAGCCTTGTCATGTTGGTCTGTAAGGCTTCGTTCACATCTGCGCCAGGGCTTCTTTCCATCAGAATGGAGCCCTGACTGACACAAACGGAAACCAAGGGTTTCAATGGTGACGGAACCGGTGCCAATGGTTTCCGTTTGTCTCCGTTGTGCAAAGGTTCAATGGAATGAATAGCGCAGTCTACTACGCTATTGATTCTGTCAAAACGACGGAACCCTTGCACAACGGAGACAAACGGAAACCATTGGCACTGGATCCGTCACCATTGAAACCTGTGGTTTGTGTCAGTCAGGGCTCCATGCCGACGGAACGTCAGAACGGGACCCTAGCGCTGATGTGACCGAAGCCTAATGTGTCTGCTCTAGTGTTCTGCCTGACATGGGGTGACTCTCGTAGACTGACTGGAATTTATGGTGAATTTTACAGGTTGTGATTCATTTATGAAGAATAATTCTAATACTCTTCACTCTGTAAAACAGCAGTCTATATTCACCAAGAGGACTTGTAACATTCATGACTTTTAAGGTCATTTTACATGGCCCGATCAGGACCGCGAAAACATGCGCCGATCGATGACACCTCTTGTTGATCGGTGCTTGCTTGCTCCTGTTCACACTGGCATCTTTGATTCCATTTATAACAAAACCCATGACCCTGTGACAACCATGAACTATATTAGTCTATGGGGCCGTGCAGACAGGTGCGTGATTTTTACGCAGCGTTGGTCTGTTGCGAAAAAGTCACGACATGTCCGTTCTTTCTGCGTATTTCACGCATCACGCACCCATTGAAGTCAATGGGTGCGTGAAAACCACGCGTGCCTCACGGAAGCAATTCCGTGGGACGCGCAACAGCTGTGGAAAGGATGAATGAAAACAGAAAAGCATCACGAACTTTTCTGTTTACAAACATCCAAATGGAGTGTCATAATGATGGTGGCTGCGCGAAAACCACGCAGCCGCGCATCATACGAGGGTGACACACGGAGCTGTCAAGTGCCTTTTGCGCTCGCAATACGCAGCGTTTTTTGCGCGTGCAAAACGCACACGCTCGTGTCAATCCGGCCTTACACTTCAGCAGCGTATATTCGGTATATAAGGTTGGGGGGGGGGGGTTCCTGTATATTATTGGCAGGGTAGTCTTTGAAAATTCCTTAAAGTATTTTCTTAAAAGTAGTTAATGATGATGACTATCTCCTGTTACTGCCGCCTGGTGCTGATGTCTATAGGACAGCACGGTAACGATACATTTGCTCGCATGACGACGTTTACATGCAAAACACATGGAAATGTCATTTACATGGGGCTGGGTGGAAGGTTTGTAATATGCTAGAATTATATTGGGAATAGAGATTAAAGGGGTTGTCCGGGCACGGACTGGTTTTTCATGCTGAAGACCTATCCGTATGATCGTGGGGGGGGGGGGGGGGGTCTGCTCCTATTCACTTGAATACAGTACTGCAGCTCCGACGCTATACTGTAACTGGAGCCATCTGCTTTCGACACTGCATAACGTTGGTGCCTGGAGGCAACCGGAAGAGCTGATCGGCGCGGGGTCTGGGTGTCGGACCCCCCACCGATCATATACTGATGACAAATCCTGTAGATCAGTAGGAAAAACCGCCTTTAATTCTGACAACGCAAGAAGAGAATTCTCGTACTGAGCGGCAGGCAGTAAGTGTAACACACAGCCGCAGCCCTGCTCTAACGGTGGAGATCAGAGTAACTTCCGATCTACACCGTTTAACCCTTTTGAATTAACACTGATCAAAACTGAATTTCTGTGATGTGATCGGGGCCCATACCTAGTTTGGGCAAACAGCACAGGGCACATTAATGGACCCCAGGGCTGTATGACTATATTTTCTATTGTTAGGGCATACTTAGGAAGTATAGCCTAATGCTGTGTTCCTACAGTGCAGATTTGCTGCAGATTTTGCCTGCATTTTCTAAGCCAAAACCAGAATTGGATCTAGGAGAGCGGACCTATAAGGCCTTTCTTTAATTATTTCTACTGTTTTAGGTTCCGTTCCTGGTTTTAGCTAAAAAAAATACATGCAAAATCTGCACCAAATCTGCACTATGGGAACAAGGCCTATCAACTGCCTGGATACTATTGGTACATAGGATAATGTACTGGCAAATAGATATAAAGTAAAAAAACAAAAACCATATGGGATAAAAAAAAAAATTGTGAAGGAATAACAAAATTGGTAACAAACAAACACGTATTTCTCTAAAATAAATAAACTTTATTAAAGGGGTTTTCCCATGAGGGACATTTATGACATATCCACTACTATGGGAGATACGGAAACAGCGTAGCTCAGTGAGTTACGCTGTTTCCATAGCTCCCGACCATGTAATCAGGAAGTGGCCGGGATGCCGCGTGAGCACCAAAAGCTAGAACGGGGTTTAGGGGGGGCACCGTTCTAGAGATAGGTGCCGGTCCCAGAGGTGGGACCCACATCTATCTGAAATTTGACACATCTTGTGGATATGTCATAAATGTCCCGGGTGGGAAAACCCCTTTAACCACTTCAGGACTGAGCCTGTTTTGGCCTTGTGGCACAGCCGATTTTTTTTCCAAATCTGACGTGTCACTTTATGTGGTAATAACTCCGGAATGCTTTTATCTATCCAAGCGATTCTGAGATTTTCTCGTGACACATTGTATTTTATGATAGTGGAAAAATTTGGTCGATAAATTCAATATTTATTAGTGAAAAACACCAACATTTAGAGAAAATTTGCAAAAATGTGCATTTTTCTACATTTAAATGTGTCTGCTTGTAAAACCGATAGTAATACCACACAAAATAGTCACTAGTTAACATTTTCCATATGTCTACTTTATGTTTGCGCTGTCCTTTTTGTTTTTCTAGGACGTTACAAGGCTTATAACTTTAGCAGCAATTTCTCACATTTTCAAGAAAATTTCAAAAGGCTACTTTTATAGGGACCAGTTCAGTTCTGAAGTGGTTTTGAGGGCCTTATATATTAGAATCTCCCAATAAATCACCCCATAAAACTGCACCCCTCAAAACTGCATTCAGAAAGTTTCTTAGCCCTTTAGGCGTTTCACAGGAAATAAAGCAAAGTAGAGGGGAAATGTACAAATTATTTTTTTTTTGTCCGAAATTTATTTGTAATAAAAAAAAGTTCTGTAACTCAGAAGGTTTTTACCAGAGAAACGCAATCAATATTTATTGCCCAGGTTCTGCAGTTTTTAGGATTATCCCACATGTGGCCCTAGTGCCCTAATGGACCGAAACACAGGCCTCAGAAGCAAAGGAGCACCTAGAGGATTTTGGGGTCTGTTTCTTTTTTTTTTTTTTTTAGATTATATTTTAGGCACCATGTCAGGTTTGAAGAGGTCTTGTTGTGCCAAAACAGTGGAAACTGCCCAAAAGTGACCCCATTTTGGAAACTACACTCAATATATTTATCTATGGGTATAGTTAGCATTTTGGAATCACACAGGTATTTTGCTATATTTATTGGAGTTAGTCTGTGAAAATGAAAATCTACTTTTTTTTCTGAAAAAACATAGAAATTTGTAATATTTACAAGGAATAAAGAAGAAAATGCACCCCAAAATTTGTAAAGCATCTTCTCCCGATTACGGCAATACCACATATGTGGTAATAAACTGCTGTTTGGACCCACAGCAGGGCTCAGAAGAGAAGGAGCGCCATTTGGATTTTGGAGCGCAGATTTTGCTGGATTGGTTTTCAGTGCCATGTCGTGTTTGCAATGTCCTGGAAGGACCAAAACAGTGGAAACACCCCAAAAGTGACCCCATTTGGGAAATTACACCCCTCAAGGAATTTTTCTAGGGGTATAGTGAGCATTTATACCACATAGGTTTTTTGCAGAATTTAGTAAAATTCGGCCGTGAAAATGAATATCAACATTTTTGTCCACTAAAATGTTGACTTTTTTTTTCTTTTTCACAAGGGATAAAGGAGAAAAAGCATCCCAACATTTGTAACGCAAACTCTCCCGAGTATGACAATACCCGACATGTGGTAATAATTGTTTTTTGAATAAAAATGAATTAACCTTTGCAGGACTGATCCTTTTTTGCTTTTCCATTTTAGTTTTTCACTCCCCGGCTTCAAAACGCCATAACTTTTTTATTTTTCCATCAATAGAGTGGTGTGAGAGCTTATTTTTTGCGGGAGGAGTTGTAGTTTCTATTGATACCATTTAAAGTACCATATAATGTACTGGGAAACTGAAAATAAAATTATTTGTGGGGTGAAATTGGAAATAACTGTGATTCCTCCATTGTCTTTTGGGTTTCGTTTTTATTGCCTTGACCATGCGGTAAAAACGACAACTTAACTTTATTCTGCGTGTCAATACAATTACGGAGATACCAAATGTGTATAGTTTTTTTTTTTTTAATATATATATATATATATATATATATATATATATATATTACTACTTTTACAAAGAAAAAACTGTTTGTTAAAAAAAACAAAACTGTTTTGTATCGACACATTCTGAGAGCCCCAATTTATGTTTATTTTTTTTGCGTTGATTGAGTGGTGTGAGGGCTTATATTTGGCAGGACGAGCTGTAGTTTTTATTGGTACCATTTTTTGGTACATGCAACTTTTTGATCACTTTTTATTACATTTTATTTAGAGCTAAGGTGACAAACTGATTTTGGCGGTTTCAATTCTTTATTTCGTACGGCGTTCATTATACGCTAAAAATGACAGTTTTACTTTTATTCTGCGGGTCGGTACGATTACGGCGATACAATATGTATATAGTTTTTTTGTTTTGCAGCGTTTGGACAATAAAATCACTTGTTTATAAAATAATTTATTTTCTGTGTCACCATATTCTGAGAGCCGGAACTTTTTTTATTTTTCAGTCAAAAAAGCTGTGTAAGGGCTTGTTTTTTGCGAGACGGGTTGTAGTTTTTATTGGTACTATTTTGGGGTACATGCGACTTTTTGATCACTTTTTCATTCTATATTTTGGGAGGGGTGGTGACCAAAAAATAGTGATTCTGGCATTGTTTTTCGTTTATTTTATTTTTTTGCAGTGTTCACCGTGCAGGAAGAATAACTTCATAGTTTTATAGTTTGGGGCGTTATGAACGCGGTGATACCAAATATGTGTACTGTTTTTTTTTTAACGTTTTATTTTTTTTTCCTATGATAAGACTTATTATAGGGGAAAAAATATCTTATTTTTACACTTTTGGAAAACATTTTTATAAACTTTTTGTAACCTTTTTATTTTATTTATTTTTTACTTTTTACACTTTTTTTTTTTTTTACCTGCAGCTCTGATCGCTGCTATAATACATTACACTACTTAGGTAGTATAATGTATTCCAACTGTCAGGGCGGATTTACACAAACGTGATATACGTCCGTGCAACGCGCGTGATTTTCACGCGCATCGCACGGACCTATATTCGTCTATGGGGCCGTGCTGACAGTCCGTGATTTTTACACAGTGGGCGTAAAAGTCACGACAAGTCCTATATTTCTGCGTTTCTCGCGCATCATGCAGCCATTGAAGTCAATGGGTGCGTGAAAATCACGCTCACCACACGGAAGCACTTCCGTGGGACGCGTGTGATTCGCGCAACAGCAGTCAAAAGTATGATTGTAAACAGAAAAGCACCACGTGCTTTTCTGTTTACAAACATACAGAGTGTCATAATGGCGGCTGCGCGAAAATCACGCAGCCGCGCATCATATGGTGATGACACACGGAGCTGTTAATTGCCGTTTGCGCGCGCAAAACGCACATGCTCGTGTAAATCCTCCCTCAGTGTGACGTCACAGTCACTCTGACAGTAAGTCTACAAGGACCAGCCAGAGGCTGGTCCTCATAGGCTTCCATACATTGCAGACCCGGAGACCGTTGCCTGGCCTGTGGATGCCATCACAAGCATTAGCAACCTCCACAATTGCATGGGGGCTGCTGATTTTGCCAAAATCAGCGGCGATGAGCCGCTGATCGGCAACAGTGGAACGTCAGCTGTCGTGGACAGCTGACTTCCCGATGCACACTGTCATTGACAGTGTGCATCGGGAACTACACAGTGACTTCCTGTCACTCTGACAGAAGGCTGGTCCTGATAGGCTTCCGTACATGGCAGACATGGAGGCCATTACTTGGCCTCTGGTTGCCATTCTAGCCATCTGCAAACCACACAATTTCGATTGCAATCGATCGCTGCATTTAAGGGGTTAATTGCCAAAATGAGCCGCTGATCGGCAACAGTGGAGTGTCAGCTGTCGGGGATAGCTGGCCTCCCGGTCCCCTGTGCACACTGAAAATAAATAGCCATAAATAACTTTTTTTTATTTTTTCATTGACGTGGCCGTATGAGGCCTTGTTTTATGCAGGAGAAATTGTATTATTTTGTTTCACAGTTTTGAAGTAGAAAAAATAATTTTTACGGCGTGACTATAGGAAACAGCGATTCTCTGCATCGTTTTTCTTGTTTTTTATTTTTTTTATTCCATTCACGTTTTCTGCTAAATAACCAGTTAGATTAAGTCTTCAGGTTGTTACAGTCGTTTAGATACCTAATATGTGTAGGTTTTTTGTTTTTATTTAGTGTAGGGGCAATAAAATATATTTTATGCAAAATAATGCCTTTTTTTTATTTTTATCCCATTAAGGGGTAACTTTATAACTTTTTATTTTTTACTTATAATGTATTAGCATACTCCTATATGCTAATACATTATACTTTGTCACTATGACACAGGCTGCTGTTAGGGCAGCACATAGTGTACCCTAACAGCAGGCAAACTGAGCAGATGACCCTGGGGTCCTTTGTAGGTCCCCAGGGCTGACTGCAGAGGGATTCCCTGCTCTTTGATCACATCACCGGGTTTCCAGTGATATGATCGAAGAGGGGTGTTCCTGTTGACCATGCCGCGGTCACGGACTGCGGCGATCAAAGGGTTAAACAGCTGGGGTCCGAAATGTTTTCTGACCCCAGCTGTGTTCAGCAGGCTGCTCTAAGATCAGGAGCTGTTAGTTACATCTCCTGCTTAGAGGATGAGCGCTCAATCGCCTCTTCTACAGCGACGCCAAAATACGTCGCTGTAGACTAAGGACATGCACCGCCTGCCGTCAAAAGATGGTGGGTGGTCGTTAAGGGGCTAAATAGAAGTAGACAATTTTTTTTTTGCTGCACAAAATGATGGAGCTTATTAAAGTCAATGGGGAATATTTATCAAACCCTTTACGCCGGTTTTCCGGCATAGAAAAGTTGTCGTTTTTGACATTTTCATCTTACACCACCTCCTCTAGCAGAAGGGGGCGCCACAGCGGGCAATAAATTTACTATCATTTATGCCAGACAAATGCTGGCATAGATTTGATTTTCCCGTGCATGGACGTCCAGAATTGCGCTAATTTATTAAGAGGCGTTACTTATTAAATTACCCCCAATGAGTTCCGTTCGGGTAGTTGGTTTTCGTCCTACGACGGATCCAGCAATTCTGATGTTCTTGTTGTATTGCTCCTATGACAGAGCAGAACAATGGAAGCCAGAGCCTTATGGTATGTGCACACACACTAATTACGTCCGTAATTGACGGACGTATTTCGGCCGCAAGTCCCGGACCGAACACCGTGCAGGGAGCCGGGCTCCTAGCATCATAGTTATGTACGATGCTAGGAGTCCCTGCCTCGCTGCAGGACAACTGTCCCGTACTGTAATCATGTTTTCATTACAGGACAGTAGTTCCACGGAGAGGCAGGGACTCCTAGCATCGTACATAAGTATGATGCTAGGAGCCCGGCTCCCTGCACTGTGTTCGGTCTGGGACTTGCGGCCGAAATACGTCTGTCAATTACGGACGTAATTAGTGTGTGTGCACATACCTTTATGTTGACCGGTGAATGCTGTAACTATTAATAATAACAAAATGTAATTAAAACTGCAGTGGTATTGGTTTTTTTCCAGCATTTCTGCCTAAATAAAAATATAATGTATATGATCCAATAAATACCTAAAACCTACCTGAAGTACAACTCATCCCAAAATATACACCGCCTCATAGGATATGTTCACACATGGGGATACGCTGCGCCAAAGCACACAGTGTATCCGCCCGGTCGCCGCAGGGAATTCTGGCTGAAAAAATGCACCAAATTGTGTGCTGTGGAAATCCTGCACTAAAAAAACAAATGGGATACTTACCACGGCAACGTGTGTCCCCCCGACATCCTGACGTTCTGTAGCCCTGGGATGACGTTTCATCCCATATGAACTGTTGCGGCTTTATGTAAGCTGCATGTGGTACAGGCGTAGTGATCCTCCGTCATTAGATCGTCAGCTCTTGAGCCCCCAGTGTTTATATAACCTCATTCTTGGCTCCTGTATCTGTGTATGTAAATACAGTGCTAGTTCCTGGACTGTGTATGTGGATATATAACCTGTGCGGTAGCTCCTCTACTATGTAGGACTTCTGTAGCTGATCACGTATATGCACGGCTCCTGGAAATCTGTCTATAGATCCATAAACACAGCAGTCACGACCTATTCTATGGGATTGTTCAGCGCATGCTGGGAGGTTTAGTCTCGCAAGGATCTGTGGCGAAATAGTCAGTGGCCACTTTATTAGGACCACATGTCTAGTACTGGGTGAACTTTTGATTTGTCCGATTTGAACTCTCGATTTTATTTTGTATTTGTCCAATAAAATTTGAACTTTTCTATGCCTGTGGCATTTAAAACCAATATAGTATACGACTCCTTTTTTTTCTTTTTGTTTCAAATATATGGTGGAGTTTCTATTTCAATACTGGGGAGGTTATTATCTACATTGTTGGTGACCTAGCCCCCTTTTACTGATTGTCCTGTGAGACATATGTTGATGTTAATGTCTAGTACTGGGCAGTGCCAGCTTTTGCCCACATAAAAGCCTTCATACATTCTATGGATTCAGCAAGGTGCTGGAAACTTTTCTTTACACATCCTTCCAGTAACTCCTGTGCCAAGGCTGAGCTGTCGCCAGTGAAGATGCCAAAGCTTAGCGCTACCTCCTTGAGAGTAGCCAGTCGGTGGCATTGGCATCCATGAGAGTTGAATGTAGAATGATGCAGTGGATGTAATGTTGACCGGCTGTAGAGGGTTTTTAACTACTGGATCAGGAGAACCAGGCCAAGGCGGACTAATGTACTCACTGAGGGCTGACAACCAGTCTGTCTCAAATACTGTCCAGGCCGAAGCTGGGGATGGGAGAAGTCGCTCGGCAGCCGTCGCACTGTCATCCTCGTCTTAACCTGCTGTATTAATCAAATTTTTCTAAAAGTAAGTGGAGAACCTTCAGTAAGGTCCTGTTCACATCACTTTTTTTTGGCATACGTTTAGGGCTCATTTAGACGAGTATATTACTCCTCCACGTGCTGTGCGTTGAAATAACTCCCAGCGCACGGACCCAGTCACTTCAATGGGGCTGTTCACACATGCGTGAGTTTTCACACCGCGAGTGTCCTTTGCGTGAAACTCACTGCATGTCCTATGTTGGTGCGCTTTTGCGCACCTTCTCGCCCATTGAAGTCTATGGTTGCGTGGAAAACACGGACAGCCCAGGGATGACATCTGTGTGCTGTGCGTGTTTCAAGCATTAGTTACAAAGAGATGCAGAGAAATGAAAATAAAAAAATGCACGTGAAAATTGCCTGCCACACGCAAAGCACACTGGTGCCATATGCAACGCACACTGACGGCACACGGACATGAACTGCTGGAAAAACACTGCGTTTTTTACGCGTGCGGATCAGATAGACTCGTCTGAATGTAGCCCTAGGCCTTATTCACACGAACGCTGCGTGTTTTGCGCGTTGCAGTTTGGTGTGTCATCAGTGGTGGCTGCGTGATTTTCACGCATATGCCATCCTTATGACACGCGGTGTTGAAGTTTAGAAAAAGAAATGAAGGAAGTGCTTTTTATTTTTTCCTTCATTTCTTTATCTACTGTTGCGCGAATTACGCGCGACACACGGAAGTGCTTCCGTGTGCTGCGCTTGATTTTCACGCACCCATTGACTTCAATGGGTATGTGATGCGCGAAAAACGGCCAAGTATAGGACATGTCGTGAGTTTTACGCAGCGGACACACGCTGCGTGAAAATCACGGAATGTCTGAACGGCCCCATTCACTAACATAGGTCCGCGCGTATCACGGACGTTGAACACGTTCGTGTGAATAAGGCCTGAGGGTATGTTCACACGCAAACGCAAAATACGTCTGAAATTACGGAGCTGTTCAGGCGAAAACAGCTCCTGAATTTCAGACGTTTTTGCAAGTACTCGCGTTTTTCGCGGCGTCCATTACGGATGTATTTGGAGCTGTTTTTCAATGGAGTCAATGAGAAACTGCTCCAAAGAAGTGTCATGCACTTCTTTGACGCGGGCGTCTTTTTACGCGCCGTCTTTTGACAGCGACGCGTAAAATTACACCTCGTCTGAACAGAACATCGAAAAACCCATTGCAAGCAACGGGCAGATGTTTGTAGGCGTAATGGAGCCGTCTTTTCAGGCATAATTCGAGGTCTAAAACGCCCGAATTACGCCTGAAAATAGGTCGTGTGACCATACCCTCAGAGTAGTAAAAACTTGCGACGTATATGCTAAACATAGGCTGTGACCGATGCCCAACAGTGGCATCCGTCACCCATAATCTGTTATACCATCCGTTTACCGTATATATCATGTAAAGCTATTGATGGGCTTCCTATGATGGATACGTCACCCATAGTACTTTTTTTTGCGGGCTCTCGCTATATGGAACATCATAGTCTACAATATTCTATATAGTAAAAAATCTATATAAATAGAAGGTATACCAGCCTGACAGAGGCAGAAAGGACACTCTGTTGGCCTCCGTTAGGCTAATGGAGCCCTATGGACACGTCTAGCATGTATTTCGGGAGCTCTCTTGGTGTACACGCTAAACGTAGGACAAAAAATGTGATGTGAACAGGGCCTAACGTGAATTCAGAGGTGCTTGTACTGTCCATGAATACAGTTCAGGGCCTCTGCTTATCTGTCAACGATCCTCTATCACAGGATTTCCTACCGGTCACGCCCGCCCAGTGTGTCCGCATCGCACTTCCTCTTTTTTTTTTTTCTGCTTTTCCATTTGTCTGGTTTGTATTTTTCTCCTTTTTTGTGTTCTATTTCTCTTATTTCATCTTTGATGGAGTAGATCTGAAAGCCTTAGTATAGGATCTTACATGATCACCGAGCAGAGTCTGGACGCTGAGGTTACAAGTAACTAACACTAAACCTACGAGGCAGTTAAGAATTCCTGGTCTTTCTTCTATATTTTAGCGGAACTTATTGCTTCTTTTTTGTTGCCTTGTTTCGGAGTTCTCCTTTTTATCAGCAGCACTAGAGATGTGAGGCTGCGTTATCTGCAATACCAGGCGTGTTGAACCCTTTAGTGACCCAGGCACAGATATATATGATAACCTAGTATTGGTAAATCGTATATGGTTATGACTTCACTACATAAAGGATCTGCAGTATTAAATGCATACAGAGCAGTACAGCACTTATAGGGGAGCTACAGCAGTTTATTTCAGTGCATCTAAAACCAAGAATGAAGCCACTTTGCAATTCATTTCTATAAAAATGTTTTGTGTATACAGCTCCTATTTTTAAGTATGTATCTCCATGGTTACAGACTACAAACAAACCCTGAGTCTGATTCTGCAGTCAAACTTCCTTCCCTCTGACCCCTACTTCTTGCTATCCTACATTAGGAAGAAACCTATCGTTGTCTCGTATGGAGAAGACTGTGGTCATAGTTGTAGCATGCTGTGTCCCCATTATTCCATTCATTACTCCATACCCAGGGAAAGCATTAGACATTTGGGGGACAGCCTGGCAACTGCCCAGTGCCCTCAATGATAATACCATCGCCCATGAGTGGACCACAGAACAACATCACTTTTTGTTGGATATTCCAAAGAGCTGGTTTGTGTGATGACACACGTGTCCATGAGCTGTGTCTGGTATCACGGCTCAACCCCATTCAAGTGAAAGCTACAATACCACACTCAGCCCATGGACAGGAGTGGCGCTGTCTGTGGGGAAAAAAGCAGTCATGTTTTTTGGATTATTATTTTTTTTTTGTATGACCCCTTTAAATATTTGCAGCAGGGAGTAGAATGTAGCTATTATAGACACCAATAACACAGCAAGTTCAAGATGGGCATAAATTAATATTGTCTATGGTAACTAAGAAAGGCCTGTTGTTGTAGTAATGCCCGGGTTTAGGAACTGCGCACGTTATCTTCAGGGGGTGTCATCTGAAACAAACAACTGACGCTCTCTTGCAATGCCCGGGATCGGAGATGGCTCAGATCTCCGCCGATCAACCTCTTAGATGCCGCTTTAAGCAGTGACTGTGGCACTTTGAGAGGGAGGGGCTTCCATAGATGCCCCACAATGCGATCGCAGGGTTGTGATGGGTTGGCTTTACAGCTGGGGCCCCACGGTCTGCTGTGTATGTGAGCCTATTAGGCCCTACTAATACTAGGCCTAGTGGTCGGCCTGTCCGCATAACACAGACAGGCATAATACATTGCAATACAGGAATATTACAGTGTATTATGTTAGCGATCAGAAGATCACATGTTCAAGTCCCATAGTGGAACGAAAAGAAAAAAAGTTCCAAAGAAATTGACAATAACTTTTTCCCAACAATACATTTTTTCCTTACAAAATGTTTTATATTAACAAAAAAAAAAAAGGTAAAAAAAATACCTAGTATCACCGGATACATAATGACCCGCGCTAAAAAGTGAACACGTTATTATCCCACATGGTGAAAGCTGTTAAAAAAATAAAAATAAACAATGGCAGAATTGCTGTTTTTTGTTTCCCCTCTCAAATAAAAAAAGAAATAAAATATAATCAATAAGTCCTATGTACCCCAAATGGTTACCATGAAAACTACAATGTGATCTGGATAATCTTAAGTGTCATGACTCAGAATGCAGCAACACAAAAATAAATGATTGTTTTTAGAAAAAAAATTATTGTGCAAAAAAAAAAATATTCTATACATTTAATATAGGCGTTATTGTCGGGAGAAATGTATAAGTTATGGGCTTCGGAATGTGTTGATGAAAAACAATCAAATTGCTGCTTGCGCAGCAAAATCTGCGGTTGTGATCCATCATGTGAATTACCTAGAGATTGCGAATGTTGCATCATCAGATCTCCATCTATCGAACGGGAGGGAAAGGAGAGATTGGGGAAAGAAAGCCAAGATTAAGGAGCTGTGCATACTGCTGAGAGAGCCATGGTGAAGCCAGCAGAGTTGGGATGAGGCTTCTAGTGAAACAGTGTCCACAATAGTTGTAGTCCAGTTACAGGTGTACAACAGATGGAGTGATCGGAGACATGAAGCTCTGGTCCGAGCCTGGAGGTAGGGCAGCAGTCCTCGGTGACAAACTGGGTACCGTTTATAGATGTATCCACCCTTACCTTTGCTTGAATTTGGTTAAGGCCTCGAATTTCTCATGAAACCAAATCAAAACAATATCGCAACATGCTATCAAAACCATTGACGGGCAGCAACTCTAATCACAACCACTGGGTGACCACACATAGACACATATAGCATAGACATCTATCTCGTGACAGAGTATCGTGAAATATCCAGTTTGGAAAAACAAAAAATCATGTCAAAAATCTCAGGATATGTTGAAATATGAGGACAGGTAAGGAAGGACACATCTGTACATAACTATATGAAGGGAAAGGATATAAATCTTACTAGCGCCTTTCTGAGGCGTTGCAGCTACCCAATCAATACTTGGCCTGTGGCAACAGGGGGATGGGGTATGGGCAGGGAAGAATGAGGGTATGCAGACTAGATCCATAACTGGGCGTAAGATAGCGATATAAAAAAAGACACATAATGTAATGCAGGAGCAAGTTACAGCAATTGGACAGTTAGGCCCTGTTCACATGGCGTGTATTTGACGACCGGGTCATGCAGTGTAGAAAACGGGATCACTCCTGGCCCTGTATTCTTCTGAACGCGCCCACGCCTCTGCTTCTGAATGGGTGCATGCGCAGTACAGCAGTGAAGTTTTACCGGTCGAATTGGCTCTACTGTGCCGATTACGTCACACTACATCCAGGTGCTGTACTGCGCATGCGCCGATGCCGGGGCGCGATCAGAATAATACGGAGCCAGGCGTGATTCCGTCTTCATGGCCCTGTCAACCAAAGATGGAATGGAGGGACGAACTGGGGATAGAAGGTAGATCAGTTTGGCGTAACAGTGACGCCCTCGCTGCTCCAAGAAGCTCATTTGCATATGAAGAATAAAGTTCTTATCGCTGCAACAAAGCCACTCATCTGAAAAATGAAACCGGCGTTCTATTCAGGGGAGGCTACGCTTTATTACTGTGCTGCTGCTTTCATAGGCAAATTTCTGGTGACGGACTCCCTTTAAAGTTGATGGTTACAGATCCCATGTTAAGCATCATTCTCAGCCTTCGCTTAATGTAGAGGTCGGGAGCCATTTCCCAATGTATACGTTAAGTATAGGCAAAAAACGTGATGTGAACAGGGCCTTACTTTTCAGTGACACCCGTTGCTGTTATTTATTTCGATTTTATTACTTGTTCTGCTGTAATGTACCTTTCTTGTGTCCTATTCTTACATTGGAGACAACGCAGTCTCCGCAATGCTTCTAGCGATCGGCAGGGGGCACAGCGTTCGGGGCCCCTCAGATTGGATCTAGTGCTGAGACAACATGGCAGTAAGGGTATGTTCACACGCACTAATTACGGACGTAATTCGGGCGTTTTTGCCCCGAATTACGTCTGAAAATAGCGCCTCAATAGCGCTGACAAACATCTGCCCATTGAAAGCAATGGGCAGACGTTCGTCTGTTCACACGAGGCGTATATTTACGCGCCGCTGTCAAATGACGGCGCGTAAATAGACGCCCGCGTAGAAGAAGTGACCTGTCACTTCTTTGGCCGTAATTGGAGCCGCTATTCATTGACTCCAATGAATAGCAGCGCTAATTACGGCCGTAATTGACGCAGCGTTCAAGCGCCTGCACATGGCGGTACGGCTGAAATTACGGGGATGTTTTCAGGCTGAAACATCCCCGTAATTTCAGCCGTTACGGACCCCCGCCGTGTGAACATACCCTAACAGTGGTACCCTATAGCATGATGTGTCGACCTACAGACCTTATTAGTGGTTATGTGTCATTCCGTCTTTTGTCCTGTTCCCTGCAGAAATCCTGACCGGGGTGATTGCCAGTGTGAAGAAGGATGGAGAATGGAAGGTAAGAGTCTGGGATCCGGAGAAGCTTGTCCCCCTGTATACAGCATCTAGACTGTTATGTACCAACTGTTCATATGAGACTCACCATTGTCTTCCTACAGATATTGTGAAATAGTCTGGATGTCTCCTACACATTCACCAAATATATGAGCAGTTTCCACCTTAATCAAGTAAATCTAAGTCCTTAAAGGGACCCTGAACACCATATTATTTTTCTTTATAGCAGTGGTAGCTATGTTTTGTTTTTTTCTAATACAGAGCTCCAATAACCTGCTTTGACATAGAGTTAAGGTGGTATTCCAGCCTAGAACATTTTTCACCCTTCCCAAATGTCAGAAAGGGGGTGCCCGTTTTCCCCCGGGGTGCAAAACGGCGGCTAGGAGGAGTTTGGATGGAGCAGCAGCCGGGTATGTGAAGTGCCAAACTATTCATAGGCTATAGGGCTGATAGAAACAACCAAGTGCTGTGCTCAGCTGTTTGTCTGCCCGATAACCTTTAAATGGAGCGGTAACACGCAAACATTGCCACCGTTCTATTCCAATTCGTCCTAGCCGCTGTCTAGGAGGAATGGGGACCTCTGTTGTGCAGACTGGTGGGGGTCCTAGCAGGAGGACCCCCACCGATCTAGCATTTATTACCTATCCAGTGGATAGGTGAAAAATGCTTTAGGCTGTAATACCCCTGTAATTGATCAAATTCTGTCTGTTTTCAGCCACCACTAGGGGGAGCATAGGAGCAAAATGCATGTTGTATTCACATTGAACTTAATAATAACACAGCATACAGTAAGCTCATTCTAGTGGTGGCTGCAGGCAGATCTGCGCAGGAGATTTGGAGCTCTGGATCAGAAAAACAAAGCTCTGGCCACTATAAAGATATAAGATGAAATTGATCAGTGCAGAATTTTTGAACCTTAAGGGTAGGAACACACACGGCGGATATGCGGCGTAAAACTACACCGCGTGTCTGCGCAGGGAATTCCGCCCTTTAAACCGTACCAAATTTGTGGTGTGGTTTTTCGGGCGGCGTGTCTGCTGCGGAAATACTGCAGCAATAAAAAAAAAGTTTTTACTTACCCGACCGTAATCATGGCAACGCGTTTCTCTCTTGTCTGCCTTTGGCTGCAGCAGTCAAATCGGATGAAACGTCATCCCAGGAGGCCGGGCTGCGCTCAAAAGTGAGTCGCATCGCTAGGACTACAGCAGGAGGTATGAACTTTTTTTTAAATTAATTTTAAACTAAAAATACCCTTCTTTTCAGCAAAAGTCACAACACACAGCTCTTTGTTGCAGGTTTTACCTCCCCATTTAATTCAATGGGGAAAACCCGCAGCAGAAGAGCAGTGATTTCTGCAGCTTCAAAAGCCGCACCACAGGTCAATTTATGAACGGTTTCTCCGCTGATTTTTTTTTTTTTTCGCTGTGTGGCTGAGATTTGTTCACCTATACTTCTTCTACTGTATTACCCTGCAGATTTTTTTGTTGCTGAAAATCTGCAGTGTTTCTGCCCTAAAAACGACACGTTAGAAGGTGGACTGTCACTTTAAGTCGTCCTCAGAAGTTTCTTACTTGTGTGTGGGAAAGCTGGGTGACCACCAGTATAACCACCATTGCAGATTCCACAGGGTTGATCTCTCACTGTCTTGAAAATAAAATCTCCCTAATTATGCCGCCATGCATCTCTTCCTATTGCATAACTAGGCAGACTTGCCTTTCAGTACTCTGGAAAGCTGGGTGATCAAACTGTGTGGAGCTTTAATAGCGGACCGTTCCTTGTCACACGGCTTTATTATTAACAGATCTAACTAATACATGGAAGAACAGAATTGTTAACCACTTGACAGAAGTGGACGACTGAGGGACTTCTATTTATTGCAATTTTTTCCCCCTAATTTTAGGATGAAATTCCCCTGAACTGCTCAACTATGGCAGACTTTAGCCTAACCTCTTTCTTTTAGGGCTCCACGGAAATAAATATTGGCCCTCCACTCCGTTTCTAATAGATTTTGATTTGATTTTACCCCTCATTTTAACTGTAAGCCTGATTTTATCTTTTATTTTTCATGTTCTGTCTTTCTCCTCCAGGTCCTGATCGTCGATCACACCAGTATGCGCATACTCTCCTCCTGCTGTAAAATGTCAGATATATTGGATGAAGGCATCACCAGTAAGTCACATAACTCATTTTATGGTTTGCCAACCTGTAGCAAAAGTGCAACTCCTTCATCCGGCTGTCACGGCATGATGGGGGTTATAGTTTTCCAACCGCTGGAAATCCACAGATTGGGGATCACTGGTGTATAGAAATCTATAACAATTGGAAAACTCAAAGCGGTCTAAGAGAACATAGCCTTAAATCCCCACATCAACCAATCGGAGGTCAGCGTTCATTTCTTAAAGGGTTACTACCATATAAGGCATTTATGGCATATCCACGGGACCTATAACACCAGTCCCGATCCTGCCTTGGAAGGTGGCGGACACATCCAGGCGGAGACTTCTCCATTCATTCACTGCCTGGATGTGTCGGTCACCTCTCATTCCTGTCCCTATGTAAAAACAATAAGTGCTAGGGACTGGCGGCCATCATATCAGGAGAGAGGTGACTACTGGTTAGAGTAGCACAGCCATACGGGAATGCTGGAATCCGGGGGTTTCGGTTGGTGACCCGGGAGTGGTGCTCCACTATAACGAGATTCTTTCTATATGAGTATTTTGAGAAAAAATGGATGTAGGCACTTATGATGATATCTTTTATTGTGAAAATGGAGGCTGTAACAATAGATAATGTGACGTGAAAACGGATGATTCATAATTATTATTTTTTTTATTTTCCAAACTTTAGTCGTTGAAGACGTGAATAAAAGAAGAGAGCCGATCCCCAGCCTGGAAGCCATTTACTTCATCACTCCCAGTGAGAAGGTAATTCACTCAGTGGGAATATCTTCGACTGTAGATTTAAAGGAAGTGTCCAGGATTAGAAAAACATGGCTGCTGTCTTCCAAAAACAGTGCCAAACCTGTCCATAGGTTGTGTCTGGTATTGCAGCTTAGCGCCGTTGTTTTGAATAGGACTGAGCTGCAATACCAGACACCACCTGTAGACAGGTATGGCGCTGTTTTTGGAGAGTGCAGCCAAGTTTTCTAATCCTGGACAACTTTTTTTAATGTAGTGTTTAATGGGAATGTACCACCAGTTACTAGTACAGATTATACTTTATAGATACGGTTTATTTGAACTTTCATCTCTTTTCTAGAATGGTAATATATGCGACAGGAAAATGTGGTTTACCCAGTCTGACTTCTAAGACTGAAATGTCCCTGGCTGACAAGTTGTTTGCCTTCTATGTACTCATAGTTTCTGTCCCAAAGTTTATTAAAAGGCTAGAGCTTTGTCCCCGGCCAATTCCTCGAATAAAGGGTGCCAGCTCGGAACAAACCAGAGCCAGACAGATCAATGGTACGACGGCCGATCATGCTCTGCCATTGAAGTTGATAACTGCATAAATTGACATATTGTACATGTGTAAGAACTCCGGATTGGACTGGCCCACCAGAGTATTGTGGCCCCTTCGGTGGTCATAGGCTCTAATACAACAATGCACCCCAAAGGTCCAGAAGAAGACAACCGCGTTTGGAGCCAATTACTTGTCATTAGTGTCTGTTTCTTATAAATTATTTACAAATAACTTGTAATATCTTATAGATTAACCCCTTTCCACATTAAAATCTACATGGGGGGGGGGGAGAGTTATATTACTGCATCTTCATGTACGTGATACTGTGCCTATGAGCTCCCCCGACTTTGATTGACGGTAGTCATTGCGGTGCTGTCGAAGGTTGTTTGCCAGGGGCGGCGATCACTCACTAGGGCCCCTAGTTCTGTCCAGTTCTGCTGACCGCTTCCGAAGGGGGAGTTAACACGGCATTTTTGTGTGAATTCCTTCAGGCGTTTTGAGGCAGATTTTGAATTGCCAGCATTTTTTGGGGTGTCGGGTGAGCTTTTTCCACTTGGTTTCCGCATCAAAATCATCGAAAAAAGACACTGTGTGAACTACCCCTAAGGGCGGATTTACACGAACGTGTAATACGTCCGTGCAACGCGCGTGATTTTCACACGCGTCGCACGGACCTATGCTAGTCTATGGGGCAGTGCAGACTGTCAGTGACTTTTGCGCAGCGTGAGTCCGCTGCGTAAAACTCACAACAGGTCCTATATTTCTGCGTTTTTCGAGCATCACGCGGAAGCACTTCTGTGGGACGCGCGTGATTCGCGCAACAGCAGTCAAAAGTGTGTTTGCAAACAGAAAGGCACCACATGCTTTTCTGTTTACAAACATCCAAACAGAGTGTCATAATGATGGTGGCTGCGCGAAAATCACGCAGCCGCACATCCTATGTGATGAAACACGGAGCTGTTAAGTGCCTTTTGCGCATGCAAAACGCAGCGTTTTTTGCGTGCGCAAAAGGCACACGCTCGTGTAAATCCGCCCTAAGTGTACTATCAGGCTGCCTGTCTATTAGAATGGGACTATTAACCCCTTAAGGACGCAGCCTAGTTTTGGCCTTAAAGAGGCTCTGTCACCAGATTTTGCAGCCCCTATCTGCTATTGCAGCAGATAGGCGCTGCAATGTAGATTACAGTAACGTTTTTATTTTTAAAAAACGAGCATTTTTGGCCAAGTTATGACCATTTTCGTATTTATGCAAATGAGGCTTGCAAAAGTACAACTGGGCGTGTTGAAAAGTAAAAGTACAACTGGGCGTGTATTATGTGCGTACATCGGGGCGTGTTTACTACTATTACTAGCTGGGCGTTCTGATGAGAAGTATCATCCACTTCTCTTCAGAACGCCCAGCTTCTGGCAGTGCAGACCTGTGACGTCACTCACAGGTCCTGCATCGTGTCGGCACCAGAGGCTACAGATGATTCTGCAGCAGCATCGGCGTTTGCAGGTAAGTCGATGTAGCTACTTACCTGCAAATGCTGATGCTGCTGCAGAATCAAGTGTAGCCTCTGGTGCCGACACGATGCAGGACCTGTGAGTGACGTCACAGTGCTGCACTGCCAGAAGCTGGGCGTTGTGAAGAGAAGTGGATGACACTTCTATACACAACGCCCAGCTAGTAAAAGTAGTAAACACGCCCCGATGTACGCACATAATACACGCCCAGTTGTACTTTTACTTTTCAACACGCCCAGTTGTACTTTTGCAAGCCTCATTTGCATAAATACGAAAATTGTCATAACTTGTCCAAAAATGCTCGTTTTTTAAAAATAAAAACGTTACTGTAATCTACATTGCAGCGCTGATATGCTGCAATAGCAGATAGGGGCTGCAAAATCTGGTGACAGAGCCTCTTTAAGGCTCAGAGCCCATTTTTCAAATCTGACATATTTCACTTTATGTGGTAATAACGTCGGAATGCTTAAACCTACCCAAGCGATTCTGAGATTGTTTTCTCGTGACACATTGGGCTTCATATTCGTGGTAAAATCTGGTCGATATATTCAGTCTTTATTTGTGAAAAATTGCAAAATTTAGAGAAAATTTACAAAAAATAGCATTTTTCAGAATTTAAATGCATCTGCTTGTAAAACAGACGGTTATACCACCCACAATAGTCACTAGTTCACATTTCCCATATGTCTACTTTAGATTGGCATCGTTTTTTGAACATTCTTTAATTTTTCTTGGACGTTACAAGGCTTAGAACATAAACAGCAATTTCTCATATTTTTAAGAAAATTTCAAAAGCCTTTTTTTTAAGGTACCTCTTGAGTTCTGAAGTGGCTTTGTGGGGCCTATGTATTAGAAACCCCCATAAAACACCCCATTTTAAAAACTAGACCCCTCAAAGTATTCAAAACAGCATATAGAAAGTTTTTTAACCCTTCAGGCATTTCACAGGAATTAAAGCAAAGTGGAAATGAAATTTGCAAATTTCATTTTTCTTGCTGAATTTCAATTTTATTCATTTTTTGTTCTGTAACACAGAAGGTATTACCAGAGAAACACTACTAAATATGTATTGTCCAGATTCTGCAGTTTTTAGAAATGTCCCACATGTGTCTCTAGTGCGCTCGTGGACTAAAACACAAGCCCTAGAAGCAAAGAAGAACCTAGTGCATTTTGAGTCCTCTTTTTTATTAGAATATATTTTAGGCAGCATGCCAGGTTTGAAGAGGTGTTGAGGTGCCAAAACAGTAGGAATCCCCCAATAGTGACCCCATTTTGGAAACTACACCCCTCAAGGAATTCATTTAGGGTTGTTGTTACCATTTTGACCGCACAGTTTTTTCACAGCACGTATTTGAATTGGGCTCTGAAATGAAAAAAATGTCATTTTTTCCAATAAAATGTCATTTGTGATCAAAATTTCTTATTTTCACAGGGAACAAAATACCCCATTTTGTTGCCCAATTTGTCCTTAGTGTGGCAGTACCACATTTGTGGTGATAAACTGCCGTTTGGGCCCATGGGAGGGCTCAGAAGGAAAGGAGCGCTATATGTTTGTTGGAGTCCAGATTTTGTTGGATTGGTTTTCGGGTGCCATGTCGCATTTGCAGAGCCTCAGCGGTATCAAAGCAATGGAAACCCACCAAAAGTGACCCCATTTTGGAAACTACACCCCTCAAGGAATTCATTTATGGTTGTTGTTAGCATGTTGACCACACAGTTTTTTTCACAGCACCTATTTCAATTGGGCTGTGACATTAAAAAAAATGACATTAAAATGTCATTTGTGATCAATTTTGTTGCCCAATTTGTCCTGAGTGCATCAATACCCCATTTGTGGCAATAAACTGCCGTTTGGGCCCATGGGAGGCCTCAGAAGGGAAGGAGCGCTGTGTGTTCTTTGGAGTACAGATTTTGCTGGTTTGGTTTTCGGGTGCCATGTCGCATTTGCAGAGCCCCAGAGTTATCAAAGCAATGGAAACCCACCAGAAGTGACCCCATTTTGGAAACTACACCCCTCAAGGAATTCATTTATGGGTAATGTGACCATTTAGACTCCATAGTTTCTTCACAGAACTTATTTGAATTGGGCTGGGAATTCAAAAAATATATATTTTTTCCAATAATATGTCATTTTAGCTCAAAAATTCTTATTTTCACAAGAAATAAAATACTCCATTTTGTTGCCCAATTTATCCTGAGTGCGGCAATACCCCATTTGTGGTGATAAACTGCCGTTTGGGCCCATGGGAGGGCTCAGAAGGAAAGGAGCGCTGTGTGTTCTTTGGAGTACAGATTTTGCTGGATTGGTTTTCGGGTGCCATGTCGCATTTGCAGAGCCCCAGAGGTATCAAATCAATAGAAACCAACCACAAATGACCCCATTTTGGAAACTACACCCCTCAAGGAATTCATTTATGGGTGTTGTGACCATTTTGACCCCATAGTTTTTTCACAGAACTTATTTGAATTGGGCTGGGAATGAAAACAAAATTATTTTTTTAAAATAATATGTAGTTTTGGCAGAAAATTTCTTATTTTCACAAGAAACAAAATACCCCATTCTGTTGCGCAATTTGTTCTGAGTGCCGCAATACCCCATTTGTTGTGATAAACTGCCGTTTGGGCCCATGGGAGGGCTCAGAAGGAAAGGACCACCATTTGGCCTACTGGGGATTTTCGAGTGCGAAGTCATGTATGCAGAAGCACCTGAGGTACCAGTACAGTTGAAACCCGCAAGAAGTGACCCCGTTTTAAAAACTACACCCTTAAGGCATTCATATAGAGGTGTAGTGAACATTTTGACCTGAGACCTACACCCCATAAAGTGTAATGTGGGTTCTCCCGGGTATGGCAATACCCTACATGTGGCTGTTATCAGCTGCCTGGGCACGCAGCAGGGCCCAGAGGGGAAAGACGAGGGGGGATAAGCTGTGCGGAGTGCATCAGGGTAAGTAAAATTGGGGTAAATTATAAACCAAGGAATGGATGATAAATTTTAAAACACTTTCATACAGAGCTCTGGTTATTCGGGACACGTGTCACATTGATATATTGCGTCATGCATTATCGCCCTCTCATAGCAGACTTTGCACCTCTTTTTGACTTTTTCCCTTCTTGCCAGTTTGGGGAACTTCTCCTGGAAAGTGTTGCCCTGGTACGATGCGTGTGGCCCCGCTTCCAGAAGTACTGGGTGCCCCCCCTTCTTGGTCCCTAAAGATTAGGTTCTTGATAATCACCTCTTGAAATTCCAGGAAAGTTCCCGTCTGGCCTGCACATCGACGTAGCACGTACGCATTGTACAAAGCCATCTGTATGATGTGCCCGGCCAGCTTCTTATACCTCACCGCATGGCGCTGTAGGGCTTCAGGACTTGATCTGACAAGTCCACACCTCCCATGTACCTATTGTAGTCCAGGATGCAGTCTGGTTTGGGGGTGTCCCTCTCTTCATATATCCTAAACCTGTAGGTATACCCGGATGCACTCTCACAGCTTATACATCTTCACGCCATACCTTGCCCTCTTACACGGCAGGTACTGGCGGAATTGAGCCCTCCCTTTAAAATGTACCAGGGACTCATCAATAGAAATACACTTCTCGGGGGTGTATGCTTGGGAAAACCGGGCACTGGAACGGTCTAATAGGGGTCTCCGTTTATACAAACGGTCAAAACTGGGGTCATCTCGGGGTGGGCACAGCTCATTATCAGTATAATGTAAGAAGCAAAGTATTGCCTCATTTATTTATTTTTTTAGGTTCCAGTTCAGTTCTGAAATTGCTTTGAGGGGCCCATATATTAGAAACCCCTATGAAATACCTCATTTTAGAAACTAGACCCCTCAAAGTATTCACAACAGCATGTAGAAAGTTTATGAACCCTTTAGGTGTTTCACAAAAATTTAGAGCAAAGTAGAGGTGAAATTTACATTTTTTTTTGGTCAGAAAATCCTCTTTATACCATTTTTTTTATAACACAAAAGGATTTATCAGAGAAACGCAAATTAATACGTATTGCCCAGATTCTGCAGTTTTGAGAAATATCCCACATGTGGCCCTCGGGCGGTAATGGACTGAAGCACCGGCCTCCGAAGCAAAGGAGCACCTAGTGGATTTTGAAGCCTCTTTTTTATTAGGCACCATGTCCGGTTTGAAGAGGTCTTGTGGTGCCAAAACATTGGGAACCCCCCAAAAGTGACCCCAATTTGGAAACTAGACCCCTTGAGGAATCCATCGTAGTTTTCTTGGGGTGCATGCGACTGTTTGATCAGTTTTTATTCTATTTTTAGGTGGAGTGGTGACTAAAAAACAGCAATTGTACGATTGTTTTTTTTTTCGTTTTTTTTTTACAGCGTTCACCGTGCGCTATTAATGACATATTCACTTTATTCCGCGGGGCGATACGATTACGGCGATACCAGATGTTTATAGTTTTTTTTATGTCTTATGGCGTTTGCACAATAAAATACGTTTTGTAATAAATCATTCACTTTTTGTGTTACCTTATTCTAAGAGCCATAACGTTTTTATTTTTCAATCAATAAAGCCGTGCGAGCACTTATTTTTTGCGTAACGAACTGTAGTTTCAATCAGTACCATTTTTAGGTACATGCGACTTTTTGATCTCTTTTTATTCCATTTTTTGGGAGGTGAAGTGACCAAACAATTGTGATTGTGGTTCGGTTTATTATTTTATTTTACGGCGTTCACCGTGCGGGATAAATAATGAAATAATTTTGTAGTTCAGGCCGTTACGGACGCGGCGATACCAATTATGTATAGTTTATTTGTTTGTTTATATATTTTTATTAATAATAAAGGACTGATAAGGGAAAAAGGGGGATTTTTACTTTTATTACTTTTAAATCTTTTATTTTCTTATTTTTACACATCTTTTTTTTCACTTTATTACTTTGTCCCACTAGGGGACATGAGGGCAGGAGGCCCTGATCGCTATTCTAATACACTGCACTACATGCGTAGTGCAGTGTATTAGAACTGTCAGCTACTCACTGACAGCAAGCATAGTGGGTCCTGACGTTGTCAGGACCCACTAGGCTTCCGTCTATGGCATAGCCGGACGCCATTGTTTGGTGTCCGGTTGCCATAGTCACCATCGCCGGCCGCTATCGCGTAGCAGGCCGGCGATGGCAGCTTAACCCCTAAAAAGCCGCGATCTCTATAGAACGCGGCTTTTAAGGGGTTAATCAGCGGGGACACAGCGATCGGTCCCCGCTGTAGGAGCTGTGACAGCTGCTGAACAAGACAGCAGCTGTCACAGCTCCTGTATGTGTCGGGAGGACGGCCGTTACTCCCGAGACGTACTATTACGGCATGGAGCGCTAACGATACAGCTGCCATGACGTAATAGTACGTCAAGGAGCGGGAAGGGGTTAAGAATATAATGATTGTTAAATAAAGCTTAAAGAATAAATTCACAAAAAGACACACATTTTTTTTATTTAACCACTTCCTGACCAGAAGCTTTACCCCCCCCCCCCTTCCCGACCAGGCCCATTTTTACGTTTTAGCCATGTGCCAATTTAAAAGCAAATTGTTGTTCTATTATTTTTCCAACCTACATGTATTTGGTTTTGGTTTTCTCAGAACATATTGGGCTTCCATATTGTGTGAAAAAAAGAATACATATATTTAACTTTTTTAAAAATATGGAAGGAAAAATTGAAAAAAATGTGATCTTAGTTGATGGTTTTTCTGACATCTGGTCCATGGCACTGGGTAAACACACCTGAAAACAGATTTGGCAACTACTGCCGACTTCACCGATACCAAATATGAGTCCATTTCATACACGCTGGGCGCAATGCGGAGCTTACAATGAATGGTGCGCAAACTGGCTTTTGGAGAGCAATATTCCAAAGCTGATTGGCTGACACCATGCGACCATTACAGATGTGACGTTTCCAGTCCACAAAAATTGATGGCCCAGCTGAGTTTGACTTGGAAACAGCGTCGGAATCTGCACCAAAAAAATGCCAAAATAGTTTTTTTTTTATTCTGGGAGGCAGAAAAGGCGTTTTGCATTCGTGGGCCTCAATGGCCGCGGGCGAAAAACGCTGCAAAAAAGTTCAGGCATGTCAAAATCCCGGTCCGTGATTACAGCTCCGGCCGGCCGCGTACAGTCACCCACATTTGCAGGCCGTGCTCCCAATATAAAGTATAGGAGCACGGTCCGTAAAATAAAAAAATAGGACACGTCCTATATTGACTCCAGACACCCCAGCTGATCAGCTGATTGATGGGGCCGCGGCATTCTTCTCCATAGCCCTTTCACAGGTTACAGGCACAGCGTCGTACACATCAAGAGCCCCTGTGCCTGGGATTGCAATGAAGTGCATGAACTGAGCTGCAATCCCAGGCACAGCCGCTACCATTTGCCTATTGCTTGAGTCTCGAGCAGAGCATCCGCTAGCGCTTTGATCGGGACTCCGGCCCTGCTCCCAACATCCATATTTGGTCAATTCAGGGGTTTCCTATCGCTGGAGTTCCTGAGCAAAGCATCAGCTGATGCTCTGCCTAGGGACTACAGCACTTCTGTCACTGTCCATATATGGACAATGTCGTCGGCAGCTGTACTGGAGTCCTCGAGCAAAGCATCAGCTGATGCTTTGCCCGGGGACTCCAGCCCTGCTCCCAACGTTACTGTCCATATATGATCAGTGACGTGGGCAGAAGTGCTGTAGTCCCGAGGCAGAGCATCAGCTGATGCTCTGTTTGGGAACTCCAGCGATAGGAAACCCCTGAATTAACCAAATATGGACGTCGGGAGCAGGGCCGGACTCCTGAGCAAAGCGCTAGCTAATGCCCTGCTCGGGACTCAAGCAATAGACAATGTGACAGCCCCTTGCAAAGCTGTTGACTAACAGCTCCTACAATGCAGTGGGACAATTTTTCTTACATCATATTAATGTATAGTGTTTGGTCTAAAAAGGCACTGAACCAGCAGGGTATGCTGGCAGATTTTATCTCCGATGCCTGTCCATTTTCCACTTGCAAAAAGGAGAAGTTCCTGGGTTTTTTAATTCCCCAAATCTGCCCTGACCTGTGTAGCGCCCTCAGGCTTTATATTGAAATCTACCTTCACTCAAAACAAACTTTCATCTTTACAAGGTTGTAACTTTTCTACAGTGTTAAAGAGGCTCTGTCACCACATTATAAGTGCCCTATCTCTTACATGAGATCGGCGCTGTAATGTAGGTGACAGCAGTGCTTATTTCTAAAAACTATCTATTTTCACCAAGTTATGAGCGTTTTTTTTTTGTGTTTTTTTAGCTTTATGCTAATGACTTTCTAAATGCCCAACTGGGCGTGTGTTTTATACTTTTGACCAAGTGGGGGTTGTGGAGAGAAGTGTATGACCCTGATTGGTCAGCGTCATACACTTCTCTCCACAACGCCCACTTGGTCAAAAGTAAAACACGCCCAGTTGGGTATTAAGAATGTCATTAGCATAAAGCTAAAATCGCTCCTAACGTGGTAAAAATAGATTGTTTTTCTAAATAAAAAGCATTACGGTCACCTACATTACAGCGCCAATCTCATGTAAGAGATAGGGCACTTCTAATGTGGTGACAGAGCCTCTTTAAGAGTATGTGAACACTCAATCATCACCTCCATATTTGATTCTTAACCATCTTGTTACGATACCATGGCCGTTGCTAGTTCTGTAACATGGGTGCTGGGATTTCTAGCCACGTTGGTTAACAAGGCCTGGCTCGTAGTCAGTGTTACCATTCATCCCAAAGATGTTCAATGAATTTGAGGTTAGGAATCTGTCCAGGCCAATCTAGTTCTTTAACACCAAAATCTGAGAACTATTACTGCATGGACCTTGCTCTTTGTACACAGCCGATGTCCTCCTTAAAATGTTTTCCTAAAATCTTGCCACAAAGTTTGAAGCACACCACCCTGTAGAGAGTCACTATACGTTTCACTAGAACGAAGAGCCAAGCCCACACCACGGGAAATTGCACCATTCCATTAGTCTTCTATGCAAAACTTTATAGCTGAAAGGATGTATTGTCTTTGGGGGTCAATCACATTTGACAGATGCAGTTACCAGATGGTGGAGCTGGATTCATCCCTCCTGAGAATGCATTTTCAGTATCCTGCAGTAATGTGCTTTTACACCTTTCCAGCTGCCACCTGGCATTGTGTATAGAGATCTCAGTCTTGTGTACGTGGCTACACCTAGTGTAAGTAATACAGTGGAAGCTCTTACACTAGGTAAGAAGTACACCACCCCACTCCCTCCCACTTTAATATTTTTTTCTTTTAGTACAAGAAAGATCATTCTAGATAATACAAAAACCCGCTCAATACATTGGCCAAGGCTTGTCTTTGATTCTGACTATATCTATAAATTCACTTAATGCGGACTCTTAACGCATCTGACATCATTACTTTTATGGCCATGACATAACATTATAATGGAATCCGTCTTGCAGGTTTTCAGTGACCCTTGCCATGGCCATGTCACATTCACTATATACTACAGTGTGATGTTTTTTTTGATGGTAACGTCTGCCTATTCTCCTCTGAGAATAAAGACACTATTCTCATGGCGATAATGACCCAAACCAGTTCCACCAGTTCCTACAATGCTTGCTACTTTTAGAACCAGCTACAATAACAATTACATAGTTCCGTGATATTGCACCATAAGATCCTCCTGTGCACTCGTTCTAGCAAAGAGCCGAGATTTTCCTTTTTACGTATACAACTCCTAAGCAGACCTATGTGTCTCCATGGTTACAGACTCTCACATCTGTATCCAACTTGTTGTTATACATTTTATAGGTCAACAATAAGTAGGGGACTTATGTAAGAGAGTTTGGGGGGAATTTATTAACCTTGTTGCAAAAATAACGAAAAGTCGCTACCCTTTTTACGCCGCCTGCCCTCGCCACTTTTGAATAAAAGGGCCGGCTTAACAAAAGGGGACTGGCCATCGCGGCCGAACAGATTTACCGTCATTTATGCCAGAAAAATGGCAATTCTAGCCGGTGTAGATTTCCCTGTAAAGTGCGTAGCAAAGCAGAGGCTTGTGCCAGGTTCAGTACCTTGCGCCCCTTCCTCGATCGCCTATTCGTAAATGTGTGAACGGTTTATGAAGACTGGCATATTGAATGCCAGTCTTAATAAATCTCCCACTATGACTGCAGGATTAGACTACACAGGATTTTTTTTGCAGTCTTTAACCATGGAGAAACATAGGTCTGCATAGGAGCTGTATGCACACAACGATAGGATACTTTTAATTAAGTGTATTTGCAATGTTACCTCATTTGTTGTCTTTTCTATTTTTTGGAGCATGATTATTGCTTTCCGCCATTAACTTTATCTGATCAGGGGCCCTGTTTTAGCTCATCTAGCCATAATAGGACATTGCTTGAGGCAGACACATTCCGTAATTGAAAACGGCTTTGACCTTATACATGGGAGGAGAGGGTTAGAAAAGCATAGAGACCAGTTAGATTATAGCCAGTATTTTTAGTAGAGGTTGCACACTGATTGGTTGTTACAGTCTAGAATACTTCCACTTGGCACTAGTTTTAAAGGGAACTTTTGTCCTGACAGAAATTAGAGTATTTCACTTAGTGGATGCAAATGACGAGCGCCGCATGTAAAAACGACACGTGAAGCCAAAAGTGTCCACTGAGAGGTGCTATTCATCATTTGTATATGGTTAAAACCTCATCTGGCTACTCTCTGCTGTGTCGTAGGTACAAACCCACCTACACGCTTAGCTCTATTGTAGCTTCTCTTAGGGCTTGTCCACACACAACGGAATTGCTGCAGAAAGTTTCTGCAGCAATTCCATAGAAAATAGCAGACTCTCCGCTGCGGCAAAAAACTCACGATTTCCTACGGTTTTTACGTCAGAAAATGGTACGTAAATTGCTGCGTTTTTCACAATGCTGGGAGATGATGACATCCCCTAAAAAAAAACGAAGCAATTCTGTCCACAATCCGCAGCAGGAATTGACGTGCTGCGGTCCGAAAAATACGCACCGCAGGTCAATTTCTGCTCGGAATTTTTACGCAGCGTGTGGATGAGAGTTGTTAGATTTCATCCACTACGCTGCTACTGTATTCTGCTGTGTTTTTTTTCCCTCCGAAATTCCGGAGATAAAAAATGCGACAATTCTGCAGCGTGTGGACGAGCCCTTAGAGGTTTTTCTTATTCGTAGGGACCACTTGGTTTTATTAATTTTCTAATAGATTTAAAGTTCTTATCATATGCCCTAATTGGGAATTCTGAGTTAATAGATTGAGGTTTCCCTGTCTAGTTCCTTAGCTATAGAGTGGAGAGCAGCTGTAAAGAGATGATCTTGTTCTGGATGACCGAACATGTTCATGAATAACACATACAGCCCATTGATTATAATGGGAAATGTGTAATGCTTAGTTACCCCTGTGGTGGCACTGTAGGGGAATCAATCACTTGCTGCCGGGTTTCTCCACGGATTACAACTGATCTTTGAGGTTTCCAGCAGCAGGACACCCTGTGGACGCTTCTAACAAAAAGGGATTATCAAAATGGACAATTTATTTAAGCACCAATATAACCTTTGTCACATATACTATGGATTTACGGCTCGGTTCACATCTGCGTTTATAACCGAAATCAGGATACAGTATTGGATCCGTTGTACGACCGATGCCATCATCTCCTGAGGGACCTCATTGACTTATGCGGGTCATCATTATGTCTGTCATTTTGACAGGAAAAATAGCCATGTGCGCACGGCTATTTTTCGCGTAGAATATTGCAGAATGTATGACGGAGACTCAGAACATGGCCGCCAATACGAACATCGCCTTAGAAAGACTTTGATTTCTTCCTGCGAAGCATTTAATGTTTCTTTTGTTTTATGTTTTTTCTTAACAGTCTGTCCGAGCTCTTATATCTGACTTTAAAGACCTATGTGCCCCCCTGTACAAGGCGGTCCATATATTCTTCACAGACAGTGAGTATTATTGGTCTGGAGTTGCTCAGTTTACACCACGGGTAGAGGGTAAGGGGGTCGTAAAAACTATGACTAATGCCATTTAATCATTTGGATTCTAAGGTATTGGGTCATACGGGAAAACATTGAGATGTCGCACCTGGGTATGGACATTGACTTGTTGCATGAAATTGGTGACCGCCACTAATACGTTACACCATTTATACATCTATGGCATTGCCGTGCAAGGGAGAATTAGCGGATTTTGTGGGGTAAATATTATTAAATATTATTGCCGGAACTGAATAAGCTACGTTTTAAATCCTAGCATGAGAAAAACATTTGTACTTTTCCTGTTTCTGACTATTTTTCCCTAAATCAGACTTACAAAATATAAAGCTATCCGCTCCAGTTTAATTCAATAAATTTTTAAGAGAATGTATAACCGTTATAAACACAAGCCTTGTACCATGCCTTCCCACCGTCCTTAACCCCTTGGAGACACGGTCAATTTCAGTTTTTTTTCACTTTCGTTTTTTCCTCCCCGCCTTCCAAAAGCCATAACTGCTTTGTTTTTTTTTTTGTCGACATAGCCGTATGAGGGTTTGTTTTTTGCGGGACAAGTTGTAGTTTGTCATGGCACCATTTATTGTACCACATAATATACTGGGAAGCTGAAAAAAATTATTTGTGGGGTGAAATGGGAAAAAAACAGCGATTACGCCATTTTTTGGGGGTTTTGTTTTTACGCCGTCCATCAGGTGGTAAAAACTACATGTGCACCTTATTCTACAGGTTGATACGATTACGGCCATACCAAATGTATATGGTTTTTTATGTTTTACCACTTTTAAAAAAACGAAACTATTTGCTAAAAAAAAAAATGTTTTGTGTCGCCATGTTCTGAGAGCCATAGCTTTTTTATTTTTCCCTTAATTTAGCGATGTGTGGGCTTGATTTTTGCGAGGCAAGCTGTAGTTTTCACCGATACCATTTTGGGGTATAAGCGACTTTTTTTTTATCACTTTTTATTTCATTTTTTTTGGAGCGCTAAGGTGACCAAAAAACAGCAATTTGTGTGTTTTTTTATTTTTATGGCGATCACCATTGGGTTAAACAACGCTATATTGTGATAGTTCGGACTTTTACTGACGCGGAGATACCAATTCTGTATTGCGGCACATCGTGATACGGACAGTCTCCTTTGAAGTCCCTCCTGAGGCAGAGCTTCAAAGGAGTACAAAGATGGCAGACCTGGGGGCCTTTATTAGGCCCCCAGGCTGCCATACCAACCATTGTAAACGGCCTAACGCCCCGCGGGGGGGGGGGGGCGCTGCGCGCGATGGCGTGTTTGAGGGGGGCACCCCCCCCCTGATTATAACAATTTAAATGACCACAGCATTTAAAGTGTTAATCGGGCAGGAATCAAAGTGAACTTTGATTCCGCCCACTGGAGTGAGGTGTCGGCTGTATAACACGGCGGTCACCCGCCAAGTATGGAACGTGCTCAGCCTGTGAGCGGGCTCCATACTTTCCCCTTGGCGACATCTCCGTAATAGTGCGTCGTATGTCGCCAAGGGGTTCACATAATCCCAAGAAACATACATATGGACCCAAATCCTAGCCATCCCACATTCTGGAACAAAATATTCCCCTCCCCCTAAGAGCCCAATGACCTCCAGGCAGTTATTCAATCCAAGTATGGACCAAGATACTATTTAAATAAGACCCAGCCAGAATCTCAACAATTCTCTAGACAAAAAATGGGACGTATCGAGCCACGGTCCCCATACTATTTCCAGCTTCGGCACCATGCACAAAAAAAACTCCGTAATTACGGACCCGGCAGGTTCTATTGGCCGCGGACACCCTTTCATAGCGCTACGGAAAGGTGCCCGTGTCGTAAAACCGTGCCGGGAAATATGGAGCATGTCCTACTTTTCGGATTTTACGGGCCATGCTCCCATACGTTGTATGGGAGCATGGCACGGAAATGCTGGCATCGGTGGCCGGGCCGTGCCAATAATCACGGGCTGTGATAACGGACACGGCCGTGTGCATGAGGCCTTAGTCAGTGTGCTTCTTCTCCTTCTTCTCCTCCTTCTCCCTCCTCCTCCGCATTCCAAAAGGTGACATTTTGCTCTGGGCATCATGGTCCAAAACGCATCCGGTCATTAAACGGTTTATATAATCTTTATAGAGGTCAGAGCTTCATTTTTCTGATACAGTTCCAAATTTTCCGCATAGCCCTAGAGTTAACCGAGGGAGCTGTGTTGTTATTGAGCTCAATGTATTAGAGGTATGCAGTAAGCTCCCTCTGGTGGTAGCTGCAAGTAGCCAGAATGTTATTATTTAGCTCTGTCTATGCAGAAGATTTGGAGCTCTGTATCAGCAAACCTGAGTGCTGTCCACTATAAAAATATATTAAGACATTAACCAGCACAGAATTTTGAACCTAAAAACATGAAGATAAAAAGTTGACATTCACTTTAAGGATATTGTCTTTGGTTTTGAGTCACGATCGAGCTTCTCGGGACTTGCAAGAGCAGAAGGACTGCGGCAAAGTGTTGCTCCGGAGAACATAAGGAGCTTACTGCATACATGTTTATTAAAACTTGTCTATAGCAACCAATTACAGAGCATCTTTCATTTTTCCTGAGCAGTGTAAGAAATGAAAGCTGAGCCCTGATTGGTTGCAATGAGTGACTAGACTAGTTTTTACTGTTTTGATAAATGAGGCCCATAGTTTTGAACCTGAATTAATGTTCAAAATCTTTCTATGGGTGTAAAAAATAACTTCTTTCCTCTTCTCCTCCTCAGCTTGTCCAGAAAGCTTATTTAATGAATTGGGGAAATCCAGAGTACCAAAAGTGATAAAGACCTTAAAGGAAATTAATTTGGCATTCCTCCCATATGAGAGCCAGGTAAGTCGTGCTTACAGCAGCAGAGAGGCCTATGTACGATGTTCCATCCACGAATAATGACCCTCATTTGTCAATAGAAAAACTTTCTCCCCATACCAACCAATCACAATCTTTCCAGAGCGGTTTAAGAAATTAAAGCTGAGATTTGATTGTGTCTGATCTAGTTTTGATAAATGAGTCCCTGCTAGGAGAGGTTGGATTTTTTTTTTTTTCGCTTAGATTTATTGAAATCTTATCTCCATTTTCTGTATGAGTTCAATCTTTTGTTCCCTTTTATCACTGTTATCCTCTCTTATTCCTCCTAGAATTGTATCAATAAATTGACAAGTGAGTGCTATAATTTCCCTTGTCAAAGGGGTGTGTCCCTACAGTCTCTCTCTGTCTGCACTGATTGGACAGTTTTAGTCTGTGTAGGGGACACACCCTCAACTGGTTAACACCCAGTTGTCCATTTATTCATACATTTCTAGGAGGAATAACAGAGGAACAGGACAATTATCTAAGAAAGAACTGTAATTTTATGGGGAATACAATTCTTAACTAAAACCGACCTGTCAAGAGAGGTAACAGGTCCTTATTAAGTCTGTAGCTTATAAAGTGCGGCAGCATTATAACATGAGCTGCTTATATCTCTCACTCATGTATATATGGCTCTCTGCACTGGACATATGTGCGATAAAGTCGTGATTTATGCGGGCAAATTTCTGTCAACCTCTCATTGAAGAACATTAGTCAGCCAGTAGCTGATAACTGTGAACAACGGATTCTATCCAGCTGCATGGTAACTACAAATGTCCCTTTAAAGCGGCTCTGTCACCACATTATAAGCGCCCCATCTCCTACATAATATGATCAGCGCTATAATGTAGGTGACAGCAGTGCTTTTTATTTAGAAAAACGATCTATTTTTACCACGTTATTAGCGATTTTAGCTTTATGCTAATTACTTTCTTAATGCCCAAGTGGGCGTGTTTTTACTTTAGACCAAGTGGGCGTTGTACAGAGGAGTGTATGATGCTGACCAATCCGTGTCATGCACTTCTCTCCATTCATTTAGTCAGCGCATAGGGATCCTGCTAGATCAGTATGTGCTGTCTTAGGCTGGATTTACATGAGCGTGTGCGTTTTGCGCGCGCAAAAAACGCAGCGTTTTGCACGCGCAAAAGGCACTTAACAGCTCCGTGTGTCCTCACCATATGATGCGCGGCAGCGTGATTTTCGTGCAGCCGCTATCATTATGACCCCCTGTTTGTATGTTTTGTAAACCGAAAAGCACGTGGTGCTTTTCTGTTTTCAATCATAGTTTTGCCTGCTGTTGCGCGAATCACACGTGTCACACGGAAGTGCTTCCGTGTGGTGCGCGTGAATTTCACGCACCCATTGACTTCAATGGGTGCGTGATGCTCGAAAAACGCACAAATATAGGACATGTCGTGCGTTTCACGCAGCGGACATACGCTTCGTGAAAATCACGGACTGTCTGAACGGCCCCATAGACTAACATAGGTCCGTGCGAGGCGCGTGAAAATTACGCGAGATGCACGGACGTATATCACGTTCGTCTAAATAAGCCCTTGTACTGACACCTTAACGTTACTGAAGTGTTTAGACTGTGAGTAGACATTCCTTCCAGCCAGGACGGGATGTCTATTCACAATCCCGACACTTCGCTAACGTTTCTGTGGTACTTACAGCAGAGCAAGCGTAATCTCGCGAGATCACACTGTAAATGACAGGTTACAGAGAGATTACACTTGCTCTGATGTAAGTACCACAGAAACATTAACGAAGTGCCGGGATTGTGAATAGACATCGCGTCCTGGCTGGAAGGAATGTCTATTCACTGTCTAAATACTAACGTTAATGTGTCAGTATAAGACAGCACATACTGATCTAGCAGGATCCCTATGCGCTGACTAAATGAATGGAGAGGAGTGTATGACGCTGATTGGTCAGCGTCATACACTCCTCTGTACAACACCCAGTTGGTCTAAAGTAAAAACACGCCCAGTTGGGCATTAAGAAAGTAATTAGAATAAAACTAAAATCGCTAATAAAGTGGTAAAATTAGATTGTTTTTCTAAATAAAAAGCACTGCCGTCACCCACATTACAGCGCCGATCTTCTTATGTAGGAGATAGGACACTTATAATGTGGGGACAGAGCCTCTTTAAAAGACCCGTCAGCTCAACAGTTACTGAGGCAGTTTGTGATGTAGAAGCTTATCACTTCATGTCCTGTTATCTCATTAATAGCATAGATATGATCTAAACAATCGGAAACTACAGAAGCGGAGAGAGTGTAAACATGGGTGCAGCGCTCGGCTGCCATAATTGCCTCTCATATGTAAAATCCATGTCCATTATTACAACTGCAGGAAGGAAGCCGATAACTGCACGATGTCCTTATGTCACAGAAATTCGACTGGCACTACCAAAGTCGTATGTTCCGAGGGGAGTGGAACTAATAGGGGTGATGTAGGTTCCCTGGAAAACTAACAGCTACTGCTGCATTTGTTTATGTGGAGTGTAGCCATGTACAAGGGAGATACATAGGGTCCCGTATTCATAGAAACTTGACATATGCATTCTGTGGCCTACAGGAAGCAGGACAGTTACAGTCTCTAATCTATATGTTCTGTATTGATGGAGTAATACACCCGGGGCAGCTGTTGACTCCAAAATCCTCAGCGGTGGGACAACCTGCTGCTTGTTTCTGCTTTCCTTGGATGCAATACCTTGGAGCATTGAAGCAGGGCCGTCACATTGTGTTACTGCTGCATTGCATTGTACTTGGATGCGATGTTGCTACGTGATGACATCACATCTCATGTCACCATCTAGCTCTAAATGTAATGTAAGAGGCTTCTCTCACCCGGATCGCCGCTGCTCTGAAAACCCCGGTGATCATGGTCAGCCACACATTTCCCCATCAGTGGGCCCCCAATGACAAGCAATTCCTGGCACAATATGCCATCACTAGTTTGGTGGGAAAATCCCCAGCACTAAATGTGCTCGTAGATCATAGCGTATGTCTTACTAAAAATGTATTTCGGCCTGTTGAAGTAGCGCAGTCTTGAATGGCCTGTAGCTTAAGTCCCTGAGATCCGTCTTTGGGTAACATTACTAGATGGAGTATGTTGTGAAGGGCTTGGTGGGCTTATTGTGAAAGTGTAGTCTCCGAGCCCCCCTTTTAATGCACCTGATATACTGCTCGGAAACTTGATTTTGATGCCATATGAGTGTGCTTAGAATAACTAGACCATCAACAACCTCAGTGAAGAAATATAACTGGTCTGATGGTGCAGGAAAAAAACTGTAGTGCACATACCGGAAATGATATTCAGTCTGATCTGAAAACTTTGCTGCAGTGGAAATTGTCTCTCCTTGCACTGACATCCTGGTGATTTTTTTCTTGGACTTGGGCTCCTACATAGCAGAGCTGCAGTGTAAAGCATGGAGGCATATACAAAGCAGCAGCCCTAAGCCTGTGATTAGACAATAGATCAGACATGGGGAAACTACGGCCCGCGGGCCACATACGGCCCGTTAGGCTTTTTAATCCGGCCCGCCGAACTTGTCCAAGATATATCCGTCCTCAGCAGCTGCTAGTTCGCGCAGGAGGACGGATATATCCGTCCTGTGATCGCGCGGGTACTGACAGTTTACCCACGCGATCAGCGGCAGGAGCACGGCTGTTATACACAGCCTGGCTCCTGCTGCAACTGCCGGAATCGAAGCACGCGCCGATTCCGGCAGTTTAACCCATTAAATGCCGCTGTCAACAGTGACAGCGGCATTTAATGTGTTTGACAGAGGGGGGAACTCCCTCTGTCTCCCGATCGGCGCCCCCGCAAACAAATCGCGGGTCGCCGTCGGGTTTCCATGACAGCCGGGGGTCTAACAAAGACCCCCAGGTCTGTCTTCAGCATCTGCCTGTTAGGCGATGCCAGAGGCATGACCTAACAGGTTGCCTGTCAGTTTTACACTGACAGGCAATAATGCTTTGGTATACGAAGTATACCAAAGCATTATATATGCGATCGGCATATCGCATAGTGAAGTCCCCTGGTGGGACTAAAAAAAAAAAAGTAAAACCGTTAAATAAAGTTTGTGAAAAAAAAAATAAAAAAAATTACAGTCAAAGTCAAATAAAACTACTTTTTTGCCCCAAAAAGTGGTTTTATTTAATAAAACGGTCAAAACAAAATCACACATACACATATATGGTATCCCCGCGATCGTAACAACTTGACCAATAAAATGAACACATTAATTAAACCGCCGGATGAACGGCGTCCAAAGAAAACGCAAAAAACAACGGCAAAATTCTCTTTTCTCCCATTCCCCCCATAAAAAATAAAATAAAAGTTCATCTATAAGTCCTATGTACCCCAAAATAGTACTAATGAAAACTACACATTGTCCCGCAAAAATCAATCCCACGTACGGCCACATCGACGGAAAAATAAAAAAATTACGCCTCTTGGAACGCGGCGATGCAAAAACAAGTAATTTTTTTCTAAAAGGGTTTTTATTGTGCAAACGTAGAAAAAACATATAAAACCTTTACACATTTGGTATCCCTGTAATCGTGCCGACCCATAGAATAAAGTTAACATGTTATTTACGCTGCATAGTAAACGGCGTAAATTTATAACGTGAAAATTAATTCTGGAATTTCTGCTTATTTTCAATTCTCTCCTAAAATAAAGTTAATAAAAAGTTAATCAATATGTTATAAGCATCTAAAAATGGTACAATTACAAAATACAACTCGTCCCGCAAAAAACAAGCCCTTATACGGCTATGTCGACGGAATAAAAAAAGAGTTACGACTCTTGGAATGCGACCGTGGAAAAACAAAAAATAATCCTTGGTCATTAACGTGCAAAATGGCCCGGTCATTAAGGGGTTAATGTGGCGCGTATTTCTCTTTATTTCACTTTAATTTTCACGTCACCATTAAGCCCTTCGGTTTTCAAAGAGTACAATATCAGCCGTCACTTTGCCACGAAGCATGCAAACTATGCTAGCAAGCAGTCAACACAAGAACGGGCGGCTACTGCTCAGAGGTTGGCAGCTAATTTACAGAGTCAACAGAACTTTTTTCTTGATAAATCACAGTGCGTATGTTATTTTAATCTATTTACATTTCCTCCTCCCAGTATCTGCGAAATAGTATGTAAATGCCATATCTTGCATATTCCTTGAGACAAATTTATTAACTGATAAGGGCTATTTTTCACATTTGAAAGACAGTTAATAAATTGGGTTGTAGTGTTCTTACTGTGCTATGAGGTTTGCACACACTACATTTAATGCTTTAGTATATCCGGCCCAAACACTCCCTCCAAATGCTCCTGGCCCGGCCCCTCTGTCAAATTTTAGAACCCATTGTGGCCCGCGAGTCAAAAAGTTTGCCCACCCCTGCAATAGATGGATATCAGACTCTCAATAAGCAATGTAGATTAGCAGACATGGACATCCACATGATCTGTTTTTTGTGTGATACATATGCCGGGCAGACATCATTAATTGATCATATGTGTCCATGTTGTAGTGTTATATTGATCTTCCTTAGACTCCTATCCATTACACATCACAATGCAGTCTTATAACCCCAGTTTTGTACCTCTAGGTCTACTGTTTAGATGCAAAGGACTCTTTCCACACACTCTTCAGCAAGGTAGAAAAGGATGATCGGAACAGATGCCTGGAGATGCTGGCAGAACAGATTGCCACACTATGTGAGACGTTAAAGGAGTATCCAGCTGTCCGATACCGCAGGTAAATCTCCTTCTGTTGTATGGCCTGCTCTGATGGTGCAGGAGAGCAAACGGTCTTGTGTTCCCAGTGACTCTTAGGTCTCATGAAAGTAGATTCCCCATAACTGGGGGTTAGAAATGATCAGTAGATCTTTGTGTAATTCTGTTTAAATGGATCAATCCTGTGAATAAGCCTGACTTGAGTCTTTCTTTCTGATGGGAAATCTATCTGCTAGGCATTCTAATCTGGTCTCGTAACCAATGACTGGGTCTTTTTAAGCCGCTACAACCCCACTGTATATCATGGAATTGAGTTCAGAGGGCTCCTAACGCAGGGATAAGGGCACCACTGTGAGGCCAGAAAAATGTAACATGAGCAGTAGAGATAGGGGGGGGGGGGGGGAACGTGTGTGTGTGTGTGTGTGTGTGTGTGTGTGTAGCTTAGGGCCTGTTCACACCAGCTTTGGCTTTTCGTTGAGGGTTTCCGTCGGGAGAACACCTCAACGGAAAGGCAAACGAAATCTTAGCTTCCATTTGCATCACCATTGATATCAATGGTGACGGAAACATTGCTAATGGTTTCCATTTGTCACCATTCCGGCTGGTTTCCGTTTTATTAAAAAAAAATTCTGAATCAATGTTCCAAGAGTCAAAGTCCATGAAGATGTTGCCCTTGGTTAGATTCAAACCCAGGATCCCGGGGCTGCAAGCCAACAGTGGTAACCACCGAGCCACCCATGTTTCTATGGAGGGCTACTATCCATTTGCCGCCTTGGTGTAGTATAGAGCTTCAGTTTAGAATGTGAGGGTGAAGCTTGATTCTGTGGAGTCCACAGACCATAGTGTCTATATCATCATTTAGAAAATGCAAGACTTGTTCCCAGAACCCTCTTACCTGTGAGTAGGACTAGAGGAGGTGGGAAAGTGAGCCTGACCCTTGAGCTTATCCCGTGAGAAATCTACTTCGTTGTGGTAGTAAAAGAGGTCTGTTCTGGTGACAAACTCTGCCAGTATACTTATCACAGTTCTACTAATGGGCATATCGTTCTTTATTTCCCGCTATTGCAGTGGCTATGAGGACAACACCACCCTCGCTCACATGGTGCAAGATAGGCTGAATGCATTCAAAGCAGACAACCCCAGCATGGGAGAGGTGAGATCTCCGTCCTGGACTGTGATTCTCTACTTGGTCGGTTTTATCTTTTTCTGAGGAACATGTCTTGGTAGCCGTGATCCATGCGGGTCCGTTACCCTTGATCACATCCCGCCTGTGAAGAACCGCTGGAGAGGGCAAGACGTCATACATTGGGAATCGCTGCCTCCACCTGGAAGGACAGACATTAGTGGGCCTTTTTCTATGATTCTGTGATGTCCACCACTTCCATGCTCCTTTTATTTATTTTTTCTGTCCCACAAGCCTTTCTTGCTTTTCTAGACTGTTCAGATCCTGTCTCTCCTTACTGTCAGTTAAGCTTCTTCCTACCAGTCCTGATTACCGCATCCCTTCCCTCTGTTTCACCCATTTCTCTCCCATCCCAGGGCCCAGACAAGTCCCGCTCCCAGCTCCTGATTGTGGATCGTGGATATGACCCTGTGTCTCCCCTCCTGCATGAGCTCACCTTTCAGGCCATGGCTTACGACCTCCTAAATATTCATCAAGACATATACCAGTAGGTGCAGTGCATCACCCCTCACCTGCAGTGTGCTTCATCCATGTGTGATCGCGAGATGAATAAATTGACAACTGGGTGTCACCATTTGGGGGTGTCCCTATACAGGTTGACCATGTCCAATCAGAGCTGACAGAATGAGGCCCCATGCACACAACCGTAAAAACGCCCTTAATTACGGGCCCATAGACTTCTATTGGCCACGGTTACCGTCCAGTTTGCGTACGGGAAGGTGCCCGGGCCGTTGAAAAATATAGAACATGTCTTATTTCAGGCCGTAATTACTGCACGGGCAGCCCATAGAAGTCTATGGGGCTCCCGCAATTACAGGTGGCTACGTGTGTGCACCCGTAATTACGGGAGCGTTGGTAGGCGACATCAGGGGATTTAAATTTTTGAATAAAGAGAAGCAGAGAAAATGGCGTCTGAGCGATCATGTGACATCATTTCCAGCCCCCTTTTTTTTTTTACGGGTCCGTAAATACGGATGACAACGGACCTGTATTTACGGCCAGTATTTACAGGGGAGGGAAAATATACAGTCGTGTGCATGGGGCCTGACACTGTGTAGGGACACGCCCCTCTGACAAGGTAATGGTAACACCCAGTTGTCAATTGATTTCTAAATTTGTGATAGGAAGACCAGAAGAGCGGCACAATGTAGAGTTCTAAGAAAATACGTTCCAGAAATGTTACGACATGGGGAATACAAGTCTTTATGAAACGAGAGGTGACAGGTCCTCTTTAAATTGACGGCTGGGTGTTACCATGTCCCTTGTCAGTAGGTGTGTCCCTACACGGTCTGATACAGTCTGCACTGATTGGACAGTCTCAGCCTGAAGGGTCAGGCCCCAATGACAGGGAGAATATAAACCCAGTCTTCCTTAACCCCTAAGTGACCAGACTATTTTAGGCCTTCACCAAGCAACTTTTTTTTGTTTTTCCATCGTCACATTTAAAGAGCTATAACTTTTATTTTTATTTTTTTTGCAAATAACTGTATAAGGGTTTTTTTTTTTTTTTGTTTTTTTTTTGCGGGATTAGTTGTATTTTGGGGTACATATAATTTTATTGATTTGCTTTTATTAACTTTTTGGGAGGGAATAGAAAAATAAACAGCAATTCCGCCATTGTTCTAAGCGTTTTAAATTTACACCGTTCACTGTGCAGCCTAAATAACATGTTTCCTTTTAGTTTATGGGTCTGTACGATTGCAATGATACCACATATGTTTAGGTTTTTTATGTTTTACTACTTTTGCTCGATAAAAACACACTTGAATTAAAAATCATTTGTTTTTAGCATCATCTCCTTCCAAGAGCCAGAACTCTTATTTTTCCGTCAATGTAGTGATGAGGGCTTGTTTTTTGTGGGACGAGACATAGTTTTCATTGGTACTTTTTCGGGGGTTCATGGGACTTATTGTTTGTTTAATTTATATTACTACTTTTTTGGGGGACAATGGGAAAAAAAATAGAAATTCTGCCATCGTTTTTTGCCGCGGTCACTATTGACGGGTTAAACGGCCGCAATCAAAATAAACTTCCATCGCTACCGTTGGAGCAGGAGCCTGTCTGTCATTAGACGGCTGAGCACTTGCTCCAGCCTGCATGGGACACCTGTGCAGGACTTAGACTAGGCTGCCGTAAAAAGGTGGCAGCCTATCCTAAGGCCCCTTAGTGACCTCTGTGCAAAGGTGTATTGGTGGTCACTAAGGGGTTAAACCACTCCACACCTGTGTCTGGGATTGCAGTTCAGTTCTATTGCAGTGAATAGGGTTTAGCTGCAATGCCACACACAACCTGTGGACAGGTGTGGCGCTGTTTTTGGAAGAAGGCAGCCGTGTTTTTACTGCCAGGATTCCCCACAGATTACAACTGATCACTGGGGGCCCCAGGAGGGCGACACTTGGTAAACAGACTCTTCTAGCAAGTAGGGATTGTGGAAAGCAGAGAGCCCCTCTATGGGAAAATAAACAATGGCAGATTGTTGTTGTGGTTATTTTGTCGTGGGCTTTAAATGATTTTGGTTTGCATGTAGCACTTTTCATATATATATATATTTACTTTTTATTCTTTCTCGCAGCTATGAGACCTCTGGCATTGGGGACTCCCGTGAGAAGCAGGTCCTTCTAGATGAAGATGATGATCTGTGGGTGGAGCTCCGCCACATGCACATCGCAGATGTGTCTAAGTAAGCGACTTTATCTCATAACTCTGTCCGGGTGTACATTCTCAGGTACTTCTGGTTAAATATCTTTGTCTTTGCAGGAAAGTGACCGAATTGTTGAGATCCTTCTGTGAGAGTAAAAGAATGACTACAGACAAGGTAGATCTCATTCTGCGCTGTACTTTGATATTGATTCTTAGCGTTCAGATACGTGTATAGATAGAGATTTTATTACAGGATTTCCGACGTCAGGTCTGGTCTGCTGTGGTGTGTGTTTGTTTGTTTTTTTTGTACTGTCCATTAGAGGGCGCCCAAGTAAAACTGCAACGTTTTTGAGGCCACTGAAACGGGCTCTGGCGTCGTGTACCGCTTTTACGGGATATATGACTGATCCTTTTTGTATGGGGTCTTTTAGGATTATGTGTTTGGGTTGTGTGTTTTTGTTTTTTGTGGGTTTTTTTTGCCAGCCTCAGACAGCACAAAGATCAGTCATGCAATCCTTTATCTGCCCCTACACTTTGTATAAAAAGGCGCCTGTGTTACCCACATTGCTGCCCTCTGTACTGCTTTGAGTGAAAAAGGTTTCTATACTTCTGCAATTTGCGTGTTCAGATAAAATCCATTCTTCTTTATTATTAGAATTATTATTCACCCGTTAATTACGACAACGATAATTATTATCTTGTACCATCAAGTCGTTCCAGAATGTCCTGTCTTCTGTTTCGGCTTTGGGCTTCTTGCCATATTCAGGATATCAGTGAGTCTCCCTACATCTTGGTGCGGGTTGTCCCCATACTCTTGCCTTCAACTCAATGTTGGGGCAGATTTATACATAGTTACATAGTTACATAGTTAGTACGGCTGAAAAAAGACACATGTCCATCAAGTTCAACCAAGGGACGGGAAAAGGGAAGGAAAAATTTCTACACATAGGAGCTAATATTTTTTTGTTCTAGGAAATTATCTAACCCTTTTTTGAAGCCATCTACTGTCCCTGCTGTGACCAGCTCCTGCGGTAGGCTATTCCATAAATTCACCGTTCTTACTGTAAAGAAGCCTTGTCGCCTCTGCAGCTTGAACCTTTTTTTCTCCAGACGGAGGGAGTGCCCCCTTGTTTTTTGAGGGGGTTTTACATGGAACAGGATTTCACCATATTTTTTGTATGTGCCATTAATATATTTATATAAGTTAATCATGTCCCCCCCTTAGTCGTCTTTTTTCAAGGCTAAATAGGTTTAATTCTTTTAATCTTTCCTCATAACTTAGATTCTCCATGCCCCTTATTAGCTTCATTGCTCTTCTTTGTATTTTATCCAACTCCAGGGCATCCTTTCTATGAACTGGAGCCCAGAACTGGACTGCATATTCTAGATGAGGCCTCACTAATGCTTTGTAAAGTGGTAATATTACATCCCTGTCCCGCGAGTCCATGCCTCTTTTAATACACCACAATATCTTGCTGGCCTTTGAAGCAGCTGATTGACACTGCATGCTGTTATTGAGTTTATGATTTACAAGTACACCCAGATCCTTCTCAACAAGTGACTCCCCCAGTGTAGCGCCCCCTAGGACATATGATGCCTGCAGGTTGTTCGTACCCAGATGCATAACTTAAATTTATCTACATTAAACTTCATCTGCCAAGTGGATGCCCAAACACTTAGGCCCCATGCACACGACCGTTCCTGCAATCACGGGCACGGCCGGCCGCTGACTGACAGCCGCATTTTCGGGCCGTGCTCCCATACAAAGTATGGGAGCACGGCCCGCAAAATGCGAAAGAACGGACATGTTCCATAATTCCCGGAACATTTCCACGGCACTGACACCCTTCCGTAGTGCTACGGAAAGGTGTCAGTGTTCAATGAAAGTGAATTGCTCCGTTTTTGCGGACCGCAATTGCGGTCCGCAAAAACGGAGGTTTTTTGCTGTCTTGTGCATGGGGCCTTAGTTTGTTTAAATCTGCCTGCAATTCATGAACATCTTCCATAGTCTGAACTATATTACATAGCTTGGTGTCATCTGCAAAAATAGAAATAGTGCTATTAATCCCTTCCTCTATATCATTAATAAATAAGTTGAATAATAGTGGTCCCAGCACTGAACCCTGGGGTACACCACTTATAACTGGGGACCATTCAGAGTAGGAATCATTGACCACAACTCTCTGGATACGGTCCTTGAGCCAATTCTCAATCCAATTACAAACTATATTTTCTAAACCTATAGTCCTTAATTTACCCATTAGGCGTCTATGGGGGACAGTGTCAAATGCCTTTGCAAAGTCCAAAAACACTAAATCCACAGCGGCCCCTCTGTCTAGGCTTCTGCTCACCTCTTCATAAAAACAGATTAGGTTAGTTTGACAACTTCTGTCCTTAGTAAAACCGTGCTGGCTGTCACTTATAATGCTATTTATTGTCACATAATCCTGTATATAGTCCCTCAATAGCCCCTCAAACATTTTCCCCACGAAGGATGTTAAGCTTACTGGTCTATAATTACCTGGGGAAGACCTAGAGCCCTTTTTGAAAATCGGCACCACATTTGCGCTGCGCCAGTCCCTTGGCACTATACCAGTCACTAGAGATTCTGCTTAACAGTAAAACTGGCCTTGTTGCTCATAGCAACCAATCGGAGCTTCGCTTTCATTTCTTAAGCTATTTTGGAAAAATGAAACTTGTTCTGTGATTGCTATGGGCAACAAGGAATTTTAATAAATGAGGTCCATTGTCCTGTGAGCTTCTTATATTAGTTTTCTTTGCCCCTCACCTCCGCTCTTATATTTTGAAAAAACTCACTTACCCACAATTCATGGGTTTATTCTGTGTCCAGTGGTTACATTATATACTCGTCTTAGCCGAGAAGGAGTATATATATGTGATGCATTGTTGTACCTCATAACAAGGCTCCCATGTAGGGCTGGACGATTTTGCCAAAAAAGAAAAACTAGATATTTTGTTTCAGCACTTTGTGCGATTTTCGATTTGAGTCTCTTTTTTTTTTTTTATTGTTTTTTTTCTGTTTATTTAACATTAAGGGAATGTTCACATCACCGTTTTCTTTCCGTTCAGGGGTTCTGTCGGAGGTTTCAGTCGTGGAACCCCGCAACGGAAAGTCAAACGGAAACCACAGGTTCTGTTTGCATCACCATTGATATCAATGGTGACGGAAACACTGCTAATGGTTTCCGTTTTTCATCGTTTCGGCAGGTTTCCGTTTTTCAGTCGACTGCGCTATTGATTCCATCGGAAAAACGGAAACCTGCCGGAACGGTGAAAAACGGAAACCATTAGCAGTGTTTCCGTCACCATTGATATCAATGGTGATGCAAATGGAAGCTAAGATTTCCGTTTGACTTTCTGTTGTGGGGTTCCACGACGGAAACCTCAGTCGGAACCACTGAACGGAAAGCGAACGGTGATGTGAACAGGCCTTAATACCAAAAGATAATTTTATTAATTTTCTTTATATAAATAACTTTTTACCATATATTGCTATAATTATTGTATGTAACTTCACAACTTTTAACCTCTGCAAATACATGATCAGAAATACAATTGGAAAAATGTCTATCTAATTGATTATAACTTCTGTGTTCCCCGGCAGGGAACAGGTCAACAGAATCTATAATCCATTATATACTGCATGCACTAACATCCCCCCCAGCCAGTCTCCGACATTGCAGGTGAGAGCAGTGTAAACTGCAGCAGGGCCAGGCAGATGGCACCGAGCGGGCACTCTGGGGCGAGGTTATATCATAGTGTCTGACGTCTGAGCAGGACCCTGTGCAGTACCGGCCAATAAAAACTGATCAATTGTCAGTTTTTCATGTTTATTTTGCATCCGGGTCTCCAAATTCTCATCCATTTCCAGTCTGTTTTTCATGGCCGTTAAAAAAAAAAAAGGGTTCCGGCGCTGGGGATGCAGGACGCGAGTGACTGAGCTCCCGCTCCCGTCCAGCCTATTTGCTTGTAATAGTCGCTTCGGCGGCGACAATCAGCGGTGAAGCCACCAGCCCTGCACACGGAATCCTCACAGGTGGTGCCTGTATGGACAGGTACCTCCTCAGAAGCGCGCATAAGCCAGCCATGGAAGATTCAGCCGCGGCCGTGGTAAAGGGAGGTAAGATGGCGGCGCTTCCCGCCACTGCGACCCTGCTATACACACAGGAAGATGAGCTGCAGCACCATCAGTCCCAGCTTTCAAGCCCGACAGAGCACATAATGTCCTCTCATCCTGCAGCCATTGATTATGTAGCCCTGGCCCGAGAAGTAGCCAAACAGATAGCGCCAGACATGCAAAAGGCGCTGGAAAAAATGGTGCAAGATTCCCTAAACCGCGTGCATGCGGAGCTGGCACAAGTCACTATCAGAGCTGATGAGTTAGAGCAGCGTATGACTATGCTGGAGGATGAAAATGAGCGTCTGCAATCCAAACTCAGAGGGGTGCTGTCTGTTACTACGCAGTTGGGGGACAAGGTGGAGGATCTGGAAAACCGCTCCAGGAGGAGCAACCTGCGACTGGTGAGGAGGAGCAACCTGCGACTGGTGAGGAGGAGCAACCTGCGACTGGTGAGGAGGAGCAACCTGCGACTGGTGAGGAGGAGCAACCTGCGACTGGTGGGGCTGAAAGAAGCGGTGATATCTTCTGATTTACAGCGACTATGTGAGAGGACATTGCCAGAAGCTTTAGGTCTTCCCCGTCCCTGCCGGGTGGAGAGGGCGCACAGAGTGGGGCCGGACCACAGAAACCTCCCAGCAACAGACGACCACAGTTTGCTTCGTCCCAGACAAGTAATCTTTAAGCTGTTGGATTACAATGATAAGGTGGCACTTATGAAAGCATTCCGCAGCAGATCGCGTCCCTTGGAAATACTGGGCATGAAAGTGCTACTTTTTGAGGATTTCTCTGCGGAGGTTGCAAAACGAAGGCGGGCTTTCAGCAAGATCTGCACCGCGCTGTTCCAAGCAAAAATACGTTTTAACCTGCAGTACCCAGCCATCTTACGGGTGTTTCAAGAGAACGGGCGGAACAAGGTTTTCACCACGACACAGGAAGCGGAGGACACACTTACGGAGCTTTGTAGGCGCAGACCACAGCAAGAGGAGAGTCACAGTCCAGCATACAGTCCGAATCGCAAGTCAAGAGAAGCCAAACGGAACCGACTAAATATGGAGCGAACCTGGGCAGAAGCTTTAATGCCCACACCTGGAAGATCCCGGGGGGGGGGGGGTCGAGCCGGAAATGGAGGGGATTCTCCGAAACCGCAGAGGCGTACGCGGGACCGCACCCGATCCACGTCTCCTGATTGACGGACGAAGATCTTTTCAGCACATTTTATTTAAAGCTGATGTAATGTTGATTTTGTGGACGCTGTAGACCAATTGCAGATTCCGACCAGATACAGATAAGTTTACAGATAATTTGAAAGTTTTGAGGGAGATATTTGGCGGTAGTATACGGCACTCTGTACCGGTCAACAGCTGGCCTATTGTTATAATGTTACAATGTTATAAGGTTGAAATGTATGCACTCTGGTATTTCCCTGCGTTTTCACTACAGGAGATTAGTGAGGGAGTTAGACCAGGATCTGAGATTTTTCCTTGTGGGTGGGATTGACCGGGAATGAGACAATGCCTCCCCCACGCAAGGGATTAGCTGTATCTGTAACAGATGGCAGACTGGGGGAAATTGTGATAGAAGATATGGGAAAAGAAGGTAGGGAAACCTTGAGGCGAAGCAAGATTCATGTGGATATGTGATTTTAAGTCTGTTTGCATAAAAGTCATGAAGATATAATCCAAACGGACGCTAGGCTGTTAAAATTGATGATATGGAAATGTATAAGAGTGTGCACAGGCGACAAAGAGGTAATGAGGGGGCAAGGGCAGGTGTTACTTCCTCAGGGAAGGAGTCATATGTGCAGGCTGGGGGGGAGGGGGAAGGAGGGGCGTGTTCTGACATAACAGAAAAAAGTGAAGTCACGTACACCAGTGGGTATGAAGGGGCTGCTAACCCTTGCCGCAGGTGATTTGAGGGTTTCGTTAGATAAGGGCCGGTTGGCCTTGTTGGTTCTGGTTTATAAGCCGGGTTTTGGTTATGTTCTTAATGTTTATACATGGCTCTTGGAAAAAGGCGGATCTGACTCCCCGAACTTAGCACGACTTTTAGGCACTTTAGCTCATCTTATACATGGCCCAATAACATGAAAATAGTCTCTTGGAACGTTAAAGGGCTGAGATCCCCACAGAAACGGACCAAACTTTTACGACACATGAAAATATTGCACCCAGATCCCGTGGCCCTATTACAGGAAACTCACCTTACCGAGCCGGAGTTTAAGTATTTGAAAAAATTCTGGGTGGGTCAGGTTTTTGGCTCGTCGGCAAGGGAGGGTAAGGCGGGAGTTATAATTTTGGTAAATAAAAATTTTGTGTTTACACTGGTGTCCCAGGAGCGGGATGACGAGGGCCGTTGGATCCATCTAGTGATGGAGCATGCAGGGGAAAGCGTCAGTATTCATAATGTGTATGGCCCAAATACGGTTAACACTGGTTTTTTTGGTCATTTGGAAACCCAACTCCAGCAGGATCGCACTAGGTTTTTGATTCTGGGGGGAGACCTTAACACTGTGAGGTCTTCAAGGGAAGATAGGAGCGCAGGGACTAGTTCGCAGAGAAATAGAGATAGGATCTTGCCCGACTTTTTAAGACAAACGGCCCTAATAGATGCGTGGAGGAGTCTACACCCAGATGCGCGGGAATATACACATTTCTCCCATGTTCATCAGTCATGGTCGCGTATTGATTACTTGCTAGTTAGTGACGCATTATCGCGGCGTTTACGTGAAGCGACAATTGAAGATCTAGTCATTTCGGACCATGCTCCGGTTACCATTACCTTGGCCGACACAGTAGCTAGAGGAACGGATTTTATCTGGAGGTTTCCCGCCTTTCTGGCAAAGGACGAGGGCTTTATACAGAAGCTTAAGGGGTGGTGGATGGAATTTGATGGGGATAATGTATCGCATCGCTCGGAACCATCATTGTATTGGCGTACAGCCAAAGCGGTAATACGAGGGAAAATCATGCAATATATGTCTAATCTTAAACGTAAGACGACCGAAGGATACAAGGCAGCGAGCGACAGATTACGGTGTGCATACACAGCATTCCTGCATGCTCCATCACTGCCATTGGGGGAGGAATGGAGGGAAGCCAAGCGACAGTTTGATCAGTGGTTAGACAAAAGAGAGAGTATTTACCGGTCCCAATTTGATGCCAATTTAAGGCGTTTCGGCAATAAAGCGGGCAAATTATTAGCGCGATTAGCAAAAGGGAGGTATGCACCGTCGCACATATCAACACTTAACGAATCAAATGGAACTCCTACTTCAGACCCAAAAAAAATCAACACCATATTAAGTAAATATTACCAAGCCCTTTACTCAGAAACACCCATAGATCTCCAAAAAGGGAGGGAATTTTTGGAGAAGGTGAAGCTGCCAGGGTTCACCCAGGAGCAAAATGGTCACTTGAGCGCAGAGATTACATTAGAGGAAGTCTGGAGCGCCATTAAGACCTTATCTAACGGAAAGGCCCCGGGTCCGGATGGATTCACAGGGGAGTTTTTTAAATCTCAGAGAGGAAATAAGCCCTACCTTGGTGGCATATTATAATATTCTACTAGGCACGGGGGCTTTACCAGCAGAGGCTAAAGTAGCGCATATAAAGGTGCTACCCAAAAAGGGGAAGAATCCTCTTGACCCGGGGTCGTACCGTCCCATTTCGCTGATAGACCAAGATCAGAAATTGCTCACAAAAATTCTGGCCAATCGGCTGGCTATGTATCTACCCATACTGGTGGGAAAGTCCCAAGTAGGCTTTGTAAAGGGCAGGGCAGCAGTGACAAATCTACGCAAGGTGTTGACGGTGCTAGAAACAGTCAGGCATGATCCCCAGCCAGGTACCAGGCCGGCACTATTAGCGCTAGATGCAGAGATAGCCTTTGATAACATACAATGGGAATGCCTGGGGATGGTGCTAGACAAAATGAACATTCAGGGTGACTTCCGGGTCTTCCTGAAGGGAGTCTACAATAGCCCGCAAGCACGTGTTCACTCCTCAGGGTTCCTATCAGATCCCTTCCAATTACATAAAGGAACACGACAGGGTTGCCCCCTATCACCCCTGTTATTCAATCTGGCATTGGAACCTATGGCTAGATACCTGGAGGAATCGGATATGTTCAGAGGCATTCAAGTAGGGTCTTGTGCAGTGAAATTAGCCCTGTTCGCTGCTGATGTCATACTTTTTATGTCGAATCCTCAAGAGCATTTAGGGAAGGTTTTTAAATTTTTACAGGAATTTGGGCAATGCTCGGGATATAAAGTCAACATAGCTAAGAGCGAACTGCTGGAGTTGGGCAGGCCATTGCCTAAGACCTTTTGGCAATCCTTGGGTTGTGGGATATCACCGGTTGAGCACTGCATTACTTATCTGGGTATCAGAATAGGGAGGGCACCAGACACTCTGTATGGCCTAAATTATCCCCCGTTAATTAAAAAAATACAAGCGGAACTCACTAGATGGGGCCAATTGCCGTTGTCCCTCCTGGGAAGATGCCATCTGATTAAGATGGTTAGTTTCCCCAGATTGCTATACCCCTTTCAAACACTTCCTCTCTTATTGAAGCATGTGGATGTCTCGAAACTGACGGCTTCATTCACTAAATTTATATGGGCAGGAAAAAGGCCGCGCATAGCACTTACCAAGTTCATGATGGGTAAACAAGAAGGGGGTGTGAACTTTCCGAATGTCAGGGGTTATAACGTGGTCTGTCTTTTTCGCCATGTAGTAGATTGGCTTCATGGGACAAGCAATTATTCCAATTTAGATCTGGAAGGGGAGTATGCCTCACCCTGGAACCTGAAAGCTTTGTTACATTGTAGAATCGCTTCTCTTCCGTGCCGTCTCAAAACCTCCATTGTATTGAGAGATACAGTTCTAGCTTGGAAAGTGGTACGTAAACAGTTTGGGCTACCTCACCTGGTCTCGAAATATATGCCGTTAAGCGGATATCCAGAGTTTTTACCGGGAATAGACAAGGGGGACGGAATTGCCTCATGGGGGAGGGTAGGCATGGGCAATGCAGGGGATCTTATGCACACAGAGGAAAAGAGGTGGTTAACTGGGGAGGAAATCACCACTAAACTCAAACCCATAGAAGGTAGGGTCAATTTTTTTGCAAGTACTTCAGGTACGAGCATTTTGCACCTCCAGGCTCAGGGATGTGAGTAAGGAAGCTACTCCGCACACTCTGGATGAGGTCATGGGTCCAACAACTGGGCGGGCGACCATTTCGGGGCTGTATGGGGCATTGAGAAATGGTTTTGTTCGGCCGCAATCAAGGATTAGTTTTAAAAGCTGGGAACGGTGGACTCAGGATCCAGATATAGGAGAGACCATACTGGGGGGTTGGGAGACGGTACGGAAGAGTGTGATAAATGAGAGCTGGAGGGAAACCTATTTTAAGTTGATGCATGCAGCTATATATGGCTTTAATATTCTGCCTTCACAATCTTTCCCTGACCGCATTACAAGTTGTCCCAAGTGCAATACACCACTGACGAATTTGTGGCATGGAGTGTGGGGGTGTGTACATACGAAACGATTTTGGGGGATGGTACAGAAATATATTGAGGACCATTGGAAAACGAATCTCCCAATGACGCCGCAAGCGCTACTATTCCATCAGGCGCGGCCGCCGGAGGAAGAGGGGGCTCGAGGAGTGAGATCACCTCCCGGTAGCTTTGAGATGCCTCCTGAGTAAATGGCTAGAGGCAGACATGCCGGGATTAGAAATGATTGTGTCGCGGCTGAAACAGTTATTGGTTCTTGAGAGGGTGGAGGTGGAAAGGCGGAAGGAAACGGGAACCAAGAAGCTATTTGATAAGTGGCAAACATTCATAGAATCGCAATGTAAAGCAGCCGAAATAGCGGAAATTGTTAGGCCCTTCCAGTACACAAAGTGGTATTGTACACAGCTCTTGGCAGGCACTTTAGGGGGGTTGCAACTCTGAATCAGCTGGGGGAAAAAGGATGAGTAGAAATTTATTGATGACCTAAGTCGTGTCGGGGTTGGGGGAAGTCATGTTTTCGGTCCATCTGAAGATAGACAATTATGCCATGTTCATATGTTTATGTGTTATGTTGAATTTAATTCAAAGTTAATTCAATAACGGCTGAATGCTGCGCACTCATGATGTAACTTTTACGTGAAATGTTTGTAAGAAAATGTGAAAACTGATAATAAAAAGGATATTTAAAAAAAATAAAAAAATAAATCCCCTGAAAACACCAGTGCCCATGTAGATAGTGCCGCAATGTCCCTGTAGATCATGCCACAGTGCCCACATATAGTGACCTAGTGCCACAGCGCCCATGTAGATAGTGCCACGCTGCCCACATAGTGCCACACTGCCCACATATAGTGACACAGTGCCCATGTAGATAGTGCCGCTCCCCCCTCCCTTGTAGATCGCAACACCCTCCCTCCCTTGTAGATCGCAACACCCTCCCTCCCTTGTAGATCGCAGCACCCTCCCTCCCTTGTAGATCGCAGCACCCGCCTTGTAGGTCGCAACCCCCCCTCCCTTGTACATCGCACCGCTGTAGCTGCCACTGGGAGCTTAATCCCCGGCCAGAGATTGCTGACACTTTGGCCCAAGGGATTCAGCTTCTAGTGGGAACTGCAGCGGTGCAATGTACAAGGGAAGGGAGGTGGGTTATGCAAGGGGAGTGCTACATACTAGGAGTCTCCGCTTCCCCACGGAGCTGCTGTCCCGCACTGTATCATTTTGTGTACATCTGTCACGCTCATGAGAATGTGGCCTAACAAAGGTATACTGGAGCTTCCCTTTAACATTTTTTCCTAGAACACTGTCTAGTTTGGCTTTGTTTTGCTTTGAGTGTGTATATGTTGTGTGTTCTTTTTATTGTAAAATTTATATCCGTTTTTTTTTTTCTTTTTTTATTTTTTTCTTTACAGGCCAACATTAAAGATCTGTCTCAGATACTGAAGAAGATGCCACAATATCAGAAAGAATTAAATAAGGTAAGTTCTGGCATGTTGTGTGGCATCTTCTCCTTTTTAAGCACCATTTTGTGTTCGGCTCAGTTCACATCTCGTCTTTCAGTCACGTCTGACGTATACACCAGGTGTATTCTCTGACGAATACGTTGACGTTCCCATAGCCCCCTATGCACCTTTTTATTAAATATTCAAAAACCCTCTTTTTCCATCTTTCCCTAAAGTAATTTAAAAATAAAACATAATTGGTATCACCGCGTCCGTAAAAGACAGAACTACTTATATAAAGCGTTATTTAACCCGCACAGTAAAGAAAATACCAGAATTTTTTGGTCACCTTAGCTCCCCATAAAAATTGATCAACAACTCGCATGTACCCCAAAATAGTACCAAGAAACTACAACTCGCCCTGCAAACAAGCCCTTATACCGCTCAATCGGTACATAAACAACGTTATGTCTGTCTGAATATTGTGACACAAAAGATTTAATCTTTTTTTATTTTATTTTTTGTAAAAGTGGTAAAACATTAAAAAAAAATATATATATATATAAATTGTACATCGCCGTAATCTTATTGACCCACGCTAAGGAATGGCACTTTCTCATTCCACCCCACACTGAACAATTTTTTCCGTTTCACAGTACGTTAAAGGGTAGATAAATGGAGCCATTAAAAACTACAACACGTCCCGAAAAAAACAAGCCCTCATTTGGCTATGTCAAGGGGTTAATGTGACTGCTAGGAGGTTAAAGGGGTTGACTGGCTTAGGTTATTTAAAAAGAAATAAAAAATTCTATAACATCCTGAGATACGTTTTATTGTCATGGGACCCTTCTAAAGGGTTGTCCAAGGTAGGCAACCCTTTTTAAATGACGTCTTGAAGTGGGTTTCCCTTTTCATCATTTTGGTAATAGGAAATGTATAGCTTTCGGTTGAAAAAGTGAAATGCAATAGGTTTGCCTTTCTAAGGTATTCTTTTTCGGACGTATTGCTGCCGTTTTTTCATTTTCACATGACGACTACCTCTGCCATAACAGTTTATTGCATTGAAACCTGTCTATGTAATATTTCCTCCTTCTCTCAGTACTCCACCCACCTTCACCTGGCAGAGGACTGCATGAAGCGTTTCAAAGGCGGTATAGACAAACTGTGTGCTGTAGAACAGGTACGTCTGTCATGGGATCGTTTTAAGATTTGTTGACTAGCCTTGGGCCCTTTAACCCCTTAGTGACCACTAATACGCCTTTTTACGTCGGTCACTAATGGGCTTTAGGCTAGGCTGACGCCTTTTCACGTCAGCCTAGTCTAAGTGCTGCACGGGTCTCCCGTGCAGGCAGGAGCCGGGGCTCTGCTGTCTGATGACAGCTGAGCTCCTGCTCCAACGCCCACGATCGAAGTTTACTTCGATCGCGGCCGTTTAACCCGTTAAATGCCGCCGTCAATAGCGACCGCGGCATTTAACTTTGTTTACAGAGGGAGTGAGCTCCCTCTGTCACCCATCGGCGGCCCGCAAATGAAATCGCGGGTCTCCGATGGGGTGTCATGTCAGCCGGGGGCTTGATAAAAGCCCCCAGGTCTGCCCTGGACATATTCGTGTTCGGACGCGCCGGAGGCACGTCCTAACAGATTGCCTGTCAGATTTACACTGACAGGCAATAATGCTCTGGTATACGAAGTATACCAGAGCATTATAGCAGCGATCGGAAGATCGCACAGTAAAGTCCCCTAGTGGGACTAATAAAATAAGTCATCAAAGTGAAATAAAGATTATTAATAAAAAGTACAGTAAAAAAAAAAAAAAAAAACATTTTTTCCCATAAAAAGTGGTTTTATTTAGTAAAAGTGTAAAAAAAAAAAAAAAAAGTACACATATGTGGTATCGCCGCGACCGTAATGACTCCATTAATAAAGTTAATATGTAATTTAAACCGCAAAGTGAACACCGTAAAAAAAAAAACGCAAAAAACATGCCCCCCAAAAAAGTCATAATAAAAATGAATCAATAAGTCCCATGTACCCCAAAACAGTACCATTCAAAACTACGTCTTGTCCCGCAGAAAACAAGCCCAAAAAATCACTACATTGATGGAAAAATAAAAAAATTACGGCTCTTGGAAAGCGACGATGCAAAAGCAAATAATTTTAGTTCAAAAGTGTTTTTATTGTGCAAAAGTCGTAAAACATAAAAAAACCTCTACATATGTGGTATCGCCGTAATCGTACCGACCCATAGAATAAAGGTAACATGTTATTTACGTCGCACAGTGAACGGCGTCAATTTAAAAACGCATAGAACAATGGTGGAATTTCAGGTTTTTTTTTATAATCTCCCCCTAAAAGGTTAATAAAAGTTAATATAAAAACTATATGTACCCAAAAATGGTGCCATTAAAAAGCACAACTAATCCCGCAAAAAACAAGTCCTCATACAGCTATGTAGACGAAAAAATAAAAACGTTATAGCTCTTTGAATGCGACTATAGAAAAACGAATAAAATAGCTTGGTCATTAAGGCCTAAAATGGGCTGGTCACTAAGGGGTTAAGATCGTAGAAGTGATATTCTAAATATATACAAGGACCGTAAGAAAGAAGTGGCACATGAACTGTGCAGCGGACTAAGGGGCACCATTTACAGTAAGAGCAGTTACTACCTGATGTGGCAGGACATTACAATGACTGGAGTACATTTTCTTATTTTTATTTTTTTACTGTATAAGTAATAAGTGTGAAATTGACCCCAGAAAATCATTCTAATGCCTTTGTGCAGGAATAGTGAGAAAAAATGGGCTACAATTGTACGTGGGATTGGGGGTTGGGTTTGTTTTACTTTCTGCTAGATCACACAGTTAGGACTGAAGAAGGTGCATGTTCCCAATAACACATTCTGCAACCCAAACACACGATTGTCCTCATCATTATCCTCTTCTTATAGGACTTGGCCATGGGCTCCGATGCCGAGGGTGAGAAATTAAAAGACCCCATGAAGATTATTGTTCCTGTGCTACTGGATCCAGCTGTCAAACCTTATGACAAAATTCGTATTATCGTGCTATATATTTACCTGAAGAACGGTATGTGCCCACATAGAAGTCTTTTTTTTTTTTTTTTTTATCTTTTGGAAGCCCTCCACACCGAAAAATCTGCCTCAAAACTGCTTCAGGAATTTTGAGGCAGATTTTGACCTGGCAATAAACGCCACAAAACCGCTTTGGGAGGTCAAAGACAGAAACGCCAGAAGAAAGGGCATGATGCTTTTTCCCGCGAGAAATCAATGGGAGGTGTGTTCAGCCGTTTGTTTTGTTTTTGGCGCGTTTTCAAACTCTGTGTGAACAGGGCCTAAGTGTTCCCACATTCTATAAATAAAGCTAGTTGAAATGAACACTATACATATGTGTGCACACTAATTTGGTCCCTGATATCCGGGGACCACATGGGTAGGAATTCATATGGATGGAGGTATGAGTACGTATCTTTGTGTGTATGTGTTCCTTATCATGGATTACTATTTGTTAACAGACGGCCCTGTTCTTATTGCCGCAGTCCTCAATATCTGCTCCCAGCACCAATTTACTGCAGGGGATATATAACAAAGAATGAGAACATATATGGGAGATGTATAAAATCTTGTACAAAGTAAAAGTGGCAGAGTTGCCCATGGCAACCAATTAGGTCGCAGCTTATATTTTCCAAGGGGCTTCTGAAAAATTAGAAATGGAGTCTGGTTGCTATGGGCAACTACTCCGTTTTTCCTCTGCTCCATTTTGAAATCATATCGCTCATAGTGCTCACTTCAGCCAGAATCTGAGGACCCCTTTAACTTGAGATTTTTTTTTTTTTTTTGTGGGAAGCCCCCTCCAAAATAACTAGCGTTAACTACCCTAAAAGTCAATGACCGACCCTTTCAAGATCTTTGAAACATGACTCCAGGAGAGCTGTTTTGCAATTTTTTTTTCCCAGGTACCTTTTGTCCTGAGGACTCCTTTTCAGCTGGATCTGCATGAGGTGACTCGGTACTTTCCGAGAGCCTTTATGTAAGAAAAGTAGACCAACAACCGTGAATGATTAGATCTTTATTCACCCACGCGTGGTCCCCGGAGTGCTGGTTTACTAATGAAGTTTTTTTTCTACTGTCTGCATATGACCTTATTTTGAATCACACCTCCGGTGGCCACATGCTGAATTACAGCATATTAATAATGTTTTTATTAAAGGGACATATGGACGTCTCTATTAGCCAGAGTGTAAAGAGCTGTTCTTGTGGACTTAAGTCTTGTCTAATACTACATGCCTGGTTGGCTGCAGCTTCCCCCTGAAAATCAGCAGATCGCTGGGGTAGCTCAGAGACAACCCCTTTAACCGTGTGCCTTCCAGGAAGTCTTCTGCACTCTCGTTAGCTAGATACCTGCTGGAAAATATCCTGACACATGAATGGCTTCTTTCTAATTCTCTTACATGTAGGTATAACAGAGGAAAATCTTACCAAACTAATCCAGCATGCCAATATACAGAGCGACAGCAACATCATTCGCAACCTGCAGCGCCTGGGAACCCGCGTGACATCAGGGGTATGCTGTTATATTCTACAATGCCTATTTTCTTGTGTTGTGTTCTGTTTAGGTTTCTGCTTTACGAAGCCTGTGCTCTATGCACAGATAGCACATGACCTATTCCCTTCTATAACCTTTCTTGTTCCAGCACCCCTTTCCCCTTGTCTTGATTGGTTTTGAGCTGGAGCTGCATGGCTTCTTGTGCATTATTCTCTTGCTTTCTGGTCTCCTAGTGTGAGGGTCCTAAAACCAGCCCGTGTAGCATGAAGAAGGGTCTTGTGTAACATGGGTCGCACTTACGGTGACCACTTCAGTAAATCGAAATGTACTGAAATAGTGGTCACCCGGGCAGAGAGTCAAGTGGTTGCTAGGCAACCTAAATTAAGAAAAAAAACTTAGATGCTAATTACACTATTTATGTAGTTACTGCAGTGGATCAACGAAGTATCATTGAACAAAGCTTTATGGTACATTATGTGAAGAAAGGCTATGTACACCATAGCAACCTTTTATTTATTTATCCAAACATCTAAAATTAAGTGAATCAACAAGCAAATGCTGTTTTGCATTTACAGCTTCTATGCAGACCTGTATGTCTCTATGGTTACAGACTACAAACAAACCCTGTGTAGTCAGAACCTACAGTCTATCCCTAATTTGTCTTGCTAAATATACATTCAATAGATCAACATGAAGTAGGGGACAAATGGAAGAAAGTATGCAGGATCAGACTACACAAGGTTTGTTTGTAGTCTGTACACACAGGCCTGCAGAAGAGCTGTAGACACAAAACTCTAGGAGATTATTAGGACTGTTTACAAAGTTAGATGCATTGGAGCAATAAAAAAAAATGGTTGGACAAGTTTATATACCCTCTAGAGGTTCTTAGAGCAGTATTAGTTTCCTTCCCTCTTGAGGAAGACCCACCCAAGACAATGAGCAGTTTGAATGTGGTGTCACTACAAACCATCATTGTTCCAAATTCCTACACTTTTATAGTCATTCCAATTTTTTTCACTATAATCCCGAACATGTCACTCAGTGTTGGTCAAACTTCTATTCTTCATATTCTAATCATTTATCTTCACTCCTGTTGTCACTGTGCCCTTGAGATCATATACCGTACGCCTCTATATATAAACAATAAAACGTCAATATCTGCTTCCCATCTCCTGCAGCAACCGTCCTCCACTCCCAACAAACCTGACAGAAAGATCCGGCCAGAGTCCACCTATCAGCTGTCTCGCTGGTCCCCAGCATTGAAAGACATCATGGAGGTACATTTACTGTTAACGTTTAATCTTGACCAAACCTCCTCCCCTCCCCTCCTCCTCTCCCCTCCTCCTCTCCCCTCCTCCCCTCCCCTCCTCCTCCAATGATTGATTTGTGGGAATCAGACTCCTGCACCAATCTGGACAATGCTGCTGCCCCTTCTTTGTTTACATAGGCACAGCAGCTTGTCCATATGGGTGTCCGGTACTGCAGTACAGTATAATTCATTCTGATTGTCGGAGTCCTGGGGTCGAATCCCCATGGATCAGAGATTCATGGCCTATCCTATCGATATTTGACTCCCGGATGGGCCTCGGTTAAGATTAATCTTCCGCTACTTTTGAGACTCTGCATTATAACCATCTCCTGCCGTTTTTGTTTATGGATCCTTTTGTAGGACGCTATTGAAGATAAGCTGGATAAGAAACAATGGCCTTTTGTGTCAGAACCCTGTAACCAAGTGGGAAGTTCTCAGACAGTGGTGAGGTGAGGAATTGTAGTCTGTGCAGGTTCTGATTATAGTTTTTTAAGTGTTTGGTCCTGGTTTTTAGATTATATTTTTTTTATACATCGGTTTCTGTTTCTCAGTGCGCGGTTCGGTCACTGGCACAAAACACGCAGCGCTGCAGAATACAGATCAGGACCGCGGCTCATTGTCTATGTCCTGGGAGGAGTTTCCATGTCTGAAATGAGATGTGCCTATGAGCTGACCAAGGCGACGGACTCCAAATGGGAAGCTCTGATTGGTAGGTTTTGTGTAGCCTCTTTTTACTTTAACTCTTGCTGATATCTTCTGTGTCTGCTAGCCCTCCGTTTTAGAGGTACCTGGAGTAGTATATTAGGGAATTGTATTATCTTCAGTTACCTAATTTCCTTGAAGCAGAAGAAATTCGACTGAAACCAGAGCTCTTTAGATTGAGCAGGGAAGCTGTAAGAAAGCCAAATTATGTTGGTTGCCCCTGGGGCTATTTACAGCAATGTATAACTCTGCATATGGGGTGCAGGCTAACCGCTGTCATGAAGAGTCTGTTGATAAGCTTCAGGGAGGCCACAGGGATGGACACACACTGTAGCTGACCGTTGCTCTTCCGTCAAGCAGGGGGCGTTCCTTTACTGAGAATATAATTAGGAATAGTAAATAATAGAACATATCTGCTGTGTATCTACAAATTGGAGTTCCACTTTAAAGGGGTTGTATCAGATTAGAAAAAAATTCTGCTTTTTCCCTCCCCACCCAAATAAAAGCCAAAACTAACAATAGAAAATAACCAGAAAAGTATAAGGCCTTGTTCGTATCTGCGCTGGAGGCGCCGTTAGGGGCCTCCGTCACAGATCCGGATGAAATTACTGGAAAAAATAGCCCACGGAAACCCGACGAGGCCCATTAAAGGCTATGGGTTTTGTCAGGTGCCAATGGTGTCCGTCATACAACCGAATCGGCGCTTCCACTATATTTGTTCTGCTCCTCTGGACAGAAGAATGGAAACACAGACGCAGATGTGAACAGGCCCTTGTGGAAAGATTTGTACTTTTTCTGTGTTTTGGACCCACGCCTGGTTTTGGCTTCTAGGTACTGCCGTGTGAAGCTGTCCTAAAAGCAGGAAGAAAGATATCGGACTGTTACTTGTCCTTTCTCATTTTTCATATTTTCACCCCCCCCCCCCCCCTCACCAATCAGAGAGGATATGTGTTCTGGTCATAATGTCACATTTAGGGGGGTGTTTTTTGTTTTTCCTAAAGGGGTAAGAAGATGAGCGGTTGCTGATCTAATCACCCCCTGCGTCTAATCGATAATCATTCTGGAGAATCTTTTCTGAGAACCCTGCATTGTGCCTCTGCTATTCCTCCTGAAAATGTATGAATAAATAGACAACTGTGTGTGATCATACCCCTTGTTATTGGGCGTGTCCAACAGTGCCAGCGATGATTGGACAGTGTCAGGCTGTTTAGTGACGCACCCTATCAACAAGGGGAATGGTAAAACCCAGTTGTCTATTTATTCATGCATTTCCAGGGAGAATAGCAGAGGCACAATGCAGGGTTCTAAATAAAAGCAGATGTAGCATTGTGATTTTATGAGGAATACTCTTTTTACTTCTTCTTTCTGCCATATTTTCTTAAAACTTCTTAAATTCACGTTCTTTTTCCTTCGGTGACTTAATCTTTGACTTCTTTGTCTCAGGCTCCACTCACATCTTAACACCCACCATCTTCCTGGATGGCCTGAAGTCTCTGGATCAGCAGCTCCCTAAGAATGAGTGAAAGAGTCTCCCATCTTTTCAAGCTCTTTGGCTTTGATCTTCGTCATCATTAATAACACTCCATAATGGCGATACCAACCACGAGGCTTCTGAGGACACCGACCATGTGTCTTCCTTGAGGACATACTCCACTTTGTGGTGTCCTCTCATCACGGAGGATCGGGACAGCTCGCTATCTTATTAAACCAGGTTTTACCAGAGCATAAGTTACTACGAGGGCCATTTTGTTTTTCATAGCTTCATTGTGTTCCCTCGTAGAAGCTTTGATCCTCTTTAGTTTTTTATGTTCTCGCAGTTTTGATGATATTTTTTCTGAAACTTTGTAACCAAGAAGATTCCTGAAGGATATTTATATTTTGATAACATGCCTTATACAACCTGATATTCTGCCTACCCTCGCCGCCTATACTCCCACAGCCACCACTGTATACCCCTCAACATTTTAATTCCATTTGCAGGATATTTTAAGTCCCACCCTTGATCTGCCCAAGAACGCCCACAAAATCTCCCAAAATTGCCAATTTTTGGGTTTGTATGTATAAGTCCACCCCTTTAAAAGGTCCTTTTTGGCGGGACAATCCAGCGAAGAACGGGATGGTTGGGAGGTATGCCACTGCAGTAATCTAGGTACACAGGGTCCATCTTCCATAGACATTTCATGCCCTCTGCTTCTCATCTGGGAAAGCTCAGGAATATTTAGTGTTTGTAAGTATTGTCCAGTGATGGGACATGTTCCTTATAGTCTATAGTGTCTTATTTGTATGTTTATTTTTGATGCGGGGGGGAAGGGGCAAATTATTTCTATGTACTTGGTGTACAGGCTGATAATCTGTGATTTGTATCTGTACAAAATGGATTATTCAGAGCAACCCCTGCTGGTCATGTTGTGTAATAAATTAGAAAATGTCTATTCCCAATCCATTCATACAGCTCATTTTCTGGGGCCCAAAACTAGGTGCAGTACAGTATATGGGTGGTTGTTTGTTATTTTTATAAGATCGCTTATGGTGATGCATCCCTTATAAACTATGTGGTTTGTGGTAACAATTCCCTAATAAATAAGATGGAGCTTTATCGATCAGTTGCTTTCAATAAATAAAGCTTTGTGACATTGAATTTCGGGCAAGGAGACTGGTGGGTTTTTCTACCATCCTGGAGCGTGGCATTAGTTTGACAGACTGCACAGATACAGGAGATATTTTAGGTGTCCATCATTTTGTCTAGGGGACCGTGGATGCTTAGCAGGAAGAACTTCTGTGAAACTGGATGTGAATGAACCGTCCAGCGTATGTGCACATCAGTCTATGTGAATACGTCTGTATACGGTGCCTTGCATTTTTGTTTTTAATATTGCAGTTGAAAATGTGTGTGCATTTTAATATTCATTTTTATGTGTGTGTGTGTGTGTGTTTGTGTATGTGTATATATATATATATATATATATATATATATATATATATACACATACATACACGTGTGTGTGTGTGTGTTATCAGTATTCTCCGTCCTCTAGCTTACACTGATTTACAGTCACTCCATTCTTCTGTACGGGGGAGATTTATGAAAAGTAATGCAAGAGAAAAATGGAGTAGAAGTCCATACTAACCAATTAGGGCGCTGCCTTTTATTTTCAAAAGGGTCTCTATAAATGAGAGATGCAACCTGATTGGTTGCTATGGACTTCTACTCCACTTTTCCCCTAGCATTACTTTTGATTAAATCCCCCTTCTTTGTGTTTTGTAATCCGTTATTTGTCAAAGAGGATGTGTAATGGGACAAGACAACTCGTGTGCTGACTCCGACTGAGAGTCCGTTAGTTGCTTCTGTCACCAAAAGGTCCACAGCTCTTCTCCAGACTGGGCCCGGTATCCTCAGCTGGGGCTCTGGAGTTATCTAGCACCTACATTGTGATCTAAGACATTTGAGACGATCATCCTGGTGAAGGCTGTGATCTAAAACCCGCATCACCAATATACTGAAGTAAAGAGATCTAGAAAAAAATGTAATGGTTTTCCAACCATAAGGATTAAGGGTATAGAACTAAAACCACCACCTACTCCAAAACTAGAGGAGCATTGTGGGGCTGTGTTGCAACTCCAACATCTTGTCAAGTCGGTAGGGATGATATTTTAAAAGAAGAAAACAAAGATGCAAATGAGATATACAAGCACTTTATTCTCAGGGGTGAAGTCCTAGCTGTCAAACTCCCACCAATCCAACATTAATGGCTTAACTAATCGATATGCCATCATTGCTAATGGTAGGAAAGCCCATTTGGCACTTCTTACTGAAACTGCCACAACATTCGAAGCAAAGGCCCATGGATTTGAACACATTGAGTAAGATTTTGACTGGAACTCCCCTTTAAATCAAGATGTTCTGCCGCGACTGCACCATCTGAAATAGGATCAGTCTTCGGGTATGTTCACACGGCAGCGTCCGTAACGGCTGAAATTACGGGGATGTTTTCAGGAGAAAACATCCCCGTAATTTCAGCCGTAACGGCATGTGCTTGAACGCCGCGTCCATTACGGACGTAATTGGCGCTGCTTTTCATTGGAGTCAATGAATAACGGCTCCAATTACGCCCCAAGAAGTGACAGGTCACTTCTTTGACGCGGGCGTCTATTTACGCGCCGTCATTTGACATTGCTTTCAATGGGCAGATGTTTGTCAACGCTTTCAAGCCGCATTTTTCGGACGTAATTCGGGGCAAAAACGCCCAAATTACGTCCGTAATTAGTGTGGGTGCGCTGTTCCTGGGGAAGAAGGCAGAGGCTTTTTTCCAGTGCCACATTGCTCCTTATTTAAGACCGTTTACCCACAAGGTACTCGCCGCACATGGTGATGTAACACCAATTATGGCCTGCAGCTTTAGCCTTATATTTTATAAACAGTATACAAAGTACAGGGCAAATAAAAGCAGTGGTGTTGCCTATGGCCACTTTTGCTAGTGATGGCTTGATAGTAAAAGCAGCAATCTAGTTGCTATGGACACAAGTTTTGATACAATCCCCCAGAGTCTGGTTGCTATGGGCTTCACTGCACCTTTCTTGGTAAGTAAACTCCCCGGGCGTAAAGTTGTAAAGTCTCTGCTCTTTGGTATTCTGGGGTTGTAAGGTGTTTGTGGTCCAGAAGGCTTGTCTATGCCTAAGCTCCATCTCCTTTTGGTGTACAGTAAAGATTATAAATGTAGACTTGACCAATACTTTACTAAAAAACACTGAACACATTCCACACAGATCACCCTTCACGTGAAAGTAAAGATTGTATATGAAATTCTCCCCTGTAAAGTGATTGTAACGACTTCTAATAAAACTTCTCTCTGATTTATTGTGATAATTTAATAAAGAATACATAAACCCAAGTGGAAACGTCTGTGTTGCATCCTGGGAGAGTGTATGGGGCCATCACTAGTCACCAGAAGGACACGCACGTGATACTAAGGGGCCAGCAAAATGTATATGGATGGTCACCCCCCGGTCATTAACCAGATCAAAGAATATGCCTTCAAAATTATTATGCACAAAATTTGGATTCAGGATGCGGCTTTATGAATGCAATTTTTTTTTATTACCGCATTCATATTAAGGCTAACTTTTATATAGTTAAAATTATATAGTGGGTTTTTTTTTTACTACTTTTTTGTAAACTTTATTGAACCTTTTTTTTTTTCTTCATACTTTTTTTTTAGCCCAACTGAACATGATATTTTCTGCTCTCTTAACATAATACATTATAATACTTCTGTAGTGCAAAGCATTCTGTAAATCGGTGTTCTGCAGACAGACAGACCATTAGTCCCTACCTTAGGCATGGCTTAAAAGGCCCTCTACATGGCAGACCTGGGGAGCCTTTGTTAGGCCCCCAACTGTCATGGCATCCCGTCAAAGGGATGCCAGTGGTCCTCTGTAAAACCAATTAGGTGTCGCTATTGACCACAGCATCTAAGGGCATAACTAGTTCACTGGTCCTGACCGTTGTAGCAGGCTGTCAGGCAATCTGCTGCTTCTGGAGCGGGCACATCTGAGAGTGCGGGAAAGGGATAAAGCCTAACACTCTGCCGTTACATCCTTCATTAGAACATAACTTTCTGTTGATTGATCATAAAGCTACAATGTACCCTATACTAGACAAACCTATGTGTATGTAGCTTCATGTATTTAATTGGTGGTCACTCAGACAGGATGTTGTGTGGTCTCTAGGCAACCTAGTAAGACAGCCAAAGGAATTGGCTACAAGAGGGAAATCAAGGTAGATCCAGCCAAGGTATGTAATACTAGTTATACTGTGTGTACACATTGCTGCAGAACCCCAAATTATAAGTCCCTAAGCCAAACAAATGGCAATCAAAAAAAAATATCAAGGTTATACAATAACAGACAACTCTAAATAAAAAAAAATAAATAATAAAAGATATATTTCTAATCTCTGTTAACTCTTTGTCCAAGATATGACTAAACAAATAGACTTTAAGGGGTTGTATGAGATGAGGGAAAAAAAAAAGATCAGCCCCCTCCACAGAAACAGCGGCACCGTCTGATATGGCAGCTCATTCCCATTCAAGTGAATATGTGCTGTTCAAGACACCACCTGTGGACAAGAGTGGCGCTGTTTCTGGCGTAATGTTTCTAATCATAAAACACCCTTTAAAAGAAGCTGGTTCTCCCCCCCCCCCCCTCCCTCTTGCCTGTGCTTTGACTACAAGTACCAGCATGTCCACTGATGTGAGTAGCATGGAGTATTTAGTGGGCTGACTATAGGAGACAAAATGGTAGCATTGATCATCTTTGCAGTGATGGTCGGTTACTGCATCTATTAATAACACCCTTCTATGGTTCTCCTAAGGTGAGTGACCTTGTGATCAAATCTATCCTGCCCAGAAGAGATGGTAACCTCCGTTTGGCCCTATACCGAGTAATCCTTCCCATGGATTAACACGCACAGACCTGACAACCATCTGTATGAGTTATGACTGCCAAATATATTTTTTTAGATAATAATTCTATGTTCTGGTTACTACACGTGCCCTCTATACTCTTCCAATATCGATGTCTATATAGGATCATATCCTTGAGAAGAGGCAAGGCGATTACCAACGGGAAAAATATAGTCTAAGGTCTATTAATTACTATAGGAAGCCAATCATTGTTTTCTCTGGGAAATAGAAATATACACACGTTGCAAAGTAATGTGCTTACCAAACGTCATCATATAAATTCAATCCTCTTAAAATATTACCATATTCTGCACATTAATAAGATCTGCCAAAAAGTTCACATCTACTAATTACTGGAGAAGTGCCAGTCCCCACCAGTTTATTCTGGGAGTCCCAGAGCAGATGTGGCCTCAATACACTGAGGAGACCACACTATAGTCATGTATGAACACACTACACAAAGTCTATAGGTGGGTGTACGGACGATATCAGAAATACTGTATGTGGTCCCCATACGGGCATATGGTGAGGGCCATTGAATTCCCTATTATGTCCCCCAACCTCTATATTGTACCCCATTACATACATTTGGTTGGCCTGAGGAAGAGTGTTCTACTTCTCAAGCAAAGTGAACCATTAACCTGAAGCGAAAGGGAATATTGTGATCTTAAATCAGCCTCTCAGGCCTCATATACTTAGTGGGTCCATGGGGAGGGGGAACAGAATACTAATTGAGGCCTGTAAATTGACACGTATGTGTCATGTCTACTTGCTTAACATGCTCCATTGTCCACTTTCCAGCTATTGATCTCTGTCTTAGTTCCTGACTTAAAGAGGCTCTGTCCCCAGATTATAAGTGCCCTAACTCCTACATAATCTGATCGGTGCTGTAATGTACACTACCGTTCAAAAGTTTAGGGTCACTTAGAAATTTCCTTATTTTTGAAAGAAAAGCACAGTTTTTTTCAATGAAGATAACATTAAATTAATCAGAAATACACTCTATACATTGTTAATGTGGTAAATGACTATTCTAGCTGCAAACGTCTGGTTTTTAATGCAATATCTACATAGGTGTATAGAGGCCCATTTCCAGCAACCATCACTCCAGTGTTCTAATGGTACATTGTGTTTGCTAACTGTGTTAGAAGGCTAATGGATGATTAGAAAACACTTGAAAACCCTTGTGCAATTATGTTAGCACCGCTGTAAACAGTTTTGCTGTTTAGAGGAGCTATAAAACTGACCTTCCTTTGAGCTAGTTGAGAATCTGGAGCATTACATTTGTGGGTTCGATTAAACTCTCAAAATGGCTAGAAAAAGAGAGCTTTCATGTGAAACGCGACAGTCTATTCTTGTTCTTAGAAATGAAGGCTATTCCATGCGAGAAATTGCCAAGAAACTGAAGATTTCCTACAACGGTGTGTACTACTCCCTTCAGAGGACCGCACACACTAACCAGAGTAGAAAGAGAAGTGGGAGGCCCCGCTGCACAACTGAGCAACAAGACAAGTACATTAGAGTCTCTAGTTTGAGAAATAGACGCCTCACAGGTCCTCAACTGGCAGCTTCATTAAATAGTACCCGCAAAATGCCAGTGTCAACGTGTACAGTGAAGAGGCGACTCCGGGATGCTGGCCTTCAGGGCAGAGTGGCAAAGAAAAAGCCATATCTGAGACTGGATAATGAAAGGAAAAGATTAATATGGGCTTTTTAAAAGCACACAGATATTGGACAGAGGAAGATTGGAAAAAAGTGTTATGGACAGACGAATCGAAGTTTCAGATGTTTGGATCACACAGAAGAACATTTGTGAGACGCAGAACAACTGAAAAGATGCTGGAAGAGTGCCTGACGCCATCTGTCAAGCATGGTGGAGGTAATGTGATGGTCTGGGGTTGCTTTGGTGCTGGTAAAGTGGGAGATTTGTACAAGGTAAAAGGGATTTTGAATATGGAAGGCTATCACTCCATTTTGCAACGCGATGCCATACCCTGTGGACAGCGCTTGATTGGAGCCAATTTCATCCTACAACAGGACAATGACCCAAAGCACACCTCCAAATGATGCAAGAACTATTTAGGGAAGAAGCAGGCAGCTGGTATTGCTGCAAATGGAGCAATCTTTGACGAAAGCAAAGTTTGAAGGAGAAAATTATTATTTCAAATAAAAATCATCATTTCTAACCTTGTCAATGTCTTGACTATATTTCCTAGTCATTTTGCAACTCATTTGATAAATATAAGTGTGAGTTTTCATGGAAAACACAAAATTGTCTGGGTGACCCCAAACTTTTGAACGGTAGTGTAGATAACAGTGGTTTTTATTTTGAAAAACGATCAATTTTGAGCAAGTTATGAGCAATTTTAGATTTATGCGAATTACTTTCTTAACCCCTTAATGACCGGGCCATTTTGCACGTTAACGACCAAGGATTATTTTTTGCTTTCTCACGGTCGCATTCCAAGAGTCGTAACTTTTTTTTTATTCCGTCAACATAGCCGTATAAGGGCTTGTTTTTTGCGGGACGAGTTGTATTTTGTAATTGTACCATTCTTAGATGCTTATAATATATTGATTAACTTTTATTAACTTTATTTTAGGAGAGTATTGAAAATAAGCAGCTATTCCAGCATTGATTTTCACGTTATAAATTTACGCCGTTTACTATGCAGCGTAAATAACATGTTCACTTTATTCTATGGGTCGGCACGATTACGGGGATACCAAATATGTAAGGGTTTTATATGTTTTCCTACGTTTGCACAATAAAAAGCCTTTTAGAAAAAAATTACTTGCATTCCAAGAGACGTAACGTTTTAATTTTTCCGTCAATGTGGCCGTATGGGGGCTTGATTTTTGCGGGCCAATGTGTAGTTTTCATTAGTACTATTTTGGGGTACATAGGACTTGTAGATTAATTTTTATTACATTTTTTATGTGGGGAATGGGAGAAAAGAGAGAATTTTGCCGTTTTTTGCGTTTTTTTTGGATGCCGTTCATCCGGCGGTTTAATTAATGTGTTCATTTTATTGTTCAAGTCGTTACGATCGCGGGGATACCATATATGTGTATGTGTGATTTGTTTTGACACTTTTACTAAATAAAACCACTTTTTATTTGATTTTCACTGTAATTATTATTATTTTTTTTTCACCAACTTTATTTAACTGATTGACATGTTTTTTTTTTGTCCCACCAGGGGACTTCACTATGCGATCTGCTGATCGCATATATAATGCTTTGGTATACTTAGTATACCAAAGCATTATTGCCTGTCAGTGTAAAATTGACAGGCAACCTGTTAGGTCATGCCTCCGACATCGCCTAACAGGCAGATGCTGAAGGCAGACCTGGGGGTCTTTGTTAGACCCCCCGCTGCCATGGAAACCCGACGGCGACCCGCGATTTGTTTGCGGGAGCGCCGATGGGGTGACAGAGGGAGCTCTCTCGCTCTGTCAAACACATTAGATGCCGCTGTCACTATTGACAGCGGCATTTAATGGGTTCAACTGCCGGAATCGGAGCGCGCTTTGATTCCGGCAGTTGCAGCAGGAGCCAGGCTGTGTATAACAGCCGTGCTCCTGCCGCTGATCGCGTGGGTACAGTGGCAGTACCCGCGCCATCACAGGACGAATATATCCGTCCTGCGCGAAATAGCAGCTGCTGAGGACGGATATATCCGTCCTTCGGCGTTAAGAGGTTAATAGACAACTGGGCGTGTTTACTTTTTTACCAACTGGGTGTTGTACAGAGAAGTGTATGACCCTGACCAATCAGTGACCAATAAGCGTCCTACATTTCTCTCCATTCATTTTTAGCAGTACTCGCAACACAGCGTGATCTCGTGGGATCACGCTGTACTGTCACATACTCCCACATTAACTTTACCGAAGTGTCTTGAGAGTGAATAGACATCACCTCCAGCCAGGACGTGATGTCTATTCACACTCCCGATACTTCGGTAAAGCTCTCAGAATAGGGTGACACAAAAAATTTATTATTTTATAAAAAAGTGATTTTATTGGTCAAACGCTGAAAAACAAAAAAAATGATACATATGGTATCTCGGTAATCGTACCGAACCGCAGAATAAAAGTAAAACTGTCATTTATAGCGCATGATGAACGCCATAAGAAATAAAGAATTGAGACCGCCAAAATCACTTTTTTGGTCACCTTCGCTCTAAAATGTAATAAAAAGTGATCAAAAAGTTGTATGTACCAAAAAATGGTACCAATAAAAACTACAGCTCGACCGGCCAAAAATGAGCCCTCACACCGCTCAATCAAAAACCTATGTAAATTTGGTATCATCGTAATCGTATTGAGACGCAAATAAAGTTAAGTTGTCTTTTTTACCGCACGGTGAAAGCGGTAAAAACGAAACCCAAAAAATAATGGAGGAATTGCAGTTTTTTTTCCAATTTTACTCCGCAAAGAATTTTATTTTCAGTTGCCCAGTACATTATATGGTACTTTAAATGATGTGAATAGAAACTACAACTCCTCCCGCAAAAATAAGCCCTCACACCACTCTATTGATGGAAAAGTAAAAAAGTTATGGCGTTTGGAAGGCGGGCAGTGAAAAACGAACATGAAAAAGCAAAAAAAGGATCAGTCCTGAAGGGTTAATAAATTTCTAATAAAAAAAACATTTATGACCACATATGGGGAATTGTCGTACTCAGGAGAGATTGCGTTACAAATGTTTTGATGCTTTTTCTCCTTTATACCTTGTGAAAATGAAAAAATGCAACATTTTATTGGACAGAAATGTTGATATTCATTTTCACGGCCTAATTCCAATAAATTCTGCAAAAAACTTGTGGGGTCAAAATTCTAACTATACCCCTAGAAAAATTCCTTGAGGGGTGTAGTTTCCAAAATGGGGTCACTTTTGGCGGGTTTCCACTGTTTTGGTCCCTCCAGGGCGTTGCAAACGCAACATGGCACTGAAAACCAATCCAGCAAACTCTGCACTACAAAATCCAAATGGCGCTCCTTCCCTTCTGAGCCCTGCTGTGGGTCCAAACAGCAGTTTATTACCACATATGAGGTATTTCGATAATCGGGAGACATTGCTTTAGAAATTTTGGGGTGCATTTTCTTCTTTATTCCTTGTAAATATTAAAAATTTCTATGTTTTTCAGGAAAAAAAGTAGATTTTCATTTTCACAGACTAACTCCAATAAATAAAGGAAAATAAACGTGGGGTCAAAATGCTAACTATATCGCTAGATAAATTTCTTGAGGGGTGTAGTTTCCAAAATAGGGTCACTTTTGGGGGGTTTCCACTGTTTTGGCACCACAAGACCTCTTCAAACCTGACATGGTGCATAAAATATAATCTAAAAAAAAGGAGGCCCCAAAATCCTCTAGATATTCCTTTGCTTCTGAGGCCTGTGTTTCAGTCCAGTAGCGCACTAGGGCCACATGTGGGATAAATATACATGATGAGTTGTGTTTCTCTGGTAAAACATTCTGTGTTACAGAAAAAAATGTATTAAAAAAGGAATTTCGGCAAAAAAAATTACATTTGTAAATTTCCCCTCCACTTTGCTTTATTTCCTGTGAAATGCCTAAAGTGTTAAGAAACATTCTAAATGCTGTTTTGAATACTTTCAGGGGTGCAGTTTTTAAAATGGGGTGATTTATTGGGGGATTCTAATATATAAGGCCCTCGAAGCCACTTCAGAACTGACCTGGTCCCTGTAAAAATAGACTTGAAATTTACAGCAAAATGTGAAAAATTGCTGCTAAATTTCTAAGCCTTGTAACGTCCTAGAAAAATAAAAGGACGTTCAAAAAACGATGCAAACATAAAGTAGACATATGGGAAATGTTAACTAGTGACTATTTTGTGTGGTATTACTATCTGTTTTAGGCCGGATTCACACGAGCGTCTTCAGTCCGTGATATACGGTCCGCAGGTCCGCAGATCAATGCCTCCCGATCTGACCCCCTTAGACTTTTATCTTTGGGGTCATCTGAAGGCAATTGTCTATGCTGTGAAGATACGAGATGTGCAGCAACTGAATCTATGGATACTGGAAGCCTGTGCTAGCATTTCTTCTGCGGTGTTGCTATCAGTGTGTAAAGAGTGGGAGAAGAGGGTTGCATTGACAATCCAACACAATAGGCAGCACTTTGAACACATTTTATAAGTGGTCAGAAACGTGTAAATAACTCATGAAAGAATAAAGTAACGTTAAAACCAAGCGCACCATTGTTTTTCTTGTGAAATTCTCGATAAGTTTGATGTGTCACATGACCCTCTTCCCGTTGAAAAAACTAAAGTTGGATACAAAATGGCCGACTTCAAAATGGCCGCCATGGTCAACACCCAGCTTGAAAAGTTTCCCCCCTCCCATATACTAATGTGCCACAAGTCTAGCCTATAAATAAAGGTCAATTAACACTTAGTTTAATAGAAATATGAAAAAGCTTTATTTGACATAAACACACAAAGTAGATGAATATAAATAGAACCATGCAATGCAAGCAAGTGTCCTGCAGGCAGAAGCAACATGGGAGGATAGAATAACATATAGTAAATAGATATATTCACATGAAGTAACGTAATGCTGTTTCTATATTACTGCTTAGAGTCAATGTATGTAAACATGATGACATAGAAAGAAGCCAGATGTATGGCCACAAACCGCTTACCCATATGTATATGCTCCTGCAGACTGCAGAGACACCAGACCCGACGCGCGTTTCGGCAGGAAAGGCCTTCGTCCGGGGGTGGCGTCTCTCCTGCGGAACAAGGTATTTAAGGAACTGCGATCCAATGGGAAAGTTTAGGGCACATGAGGTGGAATAGTTGCTTAATGAGATCGGCCACTATAGAGCGGCATGCGTGAGGTACAGAGCAGACTCGTGACGCACTTCCGGCCCCGCGTCATATAGGAGGTCGGAGCAGGAGCGCACGTGGCACCCATGTTCCGACCCTCCAGATGAAGACACAGAGACGAAAGACGCCCGAGACACTCCCCCCTGACGTAAGCGCTGGGCTGATCATCTGCAAAGTGCAGTATGTGTCAAAACACCGCCCTCCATTGGATACATACAGCTCCAAATAAACGGGAGTAGAACAACTGGAAAAATGAAGCACAGGTGGAATATCAACATATAAGAACAGAAGAAGTAAATATTAAACATAGTAGGAATCGCACATCGTACAGTAGTGCAGAATCACATATATTCACTTATAAATCCATATATATGATGGAAAATGATGTTATTATTTATAGCTATACTAGCAAGTATATACAATAATACCGATAGAAAAGAAGAACATTTCTGCCAAATTTTGTATGTTTGTTGAGGAGACAAGTGTAAAAACCGAAAAAAACTTAAAAAGTGCGTGATATGAGAAAACGCAAAACAGGAATGAAGTGTGAATGTGTGTAAAGGTACGACCAAAAATAGTGTAGAGGACGCACAAATGTGATATGTAACAGTGAATGAAAATGGTGAATTATACATGGATATAATATATACAATAAATATATACTATGAACATGCTGATTGAACCGTAATACGTGATAGTGTGAGTGAACGTAAAAATAATGAATGAATAGAACAGTGAAGTGCGTGAAAAATGATGAATGTGGAAAAGAATTTATGCAAGTGTAAGTGTTGAACATATTGATGAACAAAAGAGTGTTGATGTAAACACAAGGTTGGGAATATACTTAAAAATGTAGTGTGTGTAAAAACCACATGTGGTATGTATACAAACATATTAAAAACAATATTATAATCACCCATATTAGTACACTGTTATACAGGAAATACCAATGTGGCAACTGAAAATCTATCGAAATATCGTATACTACAAATAGATCAAATACTGCATGCAATGTTCAAACAGGTAATAGTTGTAAGATTTTGTTAAAAGTAGTTCTTTATTGCGCGTCTTCCAACGATCATATTCTGATATCCACCTCCATCTTTCCAAACAAAGTGGGCATATATGGTGCTTCACAACCCGTCTATCTAGATGTTAGAGAATGTGAATTAAAATCTAAAAATTAAAAACAGATAAATGCAACAATTTAAAAATGGAACCGCTGGGGATACCATAGGTCAAAGAAACGGCGCAAAGCTGAGAACTTCATTTATGCCGCATGGGCTTAGGGTGTTGAGAGTCCAAATCCATTTTGACTCGCATTGTGCCAATTTTTGGCCAATGTCTCCCATTCGGATACCCGCTTTAATACAGTCGATGCCCCTAACCCTTAGATCCTTGGGATTACACGCATGATGTGTTTTAAAATGACGAGCTATGGGTTTCAGTTTAAGTTGGTCTATAGAATCAACAGTCTCTGCCCCAGCAATGTCACGCATGTGTTCCCTGACCCTAACTTTTAGCTCTGGATGTTAAGCCAATATATATTTTTGGACAGGGACATGTTGCATAGTATATGAGGGTACAGCTGTAGCCTTTGTAAAATATAAAGAGCTTAATAAAATCTGTAAAAATGTAATAAAATCAGCAAAAATACAAAATGAAAGGCAGGTGGCCAAGGATAGTAAAACAAATCCTAAAAAATTCTTCAAGCATATAAATGCAAAAAAGCCCAGGTCTGAACATGTAGGACCCCTAGATAGTGGTAATGGGGAGTTGGTCACAGGGGATCAAGAGAAGGCAGAGTTACTAAATGGGTTCTTCCGCTCTGTATATACAACAGAAGAAGGAGCAGCTGATGTAGCCGGTGCCAGTGCTGTTAATATATCAGTTGATAAACTGAATTGGATGAATGTAGATATGGTCCAAGCTAAATTAAATAAAATAAATGTACACAAGGCCCCGGGACCAGATGGGTTACACCCTAGAGTTCTTAAAGAGCTTAGTTCAGTTATTTCTGTCCCCCTATTCATAATATTTAGAGAGTCTCTCATGAGTGGTATGGTGCCGAGGGACTGGCGCAGGGCAAATGTGGTGCCTATTTTCAAAAAGGGCTCTAGGTCTTTGCCGGGTAATTATAGACCAGTAAGCTTAACATCAATTGTGGGGAAAATGTTTGAGGGGCTATTGAGGGACTATATACAGAATTATGTGACAATAAATAGCATTATAAGTGACAGCCAGCACGGTTTTACAAAGGACAGAAGTTGTCAAACCAACCTGATTTGTTTTTATGAAGAGGTGAGCAGAAGTCTAGACAGAGGGGCCGCTGTGGATATAGTGTTTTTGGACTTTGCAAAGGCATTTGACACTGTCCCTCATAGACGTCTAATGGGTAAATTAAGGACTATAGGTTTAGAAAGCATAGTTTGTAATTGGATTGAGAATTGGCTCAAGGACCGTATCCAGAGAGTTGTGGTCAATGATTCCTTCTCTGAATGGTCACCGGTTATAAGTGGTGTACCCCAGGGTTCAGTGCTGGGACCACTATTATTCAACTTATTTATTAATGATATAGAGGATGGGATTAATAGCACTATTTCTATTTTTGCAGATGACACCAAGCTATGCAATATAGTTCAGACTATGGAAGATGTTTGTGAATTGCAGGCAGATTTAAACAAACTAAGTGTTTGGGCGTCCACTTGGCAAATGAAGTTTAATGTAGATAAATGTAAAGTTATGCATCTGGGTACGAAAAAACCTGCAAGCATCATATGTCCTAGGGGAAGCTACACTGGGGGTGTCAATTGTTGAGAAGGATCTGGGTGTACTTGTAAATCATAAACTAAATTTCAGCATGCAGTGTCAATCAGCTGCTTCAAAGGCCAGCAAAATATTGTCGTGTATCAAAAGAGGCATGGACTCGCGGGACAGGGATGTAATATTACCACTTTACAAAGCATTAGTGAGGCCTCATCTAGAATATGCAGTTCAGTTCTGGGCTCCAGTTCATAGAAAGGATGCCCTGGAGTTGGAAAAAATACAAAGAAGAGCAACGAAGCTAATAAGGGGCATGGAGAATCTAAGTTATGAGGAAAGATTAAAAGAACTAAATCTATTTAGCCTTGAGAAAAGACGACTAAGGGGGGACATGATTAACTTATATAAATATATGAATGGCGCATACAAAAAATATGGTGAAATCCTGTTCAATGTAAAACCCCCTCAAAAAACAAGGGGGCACTCCCTCCGTCTGGAGAAAAAAACGTTCAACCTGCAGAGGCGACAAGCCTTCTTTACTGTGAGAACTGTGAATCTATGGAATAGTCACCGCAGGAGCTGGTCACAGCAGGGACAGTAGATGGCTTTAAAAAAGGCTTAGATAATTTCCTAGAACAAAAAAATATTAACTGCTATGTGTAGACATTTTTTACTTCCCCTTTCCCATCCCACTTCCCCTTTCCCATCCCTTGGTTGAACTTGATGGACATGTGTCTTTTTTCAACCGTACAAACTATGTACTATGTACTATGTACTATATGACCGCCTTTGTGGAGCAATTGATGTGGTGAGTGATTTTGTATGTTTTTTCGCCTTTTGCATCCACAAATGTAGTAGCTCTGTCAATATTCGGACACGCAATGCAATGCCCACATGGGGTGCAACCCCATTTCGGTCCCTTTGTCCCAAAAGGGAATTTTGAATTCTTCGGTTGATAATGGATTCTCACTATATGATCACGGAAATTACGTGAGCGACGAGCCTAGACACAGGGGAATTTTGTGACATGTCTTTCAATATTAGGATCTGCAAGGAGAATGGGCCAAAACTGTCTCAGAATGTCATTCATCTGAGGCCATCTCGAATGATAGTTTGTAGTAAACCTCACCCGAGAGTCGATTCGTTGCGCATTTTTAGGAAATAGAAGATTTTCCCTTGGGGTGGTTTTAGCGCGATGATAGGCCTTCTTGATGCACCTCTTACTATAGCCACGACTCAAAAAGCGTTCTGTCAGTTCAAACGCTTGTTTCTCAAAAGTTTCCTCTGATGAGCAAATTCTTCTAATTCTAAGAAACTGTCCAATGGGTACAGCTCTTATGGTGTGTATTGGATGAGAAGAGGATGCAGAAGAAATGCCTCCCGATCTGACCCCCTTAGACTTTTATCTTTGGGGTCATCTGAAGGCAATTGTCTATGCTGTGAAGATATGAGATGTGCAGCAACTGAAACTACGGATACTGGAAGCCTGTGCTAGCATTTCTTCTGCGTTGTTGCTATCAGTGTGTGAAGAGTGGGAGAAGAGGGTTGCATTGACAATCCAACACAATGGGCAGCACTTTGAACACATTTTATAAGTGGTCAGAAATTTGTAAATAACTCATGAAAGAATAAAGTAACGTTAAAACCAAGCACACCATTGTTTTTCTTGTGAAATTCTCGATAAGTTTGATGTGTCACATGACCCTCTTCCCATTGAAAAAACTAAAGTTGGATACAAAATGGCCGACTTCAAAATCGCCGCCATGGTCAACACCCAGCTTGAAAAGTTTCCCCCCTCCCATATACTAATGTGCCACAAACAGGAAGTTAATATCACCAACCATTCCCATTTTATTTAGGTGTATCCATATAAATGGCCCACCCTGTAGTATGATCACACATACTGGGCCATCTTACTGCCAGGAATACAAAATACCTCTTCCCCAGAAGGAGGGAAACGATCTAGTGCCACCTATAGGTACAAAATCAAAGAAAGTACAATATCTAAGAATGAACACAAAATGGCAACTTACACTAACAATCTCTTCTATGTATCTTTAACACATGTCAATAAGTATTTCTTCATTTTTTCTGCTCCCTGGAAAGTAAACAGGACAAATAATCCAAAGTCTCCTAGAAGTAAAAAACATCCATTCTTTGCACATGAAATGAAGAACGGAGGGAAGAATCAGACTAGCAGATGTATATTACTATTATCTAGTTACACACCTAACAAGAATTGTAGACTAGTGTCACCACAGCAGAGACAGGTTAGGACTCTAGATGTACTCCCATGGCTGTGCCCATCAACTCGCTCTTCTCTGTATCTTTGACAAGTTGCCCTACACTCCACTTGGATGCATAGGATGTCTTCAACTCCATCTACTATTGCTCCTATACTGAAGGAACCCTGACTTGGGGCCTAGGGATGGACTTTAATGGTGACAACTGCTGATCTGAGCACTAAATATACTCAAGGTGATGGTCAGTTGTCAAGGCTTATGAAGAAGACTCACCCAGAGTAAGGCCCCATGTACACAACCGTAGAATTGATCGGTAATTATGGACCGTAGTTACGGACCCATTCATTTCTATTGCCCAAGGACACCTTCCCGTATATTTAAGAAAGGCTCCGCAAAAGATAGGACATGTGCAAATGCAGGTGGCTGTCCGCGGCCGGCCGTGCCCGTAATCATGGACCATGATTACAGGCATGGTAGTGTGCAGGGGGCCTAAGAGAAGTTTCAGTGTGGAGTCCAATCCATCACAATTCATGAAAAATTAATTTTCCAAAACTCCCCACTGATTATATATTTATCCATATATAAATAGAGAAGAGACGCAGCACTCACCTTTGTTTTACTCCTTCGTTCCTTTATTTTTTTTTAAATGTGAATCATGGTGACGGGTACAGACAGTGAGCTGAATAGCTGTTTTGCGTTGATACACACTTTCTCAAGACCTCATCTACGTCATGGCGTCAGTACACTCATTTTAAAGCGAGTCTGACGACAATGCTATGACAACAATACAACAAACATTATAAAACAAGCCATAGAATCAAAAAGTGACAATGATTTATAAAAACACACTTATCATTACGATCGGTAAATCCTAAACTACCTAAAGTGTTGGTTTTAATTATGAATCGCGCTTTTTTTCTTAGATGTATCTTATGGCAATTTTTTTTAAATCCCTGCAAAGGGACTTTACAATTGATGGCCTATCCGGCCCCTTCAAACAGTTGGTCGGACCCCCACCAATTTAATATTGACGGCCTATTCTAAGGATAGGCCATAAGATTTAACAAAGCCAGATAATCCCTTTAACCTTTGCAGGGTTGGAAAAAGTTGAAATGCCACGAGTAGGTAGCGATCGCGATGCATATAACAAAAAAAGCTTGATGGATAATTAAAACCAACGCTCTAGACTGCTCGACGCGACGGGAACAGCGCTGACGCACTTTGCTCTTTTTTGTGTATGATTTATGTATAGATATGCTATTATTAAAGTTTTACTGAAGCGGATATTCTATGCAGTAATAAAAATATATTTTTCTATTAAAAATATGAAATATTTATTAAAAACGTAAAAATAAGTTGTACAAAACATATATCATAGTCCCAGTACGTATTCCGTTTCCACAGAATGACCTTGAATTCCAGTACATGTAAATACATGTATGTATATATATTTTTATATATATATATATATATATATATATATATATATTATATGTGCACTGTTTGTCCAGACGGTCATAGTGCAGCGGATATCAATGCAGTGGCATCCCTATAATACCAGAAATATGTAAACACACAGACCAACATATACCCTCTGCTCCACTAACAATTATCCCAGATAATCTTAATGGGGGATTAACCAGCTCCTTCCTGCAGATGGGGCCTCCCTTATTATGGGATGATTTAATGATCTGTACAAGGGAAGGGAGGGCATGATGATCCCACAGGACATTTTATAGGGCTGCACAGCTGAGATGGGCACACAGATATCTGCTCACCAGGAGCAGAGAACGGAAGAAACGGGATGGAGCCAGTAGATGGTGCTGAGGAGGACAAGACCAGGAAGGACTCTATATCAGATCCGGAATCGGGGCCTGTGGTAAGAGGGGTATTTATGGTGTGTGGGGTGGGAGGACACTCTCGATGAGGATACATGGTTGTTTCGTACTTCTCTTAGGAACTGTCTCTGCCTAGAAGATGAGCTTTATGTTCCTTGTTCACATTATAATCAACAAATGGACATGTTTAGTTTTACTTTCTTCATTGGCATAGTTTTTAGTGACTGTGAGCGCAGTATTGTGATAGACACGATAATAAAATGTAAAAAAACTGATAATTTCTATGGAAAATTCCAGCCCTGGATAGAATTTTGTAGAAAATGTGCCCACTGCAAAGCATTCTGGTCTTATACATGCATATTATATGCCTCAGTAAAAACACTGGAGCCAAAGCATATTATGTAACTTAGAAAAAAAGGGGGGGGGGAGGAATCCTCCAGCTCACCTGACACGTAACTTGGTGTCGCTGACAGCGCACGAATCCTCGTGTCGGCACACGATGAGTAGACAGCAAGGGTAAAGGAAGTTGGATCCAGCTTCCTTTACCCTTGCATATTATGTAACCTCTAACCTGTGGCTCTACAGATGTTGCAAGATAACAACTCCCAACATGCCCTGACAGACACAGGTAATTAAGAAATAGAGTAGAACAGCCACCAGGAAATCAATTTCCCCACAGCTGCATGGGCAACAGGATAAAGGTGAAGTCAACAGTTAATATTGAAAAAATAAATCATGGCTATGTCCTGATTTTTGGGGATCTGGAGCTCTGCAGCAGTTGTCAACTATGGTAAAAAGATGTTACATTTTAAGACATGGCAATGCCAATCATTTATAGGCTCATTGGCAGCATCTTGGCAGGATAACCTGTGCATTCTTTAAGGTTGCTTTTCCCTAAACAACATGGTGTAATGCATGGCATCCATAGTATATGTGATGCATTGGTCCTGGGCTGCAGTGGGATGAGCTGATGCTATCTGTCACAACGTTTTTTGAGAAGAACATGAAATAGGGTAGCCCAAGATTTAAAAGGGTTTTCTGCCTTAGACAAACCCCACTGTTGGGACCCCCATCAATCAACTGTGATCAGCTGGCAGTAAGTGTTTCATTTTCCTGCAGTGCCGCCATAGGGGAAATTAAGAATTACATCGCCCATTGAAAACAATATGCTTTTTTAAGAAATAAATGAATGTAGCAGGTCCTCAGGAGAAAGAGATACTCTTTCTAGCCCTCTTCTCCAGCTTATTGGTAGAGGTCGGTCCGAAATAAGAGACACTCTCTTTATTAAAGGCCCCTAATATGGTATTCGAAAAAGTTTTTCTAAAACAGACCTCCCATTTAATACACAATACCTAATATAATGGAGGGAATTAGGCAGAATACATGGTCTGTAGTATTAAGGGTATAATTAAGGTGGTCTTGATTATGATAACATGGCTTAATGGGCTGGCTGCAGACCAGAAAAATGTGATTGATTTTTGGACAACAACAAAAAATGGTGTGGTGAGAATTAACATTATAGCAGGTCCATTTATCTGTTAAATGGGAATTAGGCTCTAACCTCCAATGGAAGATCTCAACATTGGGAACCTTTGAATATTTTTCACTAGGAGAAACACCTATAACTTGGGGCTTCTATAAGACGCCCTAATAGAAAGGACTCTTTTGGTGGATCTGCACCAGCTAAATGGGACCTTGACGCCATTACATACATTTGTTATAAAGTTAGACCTCTCCCGAATATTTATGGTCCTGTTCATGGTCATTAGAACATGCTTGAAATAAAATGAAAGTGATACGAACAAGAAGGATGCACGAAACTACAGACCAGTAAGCCTGATGTTAATTATGGGTTAACTACATGCATAAAGAAATCCTATTTAGAAATATAAGGATATATGCCCAATCTCTCTTTAGCCAAGTCTGGAAAATGAATAACCATTTTCATATCAGTGTGTTTCCATAGATATATATATATATATATATATATATGTGGGGGGGGGGGGGTAGAATTTAAATAGTTGGGTAGGAGCAAGGTTTTGATCTAGGATGGTTGCTGGTGAAACTCAATTCTCCTGGTTTCTCCTTTCAATTGTTCAGAAGAGTGTATATAATCCGCTCTCCTGACCAGATTTGAGTGTCTCCTCTTAGAACAATAGATTATGTATGGGTAACTGTTGAGTTCAAGTGTAACTTTGGGTTAAAGTCATGTAGCCCTAGCTAAAAGTAGACGAGCTACTAAACCTTGTATATCGCCTTAATGGGGTAGTCTGGATTAAAAACACATTTTGTACATACCCTATTAGGTATTTAATAGAGATGGCTCCCCATTCATGACTATCAGAAATTAGAGCGATTACAAAGAGCTTTTCTTGCTCTAAAGGACCCGGCAGTTCTCTGTATTATATGGTCAGAACAGTGATTTCAATAGGAACTGTGTAATACTTAATTTCCCCTATGGTGGAGCTGCAGGGAAATTGAACACTTGCTATCGGAATCCCTCACAGATTACAGCTGATCGTGGGTGGGAAGGGAGGCTCTGTGGTTTAGCTTCCAATAAAAAAAGTTTAACCAAAGCAGACAACCCCTTTAAGTCTTACTTATTCGTTTGATCGATTTAATCTGCAATACACAGGACTAGTTTCCCCTGATCCATCCATCGTTCTGGTATTTTTCACTATTGGGATGTTGATCAGTAAAAGGACATACATAAAAGTATATCTACAATAATGGGAATGATTTTCTATGTTGTAAATATATGTGCCCATGTATTTTCTCATCTGATAGCTGTTTAAACGTTACAACCATAGCATTTGATCTGTACTTTTTTAAAACAATTTCTATAGCAGTAATGAGAGATGACACAATCAGAATTAACTACTTTATCATTAGACAAGACAGTATCACAGGACATATAAATGTAAGGGTGGGAAACAAGAGTAACAACCACCCACTACATTTATTGAAGATAAAGACTCCAAATCATTAGTATATAAACCAGAGAAACAAGAAGTCCATAATTATCAAAAGAAGTTGGAAAAGTAGAAAATCTTTATTATAAGTCAAAAACATGAGAATCTAAAACAAGTCTTTATAACTGGATCACAGTATGATACAGTATATCAAAAATATATGTAAACAATATATAGTATACCAAGAAACACATCTATGTTCTATCTTAAACCAGGGAGATATGCAGAAAAGAAAGTGTATGTCAGGTGAAGTAAGCGATGAGGTGAGAGCTTACACCCAATAAGCATAACCAACGTAAGGGGTTTTTGACTTATAATAAAGATTTTCTACTTTTCCAACTTCTTTTGATAATTATGGACTTCTTGTTTCTCTTATTTATATATTAACTACTTTATCAGTAGTCTCTTCTGTTTCGATCGTTAGCATTATATCTATGGCGAGCTTTACCTTGAGATCTGGTGAATAGAACCATAATATCTGATACAGCAGACCACATAATACCAATAAAAATGTTCATCTCGTTATTTGGTTAAGAACCAACCTCTACTTCACCGGAGGAAGCAGGTATATCAAGTCGTCTCTACATTTTATATATTGGGTACACAACCCGCGGCCCACATCAACGTTCTGTGCGGTCCCCAGCCAACTCTGGGGTCACCATATTTGGGGACTCCTCTCTGTTCAGCAAAGAGGTAGAGATGAGGTGGAGAGGTGGCTGCACATGAGTCCTACTCTTTACATTGTAGTTTATGGTAGTTCTGAAACTCTGTGAATTGCCGAATGGGGGAGCAGGGTACCCCCATTCTACTGATAAGTATTAGTCCCAGAAGTAGAACCAGCACCAAACATAAATGCATGGAATTGTCAATATGCCATAAATGTATCAGATGTGGATATCCATTTAAGTTTTATTGTGGCCGTTGGAAGTGGTACAACTTAACAATGTGGCCCTTGAACAAAACAATGTTGTTTTAACTTGTCTAAACTACAACCCTAGATGATAAAGACTTGCTGGCCGCACAGCAGTGCCCTTCTGCAGATAACGGGTCACTTTGTTGCTTGAGGTTATTAAAGACAATTTCGTCAGATGTGCTGTATTTCATTGATGAACTTGCCTCTTCCATTGCAGGAAGTCAATAAGGAACAGGAAGGTTTCTTCAACCTTCTCACCCATGTTCAGGGTGGAAGAATAGATGAGCAGCGATGCAGCATCCAGATTGTCCACAGCAGAGGAGACCAAGATGGAAAGAACAGCTGTAAGTCCCTTCACGATCAGTATCCGTGAGTAGTCAAGCCTGGTGTGTTGTGGCTTCTCCTACAGATGGCCATAGATGATTTGGTAGATGTTGCCAATGAGCATTGACATCAATAATCTGTCCATCTATGATAACAAAATTTTAGGTTGTATGTAAAATGGGTTTTCCAAATACCGAAATGTGATTGGATCATGGTCATCTCAAGCAGGAAAATAAGTTAATGGGGTTGTTGCATTGGACAATCCATTTTGTAAGTCAGGTCCTCCAAAGATAACATTATCACAGGGTATTCAGATGCTAGGAGATCAGCTATAATCTATGGTGGAATTTTGGAACAAATGTTAGATTTCCCTTTAGCACCACCACAGGGAAAGTGAAGCATTACACAGTATTCATAGAAATGCATGGACTGTCTATATAATGCATGTGTTCCAATTGTTTTTTATTAAAGAGTATAATACATACAGCAATTACATTGCGACAATTTCCATTGCATATGTATACAGCCAAAACATTGACACTGTGTCTTACAATGCATTACACAGTCCAAACGCAATACAGTATCTAGTAAGCATCACGCACAAGGAGTTTGTCTATATAATGCATGGAGGTGCTGGGTCCTCCAGAGTGGGAGACACTCTTTATCACTGCCCTCTTTATTGGTTAATAGATGAAAGTCCTAAATGTTCATTCCCTCTTAACTCATAATTCTCTGCTGGGGCATATAAAAATGTGTTGCCTAAACTAGACAACCCCTTTAATATCTGTGCTGGAACAGTAGCCTCTTTTTATGCATGGAATAGATAATTATTTCTATGGGAAGTCCCCATAGCAATAAGAAAATATGAGCACCCTCCTAACCTGCATCCTCAGCCTGAATCTACTGAACCAGAATCCACACCCGAATCTCCCACACGCAGCCACCTTGGTGTTGGATCACTGGATTTACCCCAGGCAACAACTGACAACACGCCAGATCAGGAACATTGTGGGGTCTCTGTACTGTTTAGTGTTGAAGATCCTGCAATATATGGCTATGATTTCAGAACCGCACAATGAGTTCAATGCCTGGTCCCCACCACTTGACAAACCTTACTAAGGGCCCTTACTAAGCTATGCAGTACACCATGGTGCTTATCAGGTCTACATGCCCCATTCCATTTCCGTTTTGGCACGACGCCACAGTATATTAGGCTGGGAAAAGATGTTCACTTTTGACCAGGAGGGCAACAAACCTCTTTATAGAGGTTGTGTGTTCAGGTTGCATCTGCTTTTTACAGGAACCAAAATTTCCCAAAACTTTCCAGTGGGTTAATTGGCCCTAAGTGTATGTCTATGTCTAAATAAATAAAAGATAAAATAATACTTAGAAATACTAATTGATGACAATTGGTGGATGCTATTTCCGGACTCCTGTCATGAAATAGTAGAGTAGATGGTACTCCCATATCTATATTTTTGGTTATTTACAATCTAGATTTCCAATCTGACTCCCACACTCTAAGACCAGTTCCTTAAGAAGCCAGTTAACCTACCTTTTTGTTTTTGGCGTTTGGGAGGAAACTTAGAAGAATCCTATTCCAGCACAGGGGGCACATACAAACTCAATGCTGCTCTATCCAAAAGGCATCAAGTGTTGGAATCTCTCGTACAAATGATGCCAAGACATTTTCAGAATCTGCCTCGAACTTCACTGCCACTGGTCTTGTTACTCATGTTGGTCCAAAGCCCCAACCATAATATTTTGTTAGCATCCTCCACCAAAATACCAATAGAAGTAAGTCTTTTTCCTTTCACAGCTCCAACCACCCCACCTCCTGAGATGAACCATTTGATGGATATGTTGGCACAATCACAAAGTCGTAGATTGGATGACCAGAGAGCAGAGTTTACCAAGTCTCCAGCGTTCCCAGACACTGTGCCCACTCGCAGGGTGTCCCATGACAATGGGGGTGTGAAGGTGAGCAATCTGAATAGCATTCGAAATTAAATTACCACTCTGACTTTATGTAATCTTTCTATCCTACTATCTATACCATTGACAGGGTAGTCTAAAGTGTTTTCAGACTGTTGGAGGATTTTCATGTTTGAAGATGAGTTGGGTCATATTTGTTTTTCATTTTTTTGTTTTTTTTTATCCAATCACAGTTAATATTGTTTGTCTTTATGTTGTCTGTGTATTGCTTTAGCTGCATCATGCGATCTTCCTTGGGAATTATCCTTTAAAGAACCAAGTATTTTCTGATGGCCTCTAAAAATTACTGAATGAAAGAGATGTATACAAAAATAACATAAAATCAAGGGCTTAGCCCATCAAACCCATGATGTCCATTTTCGGAGAAATTAACGTATTTTGCATCGGTGTCTTATAGCAGCTTAAATCAAGTTATTAAACATATAGAACATATGTCCACATTTATACACCATTTTAGATTTTATATACACTATGAATGGACCATACAAAAAATGTGAAGTAACTGGTATTCAATTACCTGAGTTACAGTTTGTATTATAATCCAGAGCGGCATTCGAAATTCAGCTGCTTGTCACTGGACGCAGTCGGCAATCTATCAACAAGAAAAGCTGTAACTTAGGCCCAGTACAATATATTGACAAAGTTATTCAACTTTTTATGTTAGTTGTATATAAGTGGCTGGCTCTCAGAACCATGGAAAATACATTTATCTCAAAATAGCCACATACATTTGCGTTAAGATACGCTAAGCAAATTCTTCCTAAACTCTACTGAAATTAATGCACTAGTCATAGAGAGAGATTCACATTATTTATCTGGTGTGATGAAAATATATTTGAAGTCTTAAATGGTTCCTCTACCTAAATTTCTTCTCACATTATTCACGTCTGAATAAGAATTGAGCTAACAGGAAGGCTAAGTAGTGCACAAACCATACTCTTTACCTGCCACCATATTAAAGTGTATCTGTGCTAAAAAATTAACATGTAACTTTGCTTCACTTTATGCTGCTTTATTTCCCCATTATATATCAATCAGTTATGCTTATGACCTCTTTATCCTCCTATGGTTAATATCAGGAAGGATCAAAGTTACAGCAGCTACTTTTATCATCTGTCATTAAGTCAGAGAGTCACCCAGGATTTATAAAAATGCATAGTCCCTCCTCTCTCCTCCCTTTTTTTTTCCTGTGTCTCCTCCTGATAGATTTGACACTACATTCAATGCAAATTTGTGTATTAGCTTATACATCAAAATCCATAGGATCCTGAGGGACAAGGGATCACAATAGGTGCAGATCTTCTTTAATGATAACTTTGCAAAAATAAATGTAAGTGAGGAACCCCTTTAAGCCTTAGGTGGAGAACCCCTTTAAGTAGTATTTGCTGTGCAAATTCAGCTCTCCATTTTTAGGAATTGCATGTTATTTTGTTTATTCTTAGAATGATGTGACACTCACAGGTGTTGTTTGTAACGTTTCCATGTTGCTTCTTTATATCCCCATTCAGAACAAAGCATAGCCCTTCTCTTCATCTGACCTCCTAATTATCCATTTCTTGGAAGAGGAGATGATTTATCAAGATCCTTTAAGATGTTTTTCCTGTATCTTATGAGAATTTTGTTCTCCTACTTAATAAATAATTTATAGCTCTACTAACCTTGTGGTTTAATTACATAGAAGCGCAGTCACATTGCTCTTGACATATACACTTCCAACATGGGTTGTCCGGAATTTGTTTAGAGCTGACAGAAGGTGTTTAGTCCACATGGGTAAAAAATAAATAATATATATATATATATGATGGGCAAGTATTGAAAATACCATTATTATTATTATCTTATTATTATTGGGGCATACAGGGGGAGTAACTACATAAGTTGAAGGCACTTTAAACGGGTTCTCCAGATTTGTCTTATTTGTAGTGAAAAGATCACATCATGAGGTCAAGATTTAAAGTATGTCATTAATGATAATTTAATCTTTTAGAAGAGATCTTGGGGATTGGGGATTGGGGGGCATAGTATACATCCGTCCTGTCCATGGACACAAATGACAACATCCTGATAGCCAATGTCTCAGACGTATGCTCTTGGAGACCGAATTACTATGGAAGATACATTTAAAAGTTTGACAATTGTTCATAAGATTTATACAACACCAGAGGGCCCCTTTAAGCATTCTGCTTATAGTCTACTTGAATATTAAGGCCGTACCGGGGAGAAGGCGGAATTGAGTGAATAAGATACACCACCTTTCCACCTAGCAGCTACCCCCATTTTATAGACTAAAACTCACGAGAAGTTGGTGACATCTATGAAGTAAAGGGTATTGGCCCTCACTGTATTAGAGCTGCAAACAGAATTTCATGTGCAACTCTGAACCTCCATGGCCCACCAAGCTGAAATGTACCTACATAGTCCCTTCCCAATGCTCATATGAGGGAATGCTTCACCTAGATGGTGGCTGGGGTGTTAAAACTAGAAGAACCGCACCTGAAACGTCGCATCACACACCATCAACCATAGTGTTTCATCAAAAAAACAGCTCTGTACAAAAGGCAGCCAAAATACAGAAGTGTGCATGAGGCCTTAGGGCTATATAGTGGTATATGGAGTGCCTACAGGCCCATATTTACTCTATGGGTCTCTAGGCTGCTGTATGGTGCAAGTGGAATGAATACATTTAGAGGCACATGGTGCTAGAGTAGGGCCAGTAGCAGGATCCATTATACGGCCGTGCACATGAGGCCTCAGACTATTCCCACATTTATATATAAAATATGGTTGTCACAGGACTGAGCTATACAGTGGGATTGGTTAACTTCAGCTGGAAGAGGGGAGGCTCTGTAATGCTCCTGCTTCTATCATCCCCTTCTTGAAAATGTAAAATTTATTTTCCCACTGTCACTCCAACTAGACCTAATTTCCCCTACAATGGCCTCGATGCAGCATTACATAATGGCCCTTCAAATGACCGTTCATGTAATGCATTGACGCGCCGGATGTGCCGGAGCAGAACCTGCTCTTGAAGAGCTGCACTTTGTTTTGGCAAAAAGGGGGGTCCTTGTCTTAGACAATCCCTAGAACTGACAATCAAGGCACATTTATGCAGAAAAGATCATTGAACACATGAACAACGTCTCAAGGTTTAGTTCTTCCTATTTACCTGACTAGCTGTGTTCTTTTAAAATCCAGCTGCTTTCCTGTTAGCTCTCAGGCTGCATGAACTCCAATTAACGAAAGCCCCTGTTGGTTAAGTAACTGTATGATGGATACTGTGCTGTGATATATTTTGAGAGATCTAATGTGCAGGACGCATTGTGCAATAGATAAAACCACTACATCTCCCACAATGCAATGCATCAGGCTGCAATGCCTTATAGGGTCTTAACAAAACTGTTAGTGGTTGTATCTAACAACACATCATTGATGGGTTTCAAGCAGCAGTCACTAAGATTATAAATGAAGCACTGGATGTGGCGAGATTAAACCAGAAACAGCGCCACTCTTGTAAGCGGGATGTGTCTGGTATTGCAGCTCAAGTAAATGGGGCTGAACTACAATACCAGACACAGCCCATGGACAAGAACTTTTTTTTTCATCTCATACAACCCCCTTAAGACATGTTGTAAATGTAACAAGAGAAATAAAACAATCTATTTTCACATTACTTCAACATAATCTGTAGGTTTAATCTGTACAATAATGTTCAAAAGTGGAGCTACATTTTAAGAACATCTATAGGGTCATCCATCAAGGATTTCCGGTGAGGGTTATGATTGACAACACTGGTATGAAAAGCTTTGCTCTGTCTAACGCCATTATGGGTTCTCTCTCTTGTCAGGAAACAGAAGCCTCGGCAGTTCCGATTGCACCTGGAGATGATTATTTTAGCTTCATCAATCAAGTCCACAGTCGGCATATTGAGAAGCGTCTAAAAAGTCCTGGGGGACGAAACCAGAAGTCGTAGAGGAGAACACCAATACATGTGACCTAAGCTGTGTGCACCACAATGTCCCATATATTAGCTGTAAAGGGAATTAGGGTGTGAACCTTAGGCCGATTCACACGAGCGCGTGCAAAAGGCACTTAACAGCTCCGTGTGTCAGCGCGGCTGCGTGATTTTCGCGCGGCCACCATCATTATGACACTCCGTTCGGATGTTTGTAAACAGAAAAGCACGTGGTGCTTTTCTGTTTTCATTCATAGTTTTACAGCTGTTGCGCGAATCACGTGCGTCCCACAGAAGTGCTTCCGTGTGCTGTGCGTGATTTTCACGCACCCATTGACTTCAATGGGTGCTTGATGCGCGAAATATGCCCAAAGAACAGACATGTCGTGAGTTTTTCGCAGCGGACTCACACTGCGTAAAAATCACGCAACTGTCTGCACGGCCCCATAGACTAATATAGGTTCGTGCGACGCGCGTGAAAATCACTTAGGCCTTATTCAGACGAACGGGATATACGTCCGTGCAACGCGCGTGATTTTCACGCACCTCGCACGGACCTATATTAGGCTATGGGGCCGTGCAGACAGTTGCGTGATTTTTACGCAGCGTGAGCCAGCCATGAAAAACTCACGACATGTCCGTTCTTTGTGCGTATTTCGCGCATCACGCACCCATTGAAGTCAATGGGTGTGTGAAAATCACGCATGCTACACAGAAGCACTTACGTGGGACGCGCGTGATTCGCGCAACAGCAGTAAAACTATGAATGAAAACAGAAAAGCACCACGTGCTTTTCTGTTTACAAACATCCAAACGGAGTGTCATAATGATGGCGGCTGCGTGAAAATCACGCAGCCGCGCATCATACGGGGCTGACACACACGGAGCTGTCAAGTGCCTTTTGCGCACGCAAAACGCTGCGTTTTTTGCGTGCGCAAAACGCACACGCTCGTGTGAATCCGGCCTTAGGGTGAGGACACACGTAGCTGTGTCTTCATTTGGCTGAAATCACGTTCACTTACTGTGGGTGCCAATTCCAAATTGTTTGTTTATGGTCGCACATTTTTGCAGGTAATATCGCAATATAACTCATAGTATTATCTAGAAAATCGTGTAGCCATTAACTAACAGTTTGTAATCCGCTCCCAATGCAACGCATGCAGATGCTGCTACAGGTGTCCTTACCCTCAAATTGTCAAAAAACTAAATATAACAGTAGACCATATGCTAGAGGACCAGGGTTGTCCTTTCTCATCCGCTATATCCTGCAATTTAAAGCACAATGCCACATAAGGGTTCGCAAACAGTGTTTTTTTGTGGCATTTTATGTGGCATTTTTTCATGCGCTCTTTTTCTTGCCCAAAAACGCAACGTTACATAAAAGTCTATAGTGAAAACTGAAATGCACTACAATACATTGTTTTTTGTGGCGTTTTTTTTTTCTCTCATGAAGCAGCACGTGGAGAGCCTATAGCTCCATGTGTATGAGCCCTCAAAGTGTCCCTCCGGTTGCAAAATCAGTGATATGACCGCAATGTGTGGATTTAGTGTCCCTCCAAACTGACATCAGGTGTAGAGACCGTAGAAACCATACAACGCCCGAAGAGTATCGTGCACAGGTGCAATTCTAATGAATAGGACCCATGCATGATACTCTCTGGGCGTCGTATGGATGCAGGAGTGTCTCTACGACTGCTGTCAGTTTAGGGGGACACATTGCAGTCATGTCGCTAATTTTGCAGTGTTTTCATACAAAACCGCAATATGACCGCAACGTGTGGATCCATAGTATGGCAATCACTTACTACGCTACCCTACGCTATCTCAATAAGGGTCCTAATAGAGAGCAGAGAGCGTGGTAGAATATTATCACATATTATACATTATGTATTTAGCCTATATCATAGAAAAATATATATTTACTATAGAATATTTACAACTCTGTAGAGCAGCCATAAAGGGGCCTCAGTAAATTAATGTTAGTGTTTGTATAATGAAAAGTTATACATTTTTCAATTTACTTTCTGTATTAATTCCTCATGGTTTTCAAAATCTCTGCCTTTTGTTATTCAGTAGGAACCTTCATTGTTTACTTCCAGCGGATACAATTCTGTCCATGGCCATGTGATGGACGCACCGGTGCTGGGATCGTTACAGGATGGGTCAGATATACTAAGACTGGCAATTCATACGCCAGTCTTAGGCTGGGTTCACATGACCTATTTTCAGACGTAAACGAGGCGTATTATGCCTCGTTTTACGTCTGAAAATAGGGCTACAATACGTCGGCAAACATCTGCCCATTCATTTGAATGGGTTTGCCGACGTACTGTGCAGACGACCTGTCATTTACGCGTCGTCGTTTGACAGCTGTCAAACTACGACGCGTAAATTGACTGCCTCGGCAAAGAAGTGCAGGACACTTATATACAGGACACTTCTTTGCAACGTAATTTGAGCCGTTCTTCATTGAAGTCAATGAAGAGCAGCTCAAGATTACAGGTGTCAAAGACGCCTTGCATATTACGAGGAGCAGCATTTACGTCTGAAACGACGCAGCTGTTTTCTCCTGAAAACAGTCTGTCTTTTCAGACGTAAAAGCCTCTCATCGTGTGCACATACCCTTAGTAATCTTATCCGCTGGAGTAAGAGGCAGACATCTCTTAATTAATCATGTCGCTGGCCGTGACCTCCACCGTGCGTCATAATTGTCCTGCAACGAACGCAGCCTTGCGCCATCCATTCCCATTGGACACAAAATAAAAACTCACCTCACCGTTCCTCTTCACTTTGCTTCTTCCCCTCCAAGTCCCCTCTGAATGCTGCTGCTTATACAAAGTCCTGACGTCAAGCAGCATCAGGGCCTTATATGTGACGCAGCGCTCAATGTCATCAGTGCTGTGTCACATACAACGTTCTGATGATGCCCGGCGTCAGTACATTGTATGAGCTGTGCCTTGCTGACAGACCCGGAGGGGAGAAAAGAAGCAATGAGTTGGGTATAATTATTTTCTTTTTAAGTAATTTATTGAATTATTCAAAGAGGGTGGTGGAGGGGTAGTCCAATAGAGAAGGGCAAGGTATGGAGGCCGGCACGGGCCTCTACCTTGCTACGCCCCACAGAATGAAATCTATGCCAGCTAGGAACTGCCGTAGATTTCCACTATAACTTACGTCAATTTTCTGAGGTAAATTATAATAAATTTGTTGGGCCACTGTGGCCCCACACCCTTTTGTGAAGCCACGCCTCCTTTCCGCAAGTGAGGAGGGCGATGTAAAAAGGCTTTTTGGACCCTTTTGCAACTTTTCTATTTTGTAGAAAGGTTGATGAATTCCCCTCTATCTACATCAGAGCTGTGTCCTCTAATAATCTCAGCACCTGTGTGTCCATCACATGACCATGGACAGAATTGTATCCACTGGAAATAAACAATGAATGTTCCTACTGAATAACAACAAGCAGAGATCTTGAAAACCGCCAGGAATTAAGACAGAAAGTATATTGGAAAATGATATAACTTTTAATATACAATAACTTAACATAAATTTGCTAAAACTGGACAACACCTCTAAACATCTTGTGGGCAGGAGCGTAGCTATATGGGGTGCAGTGGTATCAGTCGCTTCACGTTACACCTCTGCCTGTGGCTCTGCAGCTTTGGTTGGGTTTCCATGTCCCATGTCGGCTAAAAGCAAGTGGAAATGGTTACTGAAGTTTGCCTCATCCAGACAATGTAAATAGAATGCAGTGAAGATCCACTTTGGAGCTACTTTGTAGTCTTACATTAAGGCTATATTCACACGAACGTGTGTCAAATCGGCCGTGAAAAACGGCAGATTATCACAGCCAATCTGCATCTATGGGCGACACATTTTCCCGGATCCCTCATATGATATGAGCCTATTGGGGGTTCCATGAAAACTGACAAAAACAGGACATGTTCTATTTTTTCACAGGCCTTTCACACGGTCCGTTAAAACAACGGCCGTCTGAATAGTCCCATAGTTTTATGGCCGTCACACGGCCAATTTCCACACTCATGTAAATAAGCCCTCAAGGGTGATTCCCATCTTTGGCATTTAAGGCATATAGAAAGGATATGCCATAAATTCATAATAGGCGCCGATCCCACCTCTGGGACCCTCACCTATCGAGAGAACCTCGTTTGCAGATTTATGCTGCATTAAAAGCAATTTTCTATTATGAAGTTATTATTCTTGTATCCACTATGGATGGGTATTTTCCAGCTTATATGACAGTAAATTAAATACTGCTGTTTATGGTGGTCTGTGAGCAGTATCCAGACTCCAGTCTGTATCCTTAGGCAGGTGGAACTTTTGTTTAAGCAAATCCATAATATACATCGCAAAGTAAAACCAGAGTGGAGCTTTACTTTCATATTGTGATATTGTCATGTGGTATTTACCCCACTGGTGTGACAGTCTAGTGAGCCCTCCCTGACGCAGGATATTTGCTGTAAGAATTATACACTGTCAATAAAGTATTTAAGAGTCTTCCGCTGTCATCTATGATATAAACCATAGTGTAGGACTATATTTAGTGGATTATTGGAAATTATCCCTGAGATAAAAGTAAAGGGCCTGAAAAAGGGTTGGACTGGCCCACCAGAAGACAGAAGGATCTCACAAGATAATGAGACCCAGTCACAACTAGGTCCATGTGGTCTCAACTCCCCGGAGGGCTCAAGGTCCAGTCTGACCCTGGTCTGGAGGACAGCTCAGGCTTTACCTCGGTATGTGACTGGCATCACTGTGTGACGTGGAGGTGCACAATGATGTTTATAAAAACTCTCACAGACAATTTTCTGGTGCTGAAATGGGTGCTAGAACATGCGCTATGTTTATAAAGCGACTGGCCACCATTTTTCCGTTTTCCTTGAGCATGGTCCAACAGATTCTCATATATCCGTGCACTAATTTATTTTATTTTTTTCATAATCTAGATTTTTATTGTAGAATTTATTACATACAGAAAAGAAGACAAGCCAAATAAACAGCTCTGGAAACATACATATCAGTACTAACGGCATTACTCATAGGAAAGACATTGGTATGTTTAGGCATATTTCCTACATACAGTATCAAATAAATTCACATAACATATGATATGTAAGCAACAGACTTAGAATCGTCACTAATCGTAAATTTAGAACCAGGAACACTGTGTATAGTTTGTGACAACTCCCCCATTCCCAGAAAAGAAGGAAAACGAATGGGGAGGAAGGAAGGACAGGAGTCGAAGGGAAGAGACAAAGAATTAGAGGATAGAAACCACAAGGAAAGACTCCCCGTATCTTAACCCCCAAGGGGGAGACAGAAGAAGGGGTGAACCTAGGAGGAAGAAAAGACCCCTCCCCCAGACGGAAGCCATTATAGTAACAGGCCGCGTATGACCGACCCCAACGATGAGAGGGTTCAGCTCAGCCAATCAGCAAAGTGTGGACCAGCTTTGAAGGACGACCATGCACTCCACAGAGAAAGAACTCTACCAAAGTGATCACCATCTTCCGCTACAAGAGATTCCATTCGACACAAAAGGTCCATCTCCACCACTCATTCACCAATGGAAGGCGGCACAGTAGACTTCCAATGTCTAGGAATAACTGTTCGGGCCGCAGTCAAGTGCCGTAGTAGGCCCTTCTTTATGCCCGGCAAAGGACCAGGAATCTGGGATAACAGAGCCACCTGAGGAGTGGGCACCAGCGGAGAACCCTCCACCATTGCATAAATGTCAAAAATAGCTTTCCAGAAGGTCTGTAATACTGGACACGACCACCAAATATGCAACATCGTTCCGGTCTCGCTCCCACAATGCCAACACATATCCGACACCTCAGGGTACATCCTATGTAGAATCTGTGGGCAACGGTACCATCTAGTCAGTATCTTAAAATTCTTTTCCTGTGCATGGCAAGCCACAGGCATTTTGTGAGAAAAAAAGAAAACTCGATCCCAATCTGCTAATGACATGTTTACTCCAAGTTCTCGTTCCCAGGCGCTAACGTATGCACGAGCCTGGTCAACACAGGCCTCCAAAAGGAAGGTATATAGAGTAGAAATCACCCGAGCCGGAGGCTCTGTTTGAAGCAACACCGACTCAAAGGCAGTATTAGTGACGATACGCATTCCGTCCGGTAGAGCCCACCGCAGGAAGGTAGACAATTGGGCATACTCCATCCAAGAAAGCGCCCTCCCCGGGCAAGCCCCATGCAACTCCGACAAGGAAGGAATCCGTCCCCCATCTGACATCACCTGACATAATCTTGTGTCATCAGAAGAGGACAAACGCAAAAAGTGATTTGTATTGACAGCCGGTGGAAATTGAGGGTTATCAAACAGCGGGCTAAGAAGCCCTGGTCTATGAGAAAGGCCCCTTCTAACCAACAGTCTGTCCCACAAAGTGAGAAAATGCTGGGTAAGAATTGTAAAGGTCATGAGAGCCCGTCGATGATCAGGCAGAATCCACGGCAACGACCTAAGGGAGAGAGCGACTATGGACTTCTCAATCCCCACCCACTGTTTATTAGGACCATTATGAAACCAATCTACTACCTTTGCAAGAACCGCGGCCTGATGATATATTGACAAATCCGGGAGTCCGGCTCCCCCTTTTAGTTTCGGACGGGACAGTGATCTCAGGTTGAGGCGCGGCCTCAGAGTGCTCCATACTAAATTTCGAAAGGCCTTCTCCAGGGTCCTAAAAACGCTCCAGGAATCAGTACCGGAATGGCCTGAAACAGATACAAAAAGCGAGGGAGGATGTCCATTTTGATAGCGTTTATGCGGCCAAAACAGGAGAGTTGTGCTCGATCATAAGATTGTACGTTTTTGAGAGTGATTTGAAGTAAAGGATGATAGTTAAGAGGATAAAACAACAAAATTTCTTAGTATTAGTAAAACATTCAATGATATTAAAAGGTTAAAATTTATTTAGAATAAACGTGACTACTGACGGTTGCTAGGTTACAAAAGGGACGCTTGGACGCGTCTCTGTGACCCAGATAACCATTTCAAGTCACGGAGGCCGAAGGTAATTATAAAGAAAGATAAAAGAACGTAGCGTGACATGAGTAGGTGAGTAACAGGAAAAAGGGATGTATATGTATGTATATATATATGTATATGACATATATCGGAACACTTTGCAAAAGTGGGAATAATTTAAATAGATGTTTTCTAATAATTAGATAATAGCATTTGCATATAGGAATTAGTGTCAATAATTTCGATGTAATAAATAAACTCGAAAACTATGGTATGTATATGAAGAATACAAATGTTTATAAACAGCTTCTATTACCTCGTGTGAATAGAAGAATGAAATTAGGAATCTCAATTTGATTTTAATATCAATAAAACGTTGAGACATTAGCGTTTCTTTGAAATAAGCCTGATTGTCGACGGTTGCTAGGTAACACAGAGGACGCTTGGACGCGTCTCTGTGACCTAGACAACCATTTCAAGTTACGGAAGCCGAAGGTAATCAAAAGAAAAGGATGAAGAAACGCAGCGTGACGTGAAGACTACACGCAAGTGAGTACCAAGAGAATAAATGTGCACGTGTATATGTGTATATATAACATATATCGGAACACTTTGCAAAAGTAGGAATAGTTTAAATACATACTTACTAATGATTAAATAATAACATTTACGTATAAGAATTGGTATCAGTAATTTCCATGTAATAAATGAGCACAAAAGTATAAGAATAAGTATGTTTATAAAACGGCTTCTTTAACTCATGTTAGTATGGAGATACAATTTAGAATGTCAGCCGATGTGTATCAGGACCTAGAAAAATAGTGCATCACGATATATATTAATCCAATGATGACTCAGAAATATCATTAAGGCCCCCTGGGTGTAGTGTTTGGAGCCTAAAGATCCAATAGTTTTCTCTTTGTTTTAGTTTACTGAACCTATTGGGAACATCAGGGTGGATATCTTCAATAGGGGTAATGTTAATTTTATTAAATTGACAGTTATGTACAGTGACGAGAAACGCTATATTTTAAAAAGCCAGTATTAACATTAAATCAATGTTTGTTTATTCTGCTACGCAGGCTTTGTGTGGTCCTGCCTATATACTGTAGATGATAAGGACATTCCATTAAATAGATCACATAAGAACTGCCACAGTTGAGAAAAGATTTCATCGGGAACGATTCCTTGGTAACTGTAGATGTATAGGTATATTTCTTATGTGTAATATTATTGCAACAAAGGCAACGTGAATGACCGCACTTATAGGAGCCATTAAGGTTAGAAAGAAAGCTTGTATGAAGTAGTTTCGATTTTCGTACTCTGCTAGGGGCCAGAATATTTTTTAGAGTTTGAGAACGTCTAAAAGTGATACTCGGTTGGGCCGGTAGTGTGTCCTTCAAATATGGGTCATTTCTTAAGATGGAGGGTTTTCCGGAGGGCACGGGCCAAGGTCCTACTGGGTTTATTACTGAATTCATAAAAATGTCTTCTACATTTAACTAGGGTGGCCTTCGCCTTGGCAAGACAGAGTGAACGCACCTGCTCCCTCAATTGCCCCAATTCTGCCCCTAATAACCGGTCCTGTGATACCTTATGGGACTGTTCCAGTCTATGTATGCGTGACAGTAGGTCTCTGAGATGGGCCGTCCGCTCCTTCTTGAGTTTGGCTCCCATTCGTATAAGGGAACCGCGCACCACACATTTATGCGCCTCCCCATATACAAAACGGGTCCATCCCCGGTGTGTCGTTTTTATAAAAAGTATTCCACCAGGTCTCGGCGTACTTCAGAGACCACTGTCGTATCCTACAGGAGCGACTCGTTCAGTCGCCACTGCCAGGAGTGAGGATGGGCCAACGGGCGAGCTAAGGTGAGGGTAATAAGGGCATGGTCAGATATCGTTATGTCATCTATTGAGGATGATGTAAGGCTAGGGAGATGTGCATGACGCAGGAAGAAGTAATCCAACCTGGAGTAGGAGTTGTGTGGTGCCGAGTAGTACGTGTAATCCTTGACTGAAGGATGCATAACCCGCCACGCGTCAACAAGTTGATGTTCATGCAGCAATCGCCGTATACGACGATGCGCTGCCCTGGGTAGGGAGGAGTGCCCTCGTGATGTGTCTAAGACGGGGTCTAGGATGACATATAAATCCCCCCCCATGACTAAGGTACCTTCCAGAAAGCCATCCAGAGCCCTCAAAACTCTGTCCAGGTAGGCCACCTGCCCAGAGTTAGGGAGATAGTATGAGGCCAGTGTGTACAGTGCATTGTCCAACTTACCCTTTACGAAAAGGTATCGTCCCGCTTCATCTTCGCAGGTATCCACGTGTTCCCAGTGAAGGGAACGGGAGACCAGGATGGAGACTCCCTTGGTCTTGGAGTCAGGGGACGCACTATGATACCCATCGGATAGTAGTTGGCGTCTGTAAGCTTCGGAATGCCGTCTGCCCGGAAGTGAGTTTCCTGCAGGAAGGCCACGTGCGCTTTTCTTTTCCACAGGAGACGGAGAATGGAGGACCTCTTTTCCGGAACATTCAGACTCTGTGCATTTAGGGAGACAACGGTAATGTCAGACATGGTAGCGGAGACTTCTGGAGTGGACAGAGGGGGAAGGGGAGGGAAAGGAGAAGGAGAAAAAGAGAAAGAAGAAAAAGAACGAATGTATTCAGAGCAAGCTCTCTAAAGTCGGAGTACAATACCTCTCCACTACTCCACTACTCAACGCCCGCAGAAAGCCTTCAAACACGACACAGCTACACGGAACCCTAAAAGGGTACGAGGAAAGACCGGAGTGCAGTAACAGCGTGTCAACAGTTAAAGTGTCAACTAGAAAATTCAATTAACTAAAGTGCTTTGGAGCCCCCCCGGACTCACCCTATTAACAGTTAACATTCCCAGTATCCAACTTCCCCTACGTGATAACACAGATTAGGCAGGTGAAACAGTTAGAGCAGGTGAACTATTTAAAACCTCCCCCAACAGGTGTGTACCTGCCCGCCCCCTCGACCCACAGTAACTCAACCAACTATAAGGCAGTTTCAGCAATGCGTTCCTGACAATCCTCCAGGAACCCTATGGGAAAAAGAGAGAAGGAAAAGGCGAAATGTAATACAGGAAACGTCCACATAAAAGGCGTCTGTGAACATTCAGTCACTCCGCGGCGAGCGTCGTCCAGGAGGATGGAGGTCAACGGGCTCTGACCCTCGGTCTCTGTGTGGAGGTCGACGTTCCGAGGTCAGGTGGCTCTGCTCCAGGTCGGATTGGCTGACGGGCCCCATAATCCGGATACGGGCCTCCTCTGGGAGCGAATGGTGTCGGCGGTTCGGTCCAGTCTGGTAACCGCACCGGTGAGGTCTCCAAGAACCGGAATGCTTCCTCCAAATCGTCAGGGGAGCGGACTGCAAAGGACATTCCCTGCTTGTGGAGGATTATGTGGAAAGGGTGTCCCCACCTGTATGTTGCGCCTGCTGCCTTTGTTGCTTCCAATAATGGGCGGACAATTCTGCGCATGCAAAGTGTCAATCTGGATACATCTGGCAGGACGGTGATATCGGTACCATTGTATGGGACAGCCCCTTTTTCCCAGGCTCTTCGGGCAATCTCCTCTTTCTGCTTGTAGAAATGCACTCTACATATAACATCCCTGGGTCGGTTGCCGTCTCCATTCTTGGGACCTGCCAGTCTGTGAACTCTGTCCATCTCTATGGGCATATCTCGCGGACGCTCCAGGAGCTTGTTGAAAATGTGGGTCACAGCATCGTAAAGTCCATCGGGGGGTACAGACTCGGACAAACCCCTCAGTTTCAAGTTATTCCGCCGTCCCCTGTTCTCGACCTTATCCAAGTGTAGGGAGAGGTCTCGGAGTTGCGTAGCTTGGGTAGCCAAGGACTGGGAAAGGACCGATATGTCCAGGGAGTCGACGGAGTGCTGGCGCTCTAAGGTGTCAGCTCTTACGTCCAGGGCATGTACTTCTTGGGTGACCTCACCGATGGCCCTGTTGTGTTTCTCCTCTAGTCGTGCGAGGCGGATGTCCAAATCAGTTTTAGTGGGCAATACCTTGACCATCTCCCAAAGTTCTGCCAGGGTCCGTTCCATGGAGAGCGGTGGGCCCGAGGACAGACCTGCGTGATGGTCCCCTGTGTGCACTGGCGGGGTGGAGGAGGGGGTCTCCCGGAATATGACCGGCAGCCCCTGGCTCTGATTGGCTGTCTGGCACGGTTAGAGACCTCTGGAACGGGGGTGGTAGTGGCGCCTCAAGTACCCTGTCTGTCGGTGCCATAGAATCACCACAGACGGTGTTCCAGCCCCAAAACTACTATGTTTAGGGGAAAGAAATGAATGCAAAGTGTTCAACAGAACACGCCCTAGGTGTGGGTTTGACTGGACTATGGAAGAAGGATGATCCCGACCAACCCCCACATGCCTGATACAGTTATAGACACACACTTAAACTATCTAATCTTAATGAAGAACAGAAATATCCAGAAGAAACACGCAACCAAGCTATTGTAGGCATAGCTCCAACTACGCCCCCGGAAAGGGACTGCCCCCTAGAGAATATACCATTCTATGCATCCGGAGGAACCCATGTCCAAACAGAAACATCACAGCATGAAGTCGGACAGAAACTGCACGTTAAAACAGACTAGGGTCACACCCAGGGGGGGGACCACCCCAACTAGTGTGGCAGATATAAGCATAGGGTTAACTGTTGCACCATGACACCCTCTCCCCCTTCACACCATGTCCAAACCAATCATAGAGATGGCTAAAGCCGGTCAGCATAAGCCTATAGAACCAAGTATATATGAGGAAGTTTGCAACTGTTAGCCATACAGATAAGCACACCCCAGTCGGGCTAAATCTTCTCTTGTCTTGTCTAGATATACCCATCCTGCCAATAGGTTGAGACTCTCCCCGATTCTACCTCTTCCTCCCTACTCAAGGGCAGCCGAACTACAAGGGGCAACCCTCCATCCCCATGCCAGAGATGGCGAAATGTAATAACGTACATCCCCCAGATTGGTCCCCCCTCCCCCCACCAGGACCCCTTTCAACAATATTAACATATGAGAATCATATACAGTATATCCAGATGACAGCAGGAACCATTAGAACGCCCCTGGAGTGGGTGTAGAAGGCCCTGTTTGAATACATCGAAAACCATTCAGCATACCATGAATAAAATGAATAACCCACAAACAACCCAGTATTGGAGAATCAGAAAGTCTCAGCGTTGCAATCAAGATATCTTGTCATGTCCGCAGCAGAAATCAAGGCCGCAGACATCCACGAATCCCTGTAAGGAGTCATGTGAGGCAGGTAGATTAGGCAAGGACTGGCAGGGAGGCAAAATCCAGGTTCCATGAAAACAGATTCGACCCGTCTTGTCATGTCCGCTGCAGAAATCAGGGCCTCAGACATCCACAAATCCGTAAAGGCAAAACGTGAGGCAGTTGTACAATGAAAGGCCTGACATAAGTGCGAAATCAGGGTTCCATAGAAGCAGGTTCAGAAGCCACCGGGCCCTCCAAACATCGGCGCCTAGCAGGGGTCGAGAGATGATCCATCCTGGAATTACGTCGAGGTAGACGCTGTGGCATCGGAGGAAAAAATGGCCAATCAGAGATGGAGACCTGTGACAGATCTAGAGCAGCGAGAAATTCAGGAATGTCCTCCGGGGAATAGACCGAATATGTAGAGGATCCACGGCAAACTTGCAGTTGAAAGGGGTACCCCCAAGAATACGGGATATCTTTTTCCCGAAGTGCTATAAGTAAGGCTCTCAAGGCTCTCCGTTTAGCCAGAGTGGAACGAGAAAGATCAGCCAACAATTGCACCGGCGCCCCATCAAAGTCCAGTGTACCCCTGTTACGAGCCTGTCTCATTATGGATTCCTTAAGTTGAAAAAAGGGAATTCTGCATACCACATCTCGCGGTCTAGCCAAATCTGTGCTCTTTGGTCCCGGGGTGCGGTGTCGTGCTCTAATTTTTGTTGTCAATTTTGTACTATTTTTGACAAAAAGTTAGGTAAAGTTAAACACTTTATAGAAATGTGCCCCAATGTGTGTAACTCAATGATGCTGCAATGTGGTTTCCCACATACAGTATAATGCCCCCATAGCTGCCCCATGACAGTATAATGCCCCCATAGCTGCCCCATGACAGTATAATGCCCCCATAGCTGCCCCATGACAGTATAATGCCCTCATAGTGCCTCGCACACAGTATCATCCCCCCATAGCTACCCCCCACACAGTATAATGCCCCACAGCTGCCCCATTCAGTATAATGCCCCCATAGCTGCCCTCATACAGTATAATTCCCCCACAGCTGCCCCATACAGTATAATGCACCCATAACTGCTCCATACAGTATAATGCCCCCATACAGTATAATGACCCATAGTTGCCCTCTTACAGTATAATGCCCCCATAGCTGCCACCACACAGTATAATGCTCCATAGCTGCCCCATTCAGTATAATGCCCCCATAGCTGCCCCATACAGTATAATTCCCCATAGCTGCCCTATACAGTATAATGCCCCCCATACAGTATAATGACCCATAGTTGCCCTCTTACAGTATAATGCCCCCATAGCTGCCACCACACAGTATAATGCTCCATAGCTGCCCCATTCAGTATAATGCCCCCATAGCTGCCCCATACAGTATAATTCCCCATAGTTGCCCTCATACAGTATAATGCCCCCACAGCTGCCCCATACAGTATAATGCACCCATAACTGCTCCATACAGTATAATGCCCCCATAGCTGCCCATATACAGTATAATGACCCATAGTTGCCCTCTTACAGTATAATGCCCCCATAGCTGCCACCACACAGTATAATGCTCCATAGCTGCCCCATTCAGTATAATGCCCCCATAGCTGCCCCATACAGTATAATTCCCCATAGCTGCCCTATACAGTATAATGCCCCCCATACAGTATAATGACCCATAGTTGCCCTCTTACAGTATAATGCCCCCATAGCTGCCACCACACAGTATAATGCTCCATAGCTGCCCCATTCAGTATAATGCCCCCATAGCTGCCCCATACAGTATAATTCCCCATAGTTGCCCTCATACAGTATAATGCCCCCACAGCTGCCCCATACAGTATAATGCACCCATAACTGCTCCATACAGTATAATGCCCCCATAGCTGCCCATATACAGTATAATGACCCATAGTTGCCCTCTTACAGTATAATGCCCCCATAGCTGCCACCACACAGTATAATGCCCCATAGTGCGGAATAAAAAAAATATTTACCTATCCCCGTTCCCACGACGAGTGCCAGAGATGGTAAATACAGTTGAAACCGTGACACACAACCGCTGGGGGACCTGCCCTGGGCCCCACCATCTCAGTGGGCCTGGAGCCACCGCTCCTCCCTGCACCCCCGCTAGCTATGCTACTGATTACATACCTCAGATGCTGCAGAACATCATAATAGAGTGGTCCCTCAAGTTACAAAAATGAGAAGAAAGAAAAAAAGATAACTAATACAGAAAAAACAAGTCCTCTCATATAAAAGTCATAAAGAGCTGCTGGGAGCTGTAAATCACTTTCTTATGGGGCACACATGTGGCTGATATTATGGGGCACACCTGTGGCTGATATTATGGGGCACACCTGTGGATGATATTCCTATGGGGGCACAGCTGTGGCTGATATCATGGGGGAACACCTGTGGCTGATAATCTTATGGGGGCACAGTTGCAGATGATATTTCTATGGGGGCACAGCTGTGGCTGATCTTCCTATGGGGACACACTTGAGGCTGATATTCTTATGGGGGCACACATGTAGCTGATATTCTTATGGGGCACACCTGTGACTGATATTCTTATGGGGGCACACATGTAGCTGATATTCTTATGGGGGGCACACCTGTGACTGATATTCTTATGGGGGCACACATGTAGCTGATATTCTTATGGGGCACATCGGAGACTTATATTCTTATGGGGCCACACCTGTCACTGATATTCTTATGGGGCACACATGTAGCTGATATTCTTATGGGGGGGGCACACCTGTGACTGATATTCTTATGGGGGCACACATGTAGCTGATATTCTTATGGGGGGCACACCTGTGACTGATATTCTTATGGGGGCACACATGTAGCTGATATTCTTATGGGGGGCACACCTGTGACTGATATTCTTATTGTGGCACACTTGTGGCTGATATTCTTATGGGGGGCACACCTGTGACTGATATTCTTATGTGGGCACACTTGTGGCTGATATTCTTATGGGGGCACACTTGTGGCTGATATTCTTATGGGGCAACACCTGTAGCTGATATTCTTAAGGGGGCGAAGCTGTGGCTTACTTTGGGAAACTTCGAGGGACAATGAAAAATACTGGAAAAGTTTGCAATACATTTGTATGTATAAATATACACGTTTGTGAAAAAAGAATTGGGGTGAATTTATTATCCTTATGGTTATTTATATTTAGGCAACACGTGAAGCCAGCTGGTGTAGAACTACAAGTCTCAGCATGTCGTAACACACTCTGTGACAGCATGAAAGTCTCTACCATTATACAACCGGGGATACAAAGCGCATGCGCATTGTTTAACAACATAGATTGGAGAAAAAAACCCAGCCTACCCGTAAGCAAAATGGCGTCCTGTGTATCGAGGCGTAATATTGATTCGTGAGTACGTATGGAACGTCCGTTACGTCAAATTGTGCAGAGGCGTGGTACGGAATCCGTGAAGGGACATTTCCCGGCAGTGACGTTGTGAGTCTGATCCGCTGAAACCACAACATGCCGGATAAAGAAATCGCGTTTGTAAGTTACCGGTGATAGTTGGGGGACGTGTATAGGGGGAGGACGTATGTGCAGTGTGTGGTCTGCTGTGTATGGCAGAGTGAGGCGGTATGTGTCTGCTCGTGCACGGAATGCTGGGTATTGTAGTCCCCTTTCCGTGTCTATAGTGGACATAGTGGAGGATCTGGACTAGTAGATTTCCTGAAAACGACATAATTATAATACTGAGGAGAAAAGACTTTAAATAGGCTTTAATCATTTTATAACAAAAAGTTTTGAAACTTCCTAATGTATTTTGTGTTTACAAGTTTTCTCACTTTTCAAGATCTATGCTTGCTGTCAGTAAATAGCAACAATTTTGTTTTCATTTAGACGCGGAAACTTATTCCTGCTCACACAGCTGCTGGTGGTGTTGTGTTGTTTTTTTGTCAGAATGTATCAGTCTAGCCAATCCTCTGTGTGGTAAAAGCAGATTTCTCATAGACTGACACAGAGTAACCACAGGCTCTGAAGACAAGCAATTCACACAGAGGCTGGGACCCTCCAGGTGTAGAGATTTGAGCAGTGTGATACTAGGATATGCCGTCACTCGCTTATTCTGGGGGTCCGGCAGCAGGGACCCCCATTGATGACTAGAATGAAGGGGGGCTTCTAAATTTCTCCCTGCACAGCGCCACGTTTTTTTGATGGCACCAGACTAATCAATACGTATATTGTACAGGAAGAAGATGACTTGCAGTTTGAGGAGGAGATCCTGCGGAATCCGTATTCTGTCAAGTGCTGGATGCGATATATTGAATCCAAGCTCTCCGCCCCGGCTCATACCCTGAACTTAATCTACGAGAGAGCACTTAAGGAGCTTCCAGGAAGGTGAGTGTAACAAGTGACGTCTTATTGTAGTGCTGGCCATTCATTGTTGTTTTTTTGCCCTATTCGTGCCTATGGATGCCATAGAGGGGAATTTTCTTGCTCGGGACTCCCCTCTATATAGCAGAGTGAAGATTCTGGTAGCTAAACTTTCAAAAAAGTTCTGACGTGTCAGTAGTTTTGATCGGTGGGGGTCCAAGCACTGGGACCCCCACCGATCGATAAAACAAAGCAGCAGAACTGCTCAGGTGGTCGCTGTGCCGCTTCGTTTATGATTGACTTTCCTTGGAGAGGTGTATGGGCTCAATAGAAAGTCTATGAGCCCATATACCAATTGCTCGGCTTTCTGAGAAAAGCCGATCAGAAACTAAGCGGCTCAGCGTTCACCCGAGCGCTTCTACCGCTTCGTTTTAGCGATCGGTGGGGGTCTCCCTGCTCAGACACCCACCGATCAAAACTTCTGACGTGTCTCTATGGCATGTCAGATCTTTTTTGAAAGTTTGGTTACCCCTTAATATGATCACGTATAACCTGGTACCCTGTTAATTTAAATTGGAACCATGTAATACTACATTGAGTGGCCGCACTGATCAGTTGATCGCTGAAGGATTGTCCAGATGTAGGATTATCAGAGAAAAAAGGGCTTAAAGAAGCCTATACACACTAGATGAAAATCAGCCGGACCCACCAACTATCTAATGTGTATGAGGGTGTCCAGAAACCTTAGGCATGTTGGATTTCAATCATGCCCGATCCTTTGTTCTCACGGGAGAGGTGTCTTATTCCCTTCTCCCCATTGAGTATACATGCGTGTCTGGCCAAATCAAGCGTATATGTGTATGGAGGGGGGTTGGGAGAAATAGCTGTTGGCTGAACGAGTTTTCATCCGACCGCTATCTGTGTGTGGCCACTTTTCGTTTTTTAAAAAGCCCTAGCATATTGTATCCCTTGTGGTTTCCATCTGGCAGCGTTTTTCACCCATTTACTTCCCATAGAGGTAGTTCTAGGATCTGCTTCCATGGGAACATAACCAGGACACTTTCTTTTCATTCCTGGCTGCAAGATAAGTGAGTTGGGGGTCCAGCCGCTAGAATGGGGTGACCCCTCAGTAGGCCAGGTTAAGGAGGAGTTGTATGGAGTGGTGGCTGAGCATGAACACTTCCACTCCATCCAACTCTGTGAGTTACCAAACCATCCGAGCTCCTTCATGGTGGAGTAGGATGGAGCTTCCCCGCTCCGTCCAATGACAGATTTGATACATTTGACTTTTTAAGGCTCTGGTCAACAGATGAGCGCGTGAATATCTTCTAGAGCTCCCGGTGGACCGTTCTGCTGTATTTTGTCCATAAATAATTTCTCCTGTTGTATCCTCCAGCTACAAGTTGTGGTATGCCTATCTAAAGCAGCGCAGGAAGCAGGTCAAGAGGAGATGCATCACTGATCCGTCCTTCGAGGAGGTGAATAATTGCCATGAGAGAGCGCTGGTCTTCATGCACAAGGTAAGGAAGGACGCCAGGTTGTATCTCCAGTTATTATCATGCCCCCGTTTCTCCTTCCTTTGCTTGATGTTGGTCATCAAATTGTCTCTTTCCTGATCAGATGCCCCGTATTTGGCTGGATTACTGCCAGTTCCTCGTGGACCAGTGTAAAGTTACCCGCACTAGGAGAACCTTTGACCGCGCTCTTCGTGCTCTTCCCATTACCCAGCACCATCGCGTCTGGCCCCTTTACCTTCGCTTTGTCCGTGCTCACCCCCTACCAGAGACGGCGGTCAGGGTCTACAGAAGGTACTTAAAGGTGGGTGTCTTTCAACTATGATCAGATGATCTTAAAGCAGATCTGTCTGCTGAATTACAGGGACTGATCCGTTCTTCCTATTAGTCAAAAAGCATCAAATTATTTTTGTGTCATTTGACCAATAGGAGAGATCAAAGAATACACCAGATTCCTAGTTATGAGTCCGGTGTATTCGTGAGGAGCGCGCTGCCCCCGCCAACGATGATTGCCAGCTGGCTGTTGTGTATTAGCGTACACAACAGCCTGTCAGTCACTGTGAGGAGGTCGGGGAGAGGCGGGAGAAGCGCTCTCCTCATGAATACACCGGACTCATAGCTATGTGATTTGGTATATTCTTTGATCGCTCGTATTAGCCAAACGGCGCAATATTTTTTTTGTGCTGTTTTGACTAATAGGAGAACGGGCCTGTAATATGCTACCCTTACCTAGGGCAGCGGTTTCGACTGACAGATCCGCTTAAAGATCCACTGTCTAGAATAAGAAATGTCTTACAACTACTTAGGGAAGTATTTAATCAAATCCAAAAACATTTCTTTTAGTTATTAAAGAGAAGCAAGAAACAGAAGACCTTTGGCCCAGAGACCTGATCTATCAGTAGATCATCTAACATTTTTCTCTCTCTCTCTCATGACAGCTGTCTCCTGAGAATGCGGAGGAGTATATAGAATATCTGCGGTCCGTTGACAGATTGGATGAAGCGGCCTCCAGACTGGCCACCATTGTAAACCAAGATGACTTTGTATCAAAGGAAGGAAAATCAAATTATCAAGTGAGTGTGAAAAGAAGGCAGAGATTCTGTATAAAGCATGTCACTGATTTACAGTATGACAAGTGTTATCAGTGGGGCGTTTTATGTTTTTGTTTTTTTAGGTTTATTTTTATGTGCTGGTTAGACAACAATTTTTTTTTTTAGAATTTAATTGTTGTGTTAGGCCTCATTCAGATGGCAGTAATGCAGCCATGTTTTAGCTTTTGTATTCTGGCCGCAAGACCAGGACTCCGCACAGTTTAAGTGAATCTTAGGCTAGATTCACACACGTCCTATTTTCTCACGGTCCGTTGAAACAACGGCCGTGTGAACGGCCCCATTGAAATATATAGGTCTGTGCGACGGCCGTTGTTTTAGCGGCTGTCACACGGACGTATAACATGTTTGTGTGAATAAGGCCTGACTTAGGCTACCGTAGAAACCTATGGTAATCTAAGTTCGGTTCACTTGACCTGTGGGGGGGGCAGGGCCTTAGCATCTGTATTATAGCAGTAAGATGTAGCCGCATTATTACCACCTAAATGAGGCCTAAAATCTGATCACTATTCTCTATTGCAGCTATGGCAGCAGCTGTGTACCCTTCTGTCCCAGAACCCAGGTTCTGTCCGCTCCCTTGACTCGGCAGCCATTATTCGAGGTGGGTTGACCCGCTTTACAGATCAAAGGGGCAAGTTGTGGTGCGCACTCGCCGAATATCATACGCGCAGTGGCCATTTTGAAAAGGTAATCCATTGTTCATCTCTTTTTTATTTTCCCCTTAAACGATATGCTAGCCTTACCCCCTGCTATGGCTTTACCCCCTTCATTTTTGTCCCATAGACAGACAATTAGGATGGCAAGTATTTTTTGTTGTTGTCACACTTCTAAGTCCAAAATTCTCTTTTCCCAGGCTCGAGATGTCTACGAAGAGGCCATTCAGACAGTCACCACTGTACGTGACTTCACACAAGTTTTCGACAGCTACGCTCAGTTTGAAGAGAGCATCATTGCTGCCAAAATGGAGACCGTCAGCGAGATGGGGAAAGAAGAGGAAGGTAAGAGTCCACAAGGCTCACTCATTTCTATTCTTTACACACTTTGGTCTTAAATGTACTGACCTTTTATGTTAGATGACCTAGATCTGGAGCTGAGATTGGCTCGCTTTGAGCAGCTGATGGAGCGGAGACCTATCTTGCTTAATGGGGTGTTACTGCGACAGAACCCACACAATGTCCATGAGTGGCACAAGAGGGTGCAGCTATATCAAAGCAAGCCACGAGAGGTAAGTCTTATACATTGTTGTTGCTGCTTTGTACTTCTCCGTCCTTTTTTTTTAATTTTTTTTATTTTAATACATATTTTAACTGCATTTCTTTAGATTATCAACACTTACACAGAGGCCGTCCAGACTGTGAGTCCAGCAAAGGCAACTGGGAAAACTCACTCGTTGTGGGTGGCATTCGCCAAGTTCTATGAGGACAACGGACAAATAGAGGATGTGAGTTATTTGGTGTTTTTACTGTTTAATAGTGGATGAACTCTTATCTTTTCTTAACTGGTTCCCGACCGCTGGCTGTGTTTTTACGGCCAGCGGTCAGGGTCCTTAATACCCGAGCCGTAGACTTTTTACAGCGCGGGTTTTAACTTGCTGCCCGAGCGATCGGGCAGCTGAATGTCGGGTCTCCGGCTGTCAGTGACTGCCGGGGACCCTGAGGAGAGGATAGAAGCAGCTTTCGCTGCTTCTGTCTTCTCTGATCACTTGTACACAGCGCTGAATGCGCGCTGTGTACAGGAATAGAGACAGCAGCAGCGGCGCTGTCTCTATTCCTCCCGGTGATCATGTGACTGGTCACATGATCGCTGGGTGCCGTTACTGACAGACTGCAGCTGGGTCTTACTAGACCCAGCACAGCCCTATTAGTGACAATTGTCACTATGAGAGGGCTGATTTCCCCTGTAACTGGGGCTGCTGTGCAGCTCCAGTTACAGTGGAAAAGATGGTGCAAAAGAAAGAAAAAAATATATATAAAGTTCCCCAAAGGTCTTTTTTGACCTTTGAGGGACGGACCATAGTAATAAAGTTTACGTAGTTAGCCCAACAAATAAAAAAGTTATAGCCATTTAACTAAGACGTGCTAAAAATGGCTAAACGGTGTCTGGTCCTGAAGGCGCAAAATAGCCCGGTCCTGAACTGGTTAATGTAACGCATCCACCTAGTGGAGGGGCCTATACCCAAGTTGCTGTGTCCCTCAATCACATGATTAATGCCCTTTTGCCCGGTTTGTGAGTTTTGGTGGGCGGCCTTCTCTTGTCATGTTTGTAGTGGTGCCATATTCTTTCCATTTTGTTATAATAGATTTAACGCTACTGCGTGGGATGTTCAAAGTTTGGGACTTTTTTTTCACTACCCAACCCTGATCTATACGTCTCCACAACTCTGTCTCTGACCTGTTTGGAGAGCTCCTTGGTCTTCTTGCTTAGTGATGTTGTAGACTCTGGGACCTTTCAGTATTTATATTGATATCACGTGACCGATTATGTGACACTTTGATTGTACACGGGGTACCAACTAATTATGGGACTTCTGAAGTTAATTGGTTTTCATAGCAAATAACAACTCAACAAATTGTAATTTTTTTTTTTTCCCATTTTTAAACCAGGTAATTTTTTTATTTATTTCACTGTAAAGATTGTTGGCCTATTTTGTCAAGTCCATTACATAAAATGTAGTTAAAATTTTTATTTCCAGGTTGTAATGCATCAAAACTGGAAAGACTTTAGGGTGGAAATGGGTGTAAATACTTTTGCAAGGCAATGTATCCTCTATTCTCAGTAAATGTCTGTTAAAAGGGTTTTCCGGGACTTAACTATTGATGGCCTCCCGGATATGCCATCAATGTTTCATCGGTAAGGGTCCAACCCCTGCAGATCACGGAATGGGGGGCACAGCAATCCATCCAATGCCAACATCCCCTACATTGTGTTCAGACACCGCACAGTACATATATATGAGGATGTACCTGGTGCCGCCGCTCACTTGAATGGGACTGAGCTGCATTAAGCAGGCAGAGCTGTCCATCTGGATGAACCACAGACCCTTCGTTCTGCTGATCAGCGGGGGTGACAGCACAGTATGTTATAGGATAATCTGCAATAACTGTATTCCGCTTATTGCTTTGCACCAGGATTTGGACAAATTGCAATTCATGATTTCAGTTAAATGACGGGCACCAATCAGCCATAATATTAAAACCACTGACAGGTGAAGTGAATAATATTTCTCCTCTCGTTATAATGGTGCCTGTCATGGGGTAGGTTATATTAGGCAGCAAGTCAACAGTCCGTCGTTGTGTTGAAAGCAGGAAAAATGGGCAAGTGTAAAAATCTGAGCATCTATGGGAAGTGCCAAATTGTGATGTCTAGACAACCGGGTCAGATCATCTCCAAAACGGCAGGTGTTCTTGGTATGCCGTGGTTAGTACCTCCCAAAAGTGTTCCAAGGAAAGACAACCGGTGAACCAGTGAAGGCTAGCCGTCTGGTCCGATCTCACAGAAGAGCTAATGTAGCATAGATTGCTGGAAAAGTTACTGCTGGCTATGATAGAAAGTTGTCAGAACATCGCAGCTCGCTGTCTAGCCGCAGACTGGTCAGAGGGCCCATGCCGCAACGTCGCCAACGAAAACACCTACAATGGGCACACGAGCATCAGAACTGAACCGTGGAGCAGTGGAAGATGGTGGCCTGATCTGATGAATTACATTTCCTTTTACATCATGTGAATGGCCGGGTGCGTGCGAGTCGCTTACCTGGGGAAGAGATGGTAAAAGGATGCATTATGGGAAGAAGGTAAGCCGGTGGAGGCAGTGTGATCCTCTGGGCAACGTTCTGCAGGAAACCTTGGGTCTTGGCGTTCATGTGGCTGTTACTTTGACACATACCACCTACCTAAACGCTGCTGCAGACCAAGAACACCCCTTCATGGCAGCGGGTAATGAGACCTGCCACAGTGCAAACGTTGTTCAGGAATAGTTTGAGGAAAACGACAGAGTTCAAGGTGTTCGTTTGGCCTCCGAATTCTTCAGATCTCAATCCTATCGAGCATTGTGGGATGTGCATGAAAAACAAGTCCGATCCATGGAGGCCGCACCTCACAATTTAAGATCTGCTTCTAACGTTTTGGTGCCAGACACCACAGGACACCTTCAGAGATCTTATGGAGTCCATGCCTCGATGGATCAGAGCTGTTTTGGCGGCACGAGGTTGAGCTACACAATATTAGGCGGGGGTTTTCATTTTATGACTGAACGGTGTATGTCTGACGCTCTTGAGGATTCAATCAAATATGAATTTCATGGTTTCACCTGCTCCACCCCTAGCAATCCGCTAACCAGTGGATGATCCCTTTAAGAACATAATGAGGCGCTCCCGATGGTCACTTTCCTGTGTATGTGACTTGTGGTCTGGGTTCCCCTGTGAATAATAAACCCTTACCATACATTCTGACACCTGGATTTTGCTGTTTATTTATCTCCAGGCTCGGGCAATCCTGCGGAGAGCGACCCAGGTGCAGTATACACATGTAGATGACTTGGCCTCGGTGTGGTGCCAGTTTGGTGAGATGGAGCTGAGACATGAGAATTATGAGGAGGCGCTGAGTATATTGAGGGTATGGGACTATTGTATCTGTGTTACATGCCCTAGAATTGCCCATCATATTGGATTGTACATTACAGTAAAATTCTGTTAATCCATAAACCGTAAAATGTCATCCAAGTGCATTTCAAAGAGGATTTCCCCCTAAAAAACATAGATTGTGGTATTGTATATACAAGTTTTGGCCATTGTTTTATTTACTTGCAGGGATCTTGATCTTATTCCTTTAGTCCGCATCCTTTTTAATTTGTCACTTTATTATTCATTGTACATTGGGTTTTGTATGCCTCTTGTTGCATGACTATGTTTTTTTTTTGCAGAAAGCCACGGCGGTGCCTTCCCGGAAAGCTGAATATTTTGATGCCTCTGAACCGGTGCAGAACAGACTGTACAAGTCCCTCAAAGTCTGGTCAATGCTGGCTGACCTGGAGGAAAGTCTGGGCACTTTCAAGGTACAACACCCCGACTTATCTCTCTTCTCCATCTGTCCAGTCTTGCCATAGATTCATTTAAATATTCCACTGGACAAAATCTAGGACTAGACATCGAGCTTTTATATAATATGACGTCTGGGAGTTTTCAGGAAATTGTAACTTCCAAGAGGCCACAACTGATTTTCTGATGGTCTGGACCTCATGCACAGAATGCTGTAGTCTGTATTCTGCATAATGAATAGCTCGATCTGCTGATGTGAGGGCGATTCTGATAACCGCAAGATATTAGAGAATGAAGATCTGTCTCCACTTTTTTTTTTATGGCTTTCATCACTTGTCCTCATTTTCTATGCTATGTTAATTTCACATCTAATTTTCCGTACCCACAGTCCACTAAAGCTGTATATGATCGCATTATTGACCTCCGCATAGCCACGCCACAGATCATCATCAATTATGCCCTCTTCTTGGAGGAGCATAACTACTTTGAGGAAAGTTTTAAGGTAGGTGGATATGTGATCACCAATAGGTGAGTAAATTTTCATCTCTGACGATGGTTCTGTTAACCATGATGCCTCTCTATTGCCAGGCCTACGAGCGTGGCATCGCCCTGTTCCGGTGGCCCAACGTTTATGACATCTGGAGCACTTACCTGTCTAAGTTCATTGCTCGGTATGGAGGGAAGAAGCTGGAGAGAGCTCGGGACCTGTTTGAACAAGCCTTAGATGGTTGTCCTCGAAAGTTCGCAAAAAGTTTGTATAGGAAAATCCAAGGGGATGGAGAATGAATATTATTTTAGTCACTTACCGATGCCTCTGTCTTGCCTATTCTAGATATATTTCTACTGTATGCAAAACTGGAGGAAGAGCATGGTCTGGCCCGGCACGCTATGGCTTTGTATGAGCGAGCTACTCAGGCAGTTGAACCAGCAGAGCAGTACGAGATGTTTAACATTTACATTAAGAGGGCGGCTGAAATTTATGGAGTCACACACACCCGCAGCATTTATGAGCGAGCCATTGAGGTACAGGCTTCCTTATTACTATATGCTCTATTCCCATTCCCTAATACTAAACATTGAGATGTCTAAAGCGGGCCACAGATGGTAAAAAAAAACAAAAAAAAAACCTCCAGAATTGCTGTTTTCACCTTCCCCAAAAAATTTAATGAAAAGTGATTAAAAGTGTTAAGACGAGACCATTAAAAGTACAATACACAGCAATACTTTCAGCAGTATTAATAGGTGTATTGTACAAATGATCGCATGTTCAAGTCCCCTAGTGGGACTAAAAAAACTAAATGAAAAAAATGCTTAAAATGAAGTTAAATAAAACATCTAACAATATCTAAAAAAAAGTATATATCTTAAAAGAAAAAAAAAAAGCAGCCCTTGCACAGCTCTATTGCGGTAAAAATACAAAAAGTTATGGGTCTCCGAATATGGTGACGCAAACACATTTTTGTGTTGTGTGGCCATGTTTGGGCTTGTTTTTTTTTTTTGCTTGTTCTCTCCTTCCAAAAATTTAGTTTATGGATATTACACAAATAAGTTACCTGCAAAAATGGTTGTGTCCTGGAGCCTAAAAATGACTTGGTCTCAAAGAGGTCAACAATAATCTAAACATCTATCACCACCTTACAAGGGTTTTTCAGGATTCATCAGATTTTCCAAAAAGGCTGAGAACCTGTAAATGTTGAAAAATAAAGGTTCTAATGATACTTGCTGCCAGGATAATTCTTCTGTTTTGCACCACCGATCTTCCTCATTTTTGCACGACAACTAGGTCACAGTGACTTGTCCGGTCCGTAGTGGCGTAATGTCATGTGACTGCAATGGCTGCCCCAGGATGTTACATCACTAGGTAAAATAGGTGAAATGCCATTGGAAAGTGTAGCTACATTATGTTACATCACTATGGACCCATATTAAATGGAATCAAAGGGCAGTGGGAGATTGGAGGACGGGAACAGAAGAATGCAGTAAGTAAATGTTTTTCTTAAATTTGTTTTTTTTATCTCCACCTCTTTTTAAAGGGGTTTTTCCAGGTTTTAACATTGATGGACTATCCTTAGGTCTGTGTCAAAACTTGGAAAACCCCTTTAAGGGCTCAGGTCCACTGCTGTGTTAGGATAGGGACATACGGGGCCGATACGCTGCGCAAAAGTACAAGGTGTATCAGTCCTGGAAACCGCAAGCAATTCTGCTGAAAAACCGCACTAAATAGTGCAGTTATTCTAGGTGGAAAGTTTGTTGTGAAAATACTACGGAGGAAAAAAAAAAAAAAAAGTTTATACTTACCACCCGGGCATTGTCATGGCAATGCGTGCCCTCTCCTCAGAGTATAATCCGGCCTCCTAGGATGGCACTAGTCTATTTGACCGCTGCCGCTTTTTGCAACATCACCCCAGAAGGACGGGCTGTACTCCGAACGCAGGATCCCATCGCTAGGACAATGGCCAGGGGTAAGTATAAGCTTTTTATTTTAAATTAAAAAAAATTGGTCGTTTTTTTTCTCACTTGCGATTTTTGCAGAGGAATCGCAGCGTTTCCCCCACAAAACTCGCAACACGTGGCTATTTGTTGCGGGTTTTACCTCCTCATTGAATTCAATGGGGGAAAACTTGCAACAGAATAGCAGTGATTCCGCAGAATAAATGGACCGCACCACAGGTCAATTTTTGAACAGTTTCTCAGCAGATTTTTTTCCCACTGTGGGTGGATGAGATTTGTTCAAATCTCATCCAGCCTGCTGCTTCTATACTACGCTTGGTATTTTCTGCAATGAGAGGGAAATACTGATGAAAAATTCTGTATACAAGTCACACAATGGCCAGAAATATTGTTATTTCTCATGTACACATACGACCGCTTATTCTGAAAAGTCACCTAAAAGTACGCTTTAAGACAAAGGTGAACATCATTATGCAGATACTTAGTGTGTGGTGCATTGTAACTGTGTGATTATCTACTCAGATCTTGCCAGATGACCAGGCCCGGGAGATGTGTCTACGGTTTGCGGACATGGAGTGTAAATTAGGAGAGATTGACCGAGGCAGAGCTGTGTATTCCTTCTGCTCTCAAATGTGTGATCCTCGGGTGAGTTGTACAGACTTCTCTATTCCTCACCAGTATGAAGAATGTGTTATCATGTTGGGTCTTATATAAAGGTCACCATGGTGTTAAAATAAATCTCTATTGCAGTTGACATCAGGGTTTTGGCAGACCTGGAGAGACTTTGAGGTACGGCATGGTAATGAGGACACGCTACGGGAGATGCTGCGGGTCAAGCGTAGTGTACAAGCCAAGTACAACACACAGGGGACGTTCCTGGTATCCCAGAGGTTGAGGGCTGAAGGCGGAGGAGCTAGTGAGGACAGTAAAGGTAAAAGTCCATTGTGTGTTTAACAGTGCCTAGTTAAATTATATGAAGGTGTTGCTACACATATAAAACTATATATATATATATATATATATATATATATATATAGTGGAAAGTCCCTCAATTGAAGGTTTGGACATATGTGAAATTTTTTTTGTTCTTATGGGTGATAACTTGCTGCCAAAGGTGTCTGGCATCAGCTTATTCCCCTCTGCCCATTAAAATAAGCCTGGATTTATGGTAGAGTTGGGAGCTATAGCTGTCAGGCGAATAAGTTTGTATGTTTGGTTAGCTTTAGGGGCAGTGGTCCCATCACTATTACTACTAGAGCTGCTAGAGACATTACTAGTGACCTAAATATGCACAGGAGATTTTGGGATCATAATGGGTATCTACTGTTGCTATTTTTTTTTTTATTGCATTAGTCCTGCTGCGCATGTCCATGTTTGGACTGTATCTCTGCTGTATTTCCCGGACCGAGCACAGTTAAGGAAGCCGGACTCCTAGCGTCAGTCATTCATGATGCTGTGAGTCTCTGCCTTCCCGTGGGACTACTGTCCCATACTGAAAACCTGATTACAGTATGGCACCGTATTCCTGCGGGGAGGCAGGGACTCCGCATCATGGATAACTATGATGCTAGGAGTCTAGGTCCCTGAACTGCGTTCGGTCTGTATCTCGCGGACTGAACATGGCCGTGTGCAGCAGGCGTAAATCGGCAATTTGTGTGAATATATTAAACTTGGTCATATTTTTTATTAGGGAAAAGTGGCATGACCTGTAGTTCCCCTTTCCCTGCCTTCAGGGTCTCTGGAAATATTCAGAAACCACCTTCGTCTAGTATTTAAACCGTAAATATTAGACGGGGAGGAGGGGGATGCAGCTGCCGTTTCTCTCCCCCTCAGGCTGTCTTTGAGCCTGCATGCTGTGAGAGGGGAGGACTCATTCCTGGTGCTGTGTTCTTAATAATCAGATGTATTATCCATGCTAATCTATATAACGGTCTTTTTAGAACCAGCTGATGAGATGCAGGCACTGGAGCAGAGAGCAGCTGTGGTGGCAGCAGAGGCAGAGAAAGACAAACCTCAGATTAAGGAGAAGATTCTCTTTGTCAGGTTTGTAGAGCCCGGAAGCCGTATCCACCCTTACAGGCACCATCTTTCTACCGTGGCTTTATTTAATGACCCGTTTTAACTTTCGGTGCAGGTCTGACGCCTCCCGCACAGAGTTAGCAGAGCTGACTCTTCAGAATAATCCAGACGAGATCAACATAGGAGATGAGGATTCAGAAGAAGAGATGGAGCCGGACGGTGAGTGAGGAGTTAGGGAATTAATTACAAGGGCAATAGGTGTTGTCATGTGGATTATATAATGGAGAAGGGTAAGCGCATTAAATGCTAACTTTTTTAGGTTTAAAGGTTGTTTGCACAAACTGTATATTTGGGAACCACATTGTGAAAAGCTTCCAATGTTAAACAGTTAAGGACTTCCCACTGTGTATATATGCACGGCACAGGCTTAAAGAGGCTCTGTCACCAGATTTTGCAACCCCTATCTGCTATTGCAGCAGATCGGCGCTGCAATGTAGATTACAGTAACGTTTTTATTTTTAAAAAAACTAGCATTTTTGGCCAAGTTATGACCATTTTTGTATTTATGCAAATGAGGATTTCAAAAGTCCAACTGGGCGTGTATTATGTGCGTACATCGGGGCGTGTTTTACTTCTTTTACTAGCTGGGCGTTCTGACGAGAAGTATCATCCACTTCTCTTCAGAACACCCAGCTTCTGGCAGTGCAGACACACAGCGTGTTCTCGAGAGATCACACTGTGACGTCACTCACTTCCTGCCCCAGGTCCTGCATCGTGTCGGACGAGCGAGGACACATCGGCACCAGAGGCTACAGTTGATTCTGCAGCAGCATCGGCGTTTGCAGGTAAGTCGATGTAGCTACTTACCTGCAAACGCTGATGCTGCTGCAGAATCAACTGTAGCCTCTGGTGCCGATGTGGCCGACACGATGCAGGACCTGTGAGTGACGACACAGCGATCTCTCGAGAACACGCTGTGCGTCTGCACTGCCAGAAGCTGGGCGTTCTGAAGAGAAGTGGATGATACTTCTCGTCAGAACGCCCAGCTAGTAAAAATGCCCCGATGTACACACATAATACACGCCCACTTGGACTTTTGCGAGCCTCATTTGCATAAATACAAAAATGGTCATAACTTGGCCAAAAATGCTCGTTTTAAAAAAATGTTACTGTAATCTACATTGCAGCGCCTATCTGCTGCAATAGCAGATAGAGGTTGCAAAATCTGGTGACAGAGCCTCTTTAAGCTTACTGCCTGAGTGATTTGGAGGCTGAATGTCGGCAGGGATCCTGAAGAGGAGACAGAAGCAATTTTCACCGCTTGTCTTCTGTGTACTGATGTACACAGCGCTCAGTGAGCGCGGTCTAGATGTGACTGGCCACATGGTCGCTGGTAGTAGAAGGCTGCTCCTGGGTCTAACTAGACCTCAGCGCAGCCCTTACAGTGACAAGTCATTAGAACAGGGCTGATTTCCCCTGCAACTAGGGCTGATGTGAAGCAGTGGAATAGTATAGTGTAAAAAAAAAAAATTATCCTGAAGGTTTGAGGGACAGGCCATAAATAAATAAGAAATAGGCAAATGTTGCGATTTTTGGGGCCAGAAAAGCTGCGATTCCACTGTGAAAAATAGAAAAAAAATAAACATACCTCCCTCTGGCTGTTGTCATAGCAACATGATCTGACCTGCCCCTAAATGGGTTCTGTATTAAAAACTTGAACACAGAGTAGGACACTCTGTGTAGTCACCGAGCTGTAATCTTTAGGAGAAAGTCTATACGACACCATAGGTGGAAACGTCTACGTATGCAGGCTGGCTATAGAAAGTTTGGGTAAAAATATTACACAGTATAATTTACTGATGAAGTTCACATGCTGACTAGGCTATGCCAACACATGGGTGCCAATTCAAAGTGGAGCTTATCGCGTGGAGGAAACTGCCCGCATCTGCACATAATTGTATTAGACTAATGTTAGCAGGTTCCAGTATTGTTGACGTCAAAGGTAGCCGAATTGTAAAATCAATGGGATTTGTTGGGATCAGTGTGAAATCGGATCAGACATTGCTCGATTATGAATGTAAGTGTGAATAGAACCTTACACAGTGCCCCTTCAAATCAATAGGTCATCATGTAACACAGAATTGTGCTAAGTTTGTCAAACGAAGAGTTGCTCTGGCAAATATATGGACTGGGGACAATGGATGTAAATATACTTTTATAGATATATAAAAAAAACAAAAAACTACACCCTGTACACAAGATCAGCCTTTTAAAATGTGTCGTAATGAATAAGTCATGCATTTGTTTTTCTCACTTGTATTTTACAGAGGTGCTGTTGGAGCAGAAATCAGTCCCTTCTTCAGTTTTCTCTGGTCTTGCTGAGGATTGAACCAACTCTACCCCCTCCCAACCCCCATTCAATACCACAAAATAAAGACCAACAACAATCTTTTCATTCTCCTTGATTGTTTTTATATACAAATAATTGCAAAATCATTTAATATAGATATTTATAAATCTGTATGTATATTATAAATACACGTGGCAGGACAGCTCATCATCAGCTATGGAGTCCAGACTCGCTGAGACTGTGCCACCTACACTTCATCCATGATATCTGTACTAGGTTTATAAATAGTGTATGACGCATTGCTAGAGTTCTGTGGCCTTGCTCCTCGGGGGCAGGGCTTAGCAGCCAACCAGTTCTCACAATAAGAATGTAGAGATGAACATGTGATAGATGTTCCCCATGGGACTGTTCAATGCACCAACCCCACATCTACTGTACAGTTCTAAGCAATAAAGGATAGGAAGCTTTCTAGGATGTCCGTGTCCAAGCAGCAGAATACAAAACCTTCGAAAGATTTCTGTGAGCCCTCCCACGTATTACAAAGTGTGCTTGTGCAGAGCATGGTCGCCCTCCCTGCAATTTCATACAGTCATTGTGCTGATTATAAGGACTGTGAAAGTTACTTATATTGAGTCAATTATAAAAGCAAGTTGCTTTGGGCTAGTAGAAGAACTACAGGTCTCAGCATTCTCAGTGGCAGGGCATGACCTCTCAAAAGCACTAGGGTGCAACAAGATATATACCAGCCCATCAGTCGCCATAGCTTATGTATATAGGAGAAGAGTATCTTGAGATAAGTTGTATGTTTTATTAACCAATTCAGGGGAGATGGCTCACTCAGCCTCAGTATGTACATGCAGCAAGCTTGCAGACCTAATCCAGACAAGACGCTTAAGAGCAGTAACCGCTCCAATACTAACAAGGTTAGGGCTATAGAGCCTGTGTCACGCATCTGCCTTATGATTCTTTCCCAAAAGGATACAGACCAGTAAGCTTATTGGAAAGTAGACTTCCTTATGTGCTGCCCGTAAATTCATTCCCACCACAATTCATACATATAAACAGCTTCAATCTGGGTTTCAGCCCAGATAGAGAATATACAAATTTTATCTACATTTGAGAGCAAAGAAAGGGCATGAGAGGTACCACACAATTCATTCTCCACCTAGTGGCTAAAACGTAAACATTTCTTTCCTCACTTTTTTTTTTTTGTCAAAGGCAGGGGCACCTAGGCTACTAGGATCCAGCCCCTGTAACTTAGGATTTCTTAAAACAAGATAAATATATATACTGAGAAGAACAGGCTCACCAGCCTATACAAAAGAACAAAAAAAGAAAAATTCCTTTCTACTTGAAGACCTCCAAAAACTGGCGGAAATATTTTAAAGTATGATGTAAGCAAGCACAGGTACGAGACACAAAGGGAATTCATTGAGCAGATATATAGCACTGGACGTGCGGCACAACACAGAACCATAAGCTACTAGTAGAGCCATGTATGTGATGAAAGGCAGTGGATCGAGACAAGGCAGATACCCACCATGGAGTAGGCATTGTTAGATTTCAAATGGTGACCAGGCAGTGACAAAATGTGCTAAATTAGTGAAGGGAAGAAAACCAGTGGTCGAAGTAGCCATGCAGACATGAGTCAAAGCGGGCACCAAACTACCCGCCACGGGAAGTAGATAACCACAAGTCAACTGGACATATCACTTCAGAAGGAAGCAAGATCATAAAAACCAAGAATGGAAAAAGCTCCGGCCATCTTAAAGAGCAGATACATCTACCATTCTCTACCGTATCAAGTGTAGAAGGCACCGATGCAAAAACTAGTGTTGACTACAGTAGTGATGTGGCACCAAGTTCATGGAAGGCACCAGCTTGGCACATTATAAAGGGTGAAAAAACAACCATATCCTGCATTGAAAAGGTGGAAGCTATGGGGCCTACATTCATAAACATCATAGTACACCAACCATTTGCAATGGTCAACAGTTCAGATAGTCTATACAACCAATATCTGCAGTCAGCCCTTCTAGAAAACGTAAGGAATAGGCCCCTACCTGGCCTATATTGTGGACTCTAGTTCCCTCACCAATGCTCCAAAAGATCGTAATGACAAAAACCGAATTAGGTCAAATTAAAAAGTGGCAGAAAGAAAAAAAAAAGGACATAACTGAATCGGAGAGGCTTGCCCAACTGTAAATAAATAGGTACAGTTCCAAGATGGACATTTATTTGGGAGTACTGGCTTTTTTGGGAGTAGTGGGCCTCTTGACCTGCCAGAGATGACCTTGGATGGTAAAGGCATCGACGCTCATCGACATGGTCTTGCTTGGTATCTGAGTGAATCGCTTGCGGTCCGAACTGTACTTGTAGATTTCTTCAACCATGGACAAATTAATTGCTCGTGGACCATAGCCTGCCAGACGAGTAAGTTCATCTGTCTCGGATGAAAAGGTATACACAGCTCGAAACTGGCAACTGCTGTCACGGAACAGGATGACAAAATGGTTGGCTTGGCTCTTATCCATGTCCTAAGAAAGAGAAAAGGAAATCGGTATTCTCCATGTCAGGACTTGGCACTCGTACATAGCAAAGCGGACGTCAAAAAGGCCAAACCACCTCTTTGATAGACCCATCGGAAAGGTTCTATCAAAAAGTTTAATTTATTTGGCTCTAATGCACTTTCAATAACACAGCATAAATAATGTGGCCTAACCATACCGAATCCCCAATCCCGTGTGCCTCGAAGTGATTATATTGTACAAAATGGGACTCGATGTGATCTTCAAAATAATTGCCACATATATATTCAGAATTATAACACAAATTTGAACTTCCTCCAATGACGTCTCAGTGCCAAGAAATTAAGTCAATGTAAATTTAAGCCTATGAAACCCACAACACATATTTCAAATAATGAACTGGAAGGACTGGAGTTTGTAGCTTCAATACCATTACAGCAGTGGTCTTCAACCTGTCCAGTTGTTGGAAATCTACAACTCCCACCAGAAGGATGCCAAGGCATGCTGAGAGTCATACTTCCCCCCAACAGCTGGAGCAGTACAGGTTGGAGACCACTGCATTACAGAAATAGTTGCCTCTGATATAAGGGGCTGGGAGAAGAACACACATCTTGTAACGTGAGCCGTAAATAAGGCGACTCGACTATGTAGTTACTATGACCACCTCCTACTTTCGACATCAGCAGTACGTAGCCCATGAAGGAAGTGATGTGTCGTTGGATGGCTTGGTGGGTATATAAGGTGTGTTATAGGCTGTCTGAACACACCACTCGTTGGTGCCATGGGTAAAAGGGGCCATTTATCAGAGTTGCAAAAATGGATGATTATTTGCTTTCGGGCCAAGGGTGTCAGTATTTCTCAAACAGTTTGTGAACTGTTCTCGTGCTGCTGTGGTGAAAGTGTATTGTGAGTGGGCAAAAGGCACCATTAGGAATAACTGATGTGGAAACTGCGGCGCAACACGTGCCATTGATGTAAGAGGTGAACGTCGGCTACGATGGTGCACGAGGCACGAACGACATGCAACGGGAGCAGCTCCCCCTAAAAAAAAAAAATCAAGCAGGGGGCTACCAGACGTGTGTCTAAAACAGTTCAGCGAACCCCACTGCGTATGGGGCTCCGACGCAGACGGATGGTCACTGCTCCTATGCTAACAAAGGTGCATCATTTGCACGGCCATATTGGAATTGGACCACCAATAATTGCCAAAGCATTGCCTTCTCCGATGAGTCACGTTTTCTGCTTCATGAACAGATAGACGTTGGGGTGTCCGGCGAGAAACATCAGAGAACAAACACCCGGCAACCATTGCTGGAAAAACACAGGTTTGTGGCGGCAGCGTTATGGTCTAGGGAATTTTTTCATGGCATTCTCTGAGCCCACTCATCCATGTGCACTCTGAACTGATTTGGGTATGAATCCATCATTGCAGATCACGTCCACCCATACGTGCGGTTTGTCTTGCTGGAAGATTCCATCTACCCCAGTGAAGACAATGCGACATATCACACAGCTAGAAATGTCTGACAGTGGTTGGAAGAGCACAACCAAGACTTCCAAGTACTTCCCTGGCCCCCTAATTCACCAGACTTGAACCCATTGACCACCTCGATCGTCTTGTTCGTTCTATGGATTCTCCCCCACTCACCCTCCAGCAAGTGTGGACTGTACTGCGGTCAGCGAGGCGCCAGATACCGGAGACAACCTACCAGCACCTTATTGATCACTCCCAGCCCCTCTAGCTGCTGTCCGTGCTGCACACGGCGGTGACTCTGGATGTTAGATGGTGGTCATAATAATGTGACTCTACTGTGTATGTAAACAGGCTTCGGAAATATAAGGACAGAGGACAACAAATGGTTACATACAACAGGTGACAATGCCATAAAGCGGTGTACCTGTGCAAGAACAATGCCTATCTACTCACCTCTAGCACTTTGCTCTTCTGCGGTTCATTGACTTTGCCTGCAAGGCAGCAGTGAGACAATGCATTGTGGATGATGTATTTGTTAGATTTTGCACTTGGTTCTTTGTAGAGACGGGGCCCTGGAATTAAAAAGAAAATAATTTTGAAAATACCATTCTAAGAAATGTGACCACGTCTCTGCACAGCTACGGTGGTCATTTATTTTTTTTGGACGCTGCTGAACCAGCTGCAGTATGTACAGAAGTCTACTTTCCTTCCATGCATGGTGTGCAAAGAAGAAATGTGGCTTCCAAAATTTGCAAAGTATCCATACGCCAAAGTCATGTAGGGGAAGTATGGAGCGGGCTCACGCAGTGAGCTCGCTCCATACGATGCCGGTGTCGGCTGTATGTTACAGCCGACACTTCAGAGTAACTAGCGGCATCGCGCTCGAGCGCGATCCTGCTAGTTTAACTCGTTAAATGCTGCGGTCAATACCGTCAGAAAGAGGGGGGCGAACCCCTCTAACAGCTCATTGCTGAGCTTAATAGGTGCCTGTCAGAATCACGATATACTGCAATACATTAGTATTGCAGTATATCGTGCAAGCGATCTAACGATCGCTGGTTGAAGTCCCCTAAAAGTAAAAAAAAAAAAAACCTTTACCCCCTAGAGCATAGTAAAAAAAAAAAACATAATTGGTATCGCCGCGTCCGTAAAAGTTTTAACTATTACAATATATCATTATTTAACCTGCACGGTGAACGTCGTAAAAAAAATAAAATAAAATAAAAAAAAAAAATTGTAAACGCCAGAATGTCTATTTTTTGGTCACCTTATCTCCCACAAAAAATGAAATAAAAAGTGATCAAACCGTTGCATGTACACCCAAATGGTATTATTAAAAACTACAGCTTATCCTGCAAAAAATAAGCCCTCATACCACTTAATCCACAGAAAAATAAAGAAGTTACGGCTCTCGGAATTTGGCGACGCAAAATAAATGTTCTTTTTTACACTTAGGTTTTTACATGTAAAAGTAGTAAAATATAGAAAAAAACTATATATATTTGGTATCGCCATAATTGTATTGACCCACAGAATAAAGTTAACATGTCGTTTTAATTGCACAGGGACTTCCGTAAAAAATGGCACGCAAAAAAAACATGGAGGAACCGCTGTTTTTCATTTTCTACCCCACAAATAATTTTTTTTCCCGTTTCCTAGTACATTATACGGAAAAATAAATGGTGCTACGAAAAACTACAACTGGTCCCGCAAAAATCAAGCCTTCATAGTACTACATCAAAGGAAAAATAAAGAAGTTATGGCTTCTGGAATGTGGGGAGGAAAAAACGAAAATGAAAATCTAAAAGTTGTTTACGACGGGAAGGGGTTAAAGAGCTGGTTAACCCATAATCGACAGTGGATAGTATGACAAACAAGAAGTCCGAGTGACGAATAATATAGCACATGAAGTAGATTACCTGTATACTCTGGGATAGAGGCTGGAGATGATGCAGTAGAACCAGTATCCCAGTCCTTGTCTCCATTCTGCGTAAAGAGACCCCGGCTGGGAGACACTAGACCAGAGGGTGACACCGCTCTTAAAGTAACAGGACCAAAGAGAAAACTTTTTTATTAATTTCAAGGGAATTCTCAGATCAGTTCACACATACTCGTCAATCTTTTAAGCAAGGACAACAAACAGTCATAGTACATAGGAGTTACTGATGTGAAGGTTTAAGATAGGACTACAGGGCTACATGGAACCAATGTCATATAATGGCACTTGCACAAACCCTTCTTGCTTTTACCATGTTTTTATTTCCGCAGCGTATGTTTAACTTTACAATGTATGCATACCTATGGGAAAAATATTCTGCAGCGCAAAAACTAGATAAAATCGGTCTATTGTGGAATATTTTTACCATAGGCATACATGTACGCCACACGTGGCTGCACCCATACTTTTATCACGGAGGCGGTCACTGCATGAACCGGACTCCTAGGAGAAATCTGAAAGTAGACTGTGTACATCTTCACTGCCCTGCTTTATCAGGCACTATACAATAAACCTCTTCACTGCCCTAGACCACCAGGGACTTTTACCCCTTTACTATTCGGAAATTGTATGGCAGTATGATTTATTTGGTAAATATATGGCAGTGACATGTGCGCACTATATGGTAAAATTATTTTGATACTATATGGCGGTATTATTTGAGCACTGAATAGCTGTATTGTGTGGCCATTGATATGTAGTGTTATTCATCATTGTATAGCAGTATTCAGGTATAAATTGTAAGTGGGTGGGTACTACTTCTCGTGTCTCAAAGCCCCCAGCCTTGTTGACCGTTAACGTCACTATAGCGCAAGGGCTCAGGGGCCACATTTTGCTTGCTGGCCTCTTTATGTTGCTCCTGACCATCCAACCCCAAATAAGTATCCAGGAGTCAGTGACACATTTATGGATTCATGGCACAGTCTCAGAAAACAACACATCTGTAATTCTCTCTCAATGAATTGTCTTCCTTGCGCTGATCTTTGACTGCAAAGCTAGACTCATTGAAGAGGCTGCTATCATGTAATTTTCTGTTAAAGTATGAAGCACAGAGCTGTGAACACCATGAAGAAAATAGGGGTTTTGCTTTAAAGAGGCAACTGTGGCTGGCATAGTTGTATGGGCAATTCTTTGGCTGGCAAGTCTCTACCTTGGTGATCGAGGAGATTTTCTGAATGTTCCGCTGCCATTGTCATTCCCCACAGTAGAGAGGGACATGGTGGACTGAGAATAGACTTTACTTAGTTTGGAACCTAAAAATCAAAATGATAAGAAGTCACTTAAATGTTTTCCAACACCCTATTGCACTAAACTGCTGTGAAATCCATCCCATCCTCCATGGGCCTCAAGCTTACCTAACAGTCCTCTCACAGGACTTCGGGAAATAACAGAGTCATCATGGAAGACTGTTTTAGGGCGAGGTTTTTTAACAGCTCTAACCGTCATAGGCTTTTGCCGTAGGACTTTGTCCAGATCTTCCATGATCTTCAACTGGTGTCGACGCTCGTACTCTTGCCTGGTGAAGTCCCCTCGACGGTGCATTGCCTCTTCCTCTTTGTGTGGTTGACTGGAAAGAGAAAAAAAAAAGTCAGTCAGCAGACCCCACAGGAAAGCCGGAATTTATGGTTTCATGCCAACACATTGTGACCTTTACTCAGGGCCACCGAATGAATTTTTGGTCCACCTGACTGGACAAAATTTTACACCCCCATCCGCTTTCCTTCTGCAGCTAGGGGGGAATTAATAGATTTTATCTAGGCAGCTCAAGTGCCAAGAAGATGAGAGTACACATTTAGTCAGTGCCACCTGATTATTGTAACGACAACCAAAACATACTTCAAGGTTAATATTTTTTTTTCCTGGCAGTTGTGGGTTGCTTAAGGGTTAATCATGAATATTATTGGTAGTATGAGATAGTTCATGGGTTAATAATAATAATAATATTCTGTGTGTCCTAGGGAGATTTTGTGGTTAATCCTGTGTGGTCTTCATGGGTGAAGAAGTTAATGGTAACAACACTGGTGGAATAGGGTAGTGAAGGGGTTACTGTTGGCAGGCCTCATGTTCTAAAGCATAATAGGGGTTAATGCCAGCAGCCCTGATGGTTAATGGAAGGTAAGGACTTCATGCCAATAGGTAAAGGAGTTAATAGAGGAGTTATTGTTAGTATCCACGGTGGTCTAGGGTAATGAAAAGTAGTGAGGGGGCTAATTCATACTGTGTCCAGTGGTTTACTCATCTCCCTAGTTTCCAGTGATTTCTCTGCACTGTAAAACTATGTAGGTCTCGGATCTGGTATGAGCACTCTACCCGATCATTCTATAAAAAGTGTGTGTGGGGTGTGTGTGGGGTGTGTGTGGGGTGTGTGTGGGGTGTGTGTGGGGTGTGTGTGGGGTGTGTGTGGGGTGTGTGTGGGGTGTGTGTGGGGTGTGTGTGGGGTGTGTGTGGGGTGTGTGTGGGGTGTGTGTTCTGGCACCACCGGGCCCCCTTGATTTCAAGGCCGCCCTGATACCAGGCCAGTCAGATGGAATTATCAGCCCTCTACTTACCTGGTCTCCTCTTTCTTTTCTTTGTCCTCATCTTGCCATTGTTTCCTTTTCCGTGCTTCCTCTACCCTCTTCTGCTGTTTCTCCAGAAGAGCTGCCCTCCTTTGCGCCATCTCATCCTCCGTCCGCTCCTCGCCCTGTAGACAGAAAATGATTTACATCAAATTAATTTACTTCTACTCCAGAAAGGAAGAGCAAAAGGTTCGACCAAAAAAACGCCTAAAAGGACACTACATTTTGGTAATAAAATTGCCTATAGTATGTGTGTGTAGTTGAACTGGGGATGGGACCGATGTTCGGGATTAATATATTCTGCAGTGTTCCATACAAATTGTAAAGCTAAATAGATTTCCTTACCTTAAAGAAGAATCCAAGACCTCTCTGTGATCCTCCCTCCTCTCCTGGAGTTCCTTCTAATGAATCCATTCCGTCTACTTCAACATCTTCTGTGGGTTGCAATTCAGATAATGGGATCTCAATCAAACTGCTCCGTTTCGTTTCCTTATCTTCCCCGGCCAATGACCCAACTCCACTGCTCTGAGGAACCACTGAAGCCACAGGGCGCAAGTTCCCATGAAACTCATTACTTGGCTGCGTTTCCTCATTATCATTCTCTGCGAAATGTAGAGAGGACCGTGTTTGGACGTGAACTTTGCTGGGGGAGAATTTACGTAAGTGGGGTATGGTGTCCACGTTCTGCGGAGGGGTGAGTACTCGGTTAAGAGGTGGAATCTTAAGCTCAACAGGACGGGTATTTTTGGGACTTTTAGGTGCAATAGGTTGTATCTGCAGTGATCTTCTGGTATTGGGCTGGGGAGATTTTGGAGGCATGCGTGAAGGGGACTGTGAAGGGGATGCTGGGGAGGAACGAGGAGTTTGGATCTCCCTTGTAAGTCTAGTAGGGGGTGATGACTTTGGCCGATGGGCTGGAGGTGAGGACTTTGGGGCTGGTATAACCCAGGCTTTACTTTCTTTCTTCATCATCTTATCCTGTTGATCTGACAGTCTTTTCATGTCCGTTTGGAGAGAGGATAGTGCAGAATTAAGCTTTGCGACTGCTCGGTTGTACTCTCCAAGATTGTCCTCTAGTCCGGCTTTTGTTACATCTGGGGAAAAGCTAACTTGTTTATCACTACGATTTTTGACAGATGAATCAGGTGTCTTCTCATCATTTTTCTCTTCTCTTTCACCTGGTTTCCTAATTTTTTCATCCTCATTTTCTTTAGGAAGGCCCTCATCTGGAGACAACTTCAAATCGTCCAATACTTCATCTTCGCCATCTTCTTCTCCATCCCTCCTTTTTAACTGGAGGAAGGCACTCTTTCCAAGACGTTGTCGGTGCTTTGCAAATATAGATTCTATTCTTTTTTTCTGGGCTTCAATTGCCCTTCTTTTCTCTTCAAGCCTAGCTCCAAGCTGGTTCATCTCAGAGTTCAAGGCTGGGCTCTTAACTGGAGACTCTTCAGCTTTCTGTGCCCATGTGGTTGTATTAGGAGAGTTATTCGGTATCGAAGGTGGGGAACCCTCTGAATTAACTTTGGCATCAAGTTTCTTCTTTCGTTCAGCAAAACTAGTCATCTTTGCAACTGACCCAGCAGAGGAATCCGCTTGTGAGCTCAGTGAGCTTCGACTGGATTCTTGAGTATGTCTAGTCTCTTCTGCATCAGAATCCAGGCTGTTATCCCGCAAAACAGAGTCATCATCTCTTGAGAGCCTTCTAGAACCATCATGTGTCCTGTAGACACCTAAGTTTGGGACAAGCTCCTCTTCTACTTTAGATGGCTTTGACTCCTCTGGTGAGTGAAGATAGAAACCATCTGGTGCTCCTTCAGGGAGAAGCCGGGTTTCGGAACTGTGTATAATCTGCAGAGCTTCTTCAATGGTTGGAAGATCAGTCTGTGTTCCTTGTCCACCACTTGGTTTCTCCTGGACCTGCAGGTCATTTGTACCCTTTCCAGTTAGTGGGACCTTTTTGAAGGTGCGTGGTTGTGTTGGAAATTCTGCTCCATCCTCAGTAGGTGTATAGGTAGCTCGTGTAACACAGTTTGGTGAGGATGTTGCATATACTGGAGGCGTCAGGCTGTCTGAGCTAACAGAACGAAGAATATTTACAGGGTTCCCCATTACAATATCAACATCACTGTCTAGCCCAAATGGTATACTAAAGGAGACTGCTTGGGACAGAGGGTGACTATGGAAAGGGAAAAAAAAAAAATAAAATATATAAAAAATCATGAAAACACAGCACCCACAAGTGTCATATTCTCCAACTTCTGTACTATATAACCAACACACCTTAATGGGTTTTTCGACCAGGTCTTTCCAAATCCATCCATGTGGGACATTGATGAAGAGTGAGGCAACGATCCTACAAGACAAGGAAAACAGTCACCTAAAATTGCCATTTTTGAAAATCACTTAGATTGTAAAGATATTCTGTTAGGCAAGTTAGATTTACCTGTGGTTCCAGGTCGGAAGTTAAATACAGGCGAACCCCTGAGAAAAAAGGACATTGAGTCAATCAGTGTGGAAGAGAAAAAATATAGGATGCAGAGCAGATCCCTCTTGTTTGCGAGCAACAATTTTATTATTTTGGGATTCAAAGATTGGTCCTCATGGTGACAAAAGTAGGGAACAACTTTCCATACTGTAACATTAGTTTAAAGCTTCATAATAAAGCTGGCAGTATATACCTACCCCCCACTGTGTGCACTTGAAGGTGTTGTACTCTCGTTACCGGGCTGCAAATCTAAAAATTAACATGACAGTCAGGTCAAACTCCAAAGATCAATTTCCAATAAACATTATTGGTTTTGGGACAAGTACACTGGATACAGGGTCTAGATATCCTTACCTTTAGGTTGCACAAACTCAGGTTTGGTGACTTCAAAACAATAATAGAGGTCAGCTAAGAGCGAAATGAGATTCACCTGATGAGGAGCAGAAGAAAGAGAGAAGCAACCGTTAAACAATGTTATTATAGTATAGGTATTTAACCTCCAGCATAAATGGAGAAAGACGTCTGAAGCATCTCACCCGCAGGGCAGTGGGCACATACAGAAGGTCCTCCAGGGAAAGTGGGCAAGATGGTGGCAGATGGTTGGCATAGAAATCTCTCAGGAGCTGCAGGTTATAGAGACTGTCAGCCACTGACATTGTATCCTTCAAACAGACATCTGAAAAAAAATAAAAAATGGATATGACTAGGAACACTGAAAAAGACATCTATTTTTATTTCTACCAGACCTCAGTTCATTTTAGTCTTGGCTGGGAGGCAGAGGGATTAGAGTAACATCAGTGCAGGATCAGACTACACATAGGATGTTTGTAGTCTGTAACCATGGACTCATAGGCCTGCATAGGAGCTGTATACCTAAAATGGTAGGATATCTTGTAAAGTTGCTTAATTTTTCTGCGGAAACTAAAGTGCACATACCCTGTGGTATTCCCATCTCATGTAATGGCACATTACTAGAACACGTGATAACATTATAATCAGTGTTGGTCCAGCCTCTGGGAATCCTGCTGATCCTAAAGAAAGGGGCTAAGAGACCATTGTATTTTTTACTTTCACAACAGAACTCCCACTAAGCACTGCTGTGCAGGGAAAACGGAGCAGTGGTTCCTTAATTCTGAGAATCGATTGTGTCTTTCTTCTGGGTCATTATATGGATATTGCAATCAAAATTGAGGCAAAGAACAAGTCAAACATATTCAACTTTTATGTACACTTTAATGGCATTTTTATTTTATTTTTAATTTAAGTGCAAAGGTCAGACACTTCACCACCACCACCACCACCTTTTACCCCTAAAGGACTGGCCATAAAAGGGGTTGTCCAGTTTAGACAATCTATTTTCATCTCTATTCCCACTTCACATTCCTCATCTCTTGTCCATATTAGAGAGCAATTACAAAAAGAGGGTTTCTTGCTCTGGATGACCTGTCCTGTATTTCACAGACAACTCATTCATTTGAATATCCAATGCGCAATTCCTAAATTCCCCTGTGGTGGCACTGCAGAGAAATTGAATACTTACTGCTGGGGGTCCTAGCAAGCACACTTCTAAAAGGAATATTTTTTTCTTTGCCCCACCACATTCCATTAGGCATAACTTATTTTATGTATACATCGCTTAGGCCATGTTTTTTGCACAGGTTGAAGAGTTTTTAGACTTAATTTTGGGGTACATCTAAGTTGACACTCTTTATACGAATGTCTCATGGTGAAATGCCTGAAAAAGCAAAATTGGCCGATATAATTTTTTTTATGACACTTGACAAAATACCTATTGTATGGGGACTTTCTCATTTTATATATGAAAAATATTGAATAAGGTCCTAATGCTGGACTGAAACGTTGCACCTTTATAGGTTGGCGTGAATAAATCACAGTTTTTCCATCTACTTTATTGGAGTGCTGCAAGAGTTATTTCTTTCAAGTAGATGGAAAAACTGTGATTTATTCACGCCAACCTATAAAGGTGCAACGTTTCAGTCCAGCATTAGGACCTTATTCAATATTTTTCATATATAAAATGAGAAAGTCCCCATACAATAGGTATTTTGTCAAGTGTCAAAAAAAATTATATCGGCCAATTTTGCTTTTTCAGGCATTTCACCATGAGACATTCGTATAAAGAGTGTCAACTTAGATGTACCCCAAAATTAAGTCTAAAAACTCTTCAACCTGTGCAAAAAACATGGCCTAAGCGATGTATACATAAAATAAGTTATGCCTAATGGAATGTGGTGGGGCAAAGAAAAAAATATTCCTTTTATATATATATATATATATTTTATTTTTATTTTTTTATTTTTTTTCTTACTGTGTAAAACATTTGCAGAAATTAAAAAAAAAAAAATTGTGCCGTTACTTCAATCATAAACATTTATTTTTAACATTCTCCTAGTCCTATTAGAGGACTTCCTGAAAAAAAAATAAAAAATGTAAATGTAATAAAATGTCTTACATCTAAAGGACATTACATAACTGCTTGTGCATTTATAAAGTAGTTATGCCCTAATACTGGCAAGCTCGGGGGACCTTTATTAGGCTTGAGGCTGCCAGTGTAAAACCGTCCGCATGGTCATTCACAATCCTGGGACTGATGGAGAGAGGACAAAGAGCGCACCTTCCCTTTGTCAGCATCACCATCAGCATTTATTGTGGTGCAGAAAGGGTTAAAGAGGACCTATCAGCTCTTCTCACAGGTCTGTTTTAGTAAACAATTGTGTTCCCCATGAAATAACAATCCTGGAGCATCTTTTCTTAGGGGAACAGCACAATGTGGAGCTCTATTATTCCTTCTAGAAACTTGTGAATAAGTTGACAATTGAGTATTACCAGTTGGGGGGAGGGGAGTGTCCTATCTTTTGCGGTTTACGGGCCGTGCTCCCATACTTTGTATAGGAGCACAGGCTGAAAATGCGGGCTGCGATTACCGCCAAGGCCGTGTGCACGAGGCCTTATGAAGTTTTTTTTTTTTTTTTTTTTGGGGAGGAATAACAGAGGAATGGCACAAAGCAGAGTTCTAAGAATATATGTCCGAGAATTGTTGTCTATTTTAGTAAATGCTTGTATTTACCATAAAATATGTCGAGAGGTGACCGGTCCACTTAAAATGCCTGGGATCTGCGATTTCTCACTATCCCAGCCATATGAGCTGGAGGGTGATTGTCAATCACAACCGTCCTCCAGCAGGTAATCGCTTGGACAACGCTCCCGTGCCCCATACAAAACACCATCACGATCATAATGTGGGAACGAGACCCTCCCAACGTAAGTGTAAGCAAAGCTGCGGAAAGGGATTAGAAAGCAGCTTTTTGCAAGCAATCAATAGTCAAAAAGTCATAAAAAAGAAAAAAAATGCTCCCAGAATGCAAATCAACAGAACAGGCTTTTTACACACAAATGCCAGATGCGCCATTCTGAGAAATTTGGGCCACTTTCGAAGACTTGTAAATTCAAGTCCCTAATGATACAATTGATAAAGTTCCCCCCTAGATCTCCATTGCTATAAAATGACCAGCTTGGTACTACTCACCCTGCAGTCTGAGCTCAGCTGGGCAGTAATAGTGGACCATGGCAGCCAGGGCACTCCCATTAGACAAGTCTCTCAAGGATGACACCGATGTAAAACATGGGGTCTGTCTTGATAGAGCTTTGTCTTTGCGATACCGTATCTAGTGGAAAAATCAGGGAGGGAGGGAAATCAGGATTAGCAGTGTAAACTGAACTCGTATGGCTGACCGCAACATGGTACATAGGGTCTAAGCGTGTAAAATATACTAAACACGTACGTAGAAGCAACTGATGTGATACGGCCGTCAGCTAGCCCTCTCCAGTGTTATACAGATGCCGATTATAGAGGAGGCTTTACCAGCATCCTACAGCATTGAGTGCAGGGTGTGGATGTGAGAGCCTGTTTTATTACAAGCCCCAAAACAATTACTTAAACATTGTGTGTGTAACAAAGTAATAATCATACACATTACAGGCCGGCGTGTGAACAAGACATGCAACCACTACAAGGGTGTGTGCACAAAACCAATATACATTCAGCAAGCTGCATAAAAATAAAGAAATACAAGAAAAAATATATAATAGCATACGAAACTGGCAAGATTTAATCTTATTACGGAGGGTTAATGGGACATTCACAAAAATATTCAACAAATCTGCTTTTCTTCCTTTTACATAGTGATACGATTATAACCGGGAGAAGATTGTGAGTGACATTGAGCTGGGTCATCACCAAAAAATTGATGTCCTACGTTTTCCACCTCAACAGGTTTACAAATATTTCACCCATTAATTGATAAAATCAAAATCTTCGTGTGTAAAAAAAATAAAAAATAGATAGCAATTTATCTTTATATTGAAGAGTCCAACCAACAAGAAACCTAATGAGGATCATAGACGGAAGATAGCTTTCAGCTGAACCATCTTTTGGCCACCAGCTTTTACCAAAATCTAACCAGCCCACCAGAGTATCCCACACTCTAAACACAATAATGAGCCCCAAAGGTTCTTCAGAAGGCAACCCCATTAGGGAGCCAATCACTTTTCACTAGGGTTTACTTATTATGGGATGATTCACAAATACGGTAACCTATTCGACCTTATTGATGACATGTCCTGTGTGTACAAGGATAACGTTTATTTTGCAATTTAATGTAGACTTGCTCATGTTCTGTATAGATGGATGGTGGACCCTAAATCATTTCCTGGGCCCAACGAACCGCAGTCCAACAAATTAAAGTCTATACAGTAAACGAGCCAAAATTGGGTTTGTAAGCCTCTGCAGAGATCATAGAAAAAAAATAGGCAAAATCCAGCACTTGCTTCGGGTAAAAGAAAAAAAAAAATGAAATATTTTTACATTGAAGATTCTTTAGAACATGCTGCTATAGAAGTTCATAATAGCAGATGCTTACGCGTTTCGGACACCTGTTCTTTGTCACTCTAAAAACTTTAGACTACTGCCAAAAAATACTGGAACTGCCAACATACTACATATATCTGTTCTTGAGTGGTCTACCTGTTGGAATCACCAACTATAGTAAAACTAGGCTATTGTAGGTATCCATATATTGTGTGATTAGGAATCTTGGCTTGATCATGGTGAAGCTGGTCTTCAACTTAGACATTCATGAAAAATCACAAAACCAACTGAGTCAGTCCAAACATAGGACTAGCTTTAAGTGACTCCAGAGCAGTCTTCTGAATCTAATGCCGATCATATACAGCATGATCCAATAGCGGTCAAGAACTGGCCATATGTGTGGTGTTAATGATACAATCTGCTACCAATGATCAGAAGCTCTTCACACATGAATATTTCCCCGACATTTAGCAAAATCTGTCTTAGATGAAAAAGGACAAGGACGGTATTCAATGCTTATGAGTAAGCTCCAAAATTTGAGATCTTGATGGCAGAAAAAAAGGCGTTCCAAAATGGGCAGATGCCTCGCCAACAATCATTGTTAGAGACATCTGCCCATTTATGACCACCAGAAAGACAGAATACAATTATACAGTAATAGGACCAATATCACATCAGTGTCCTAATGGTGTCCATGGGTGATAATGAGTCCATCACATTACTACCGATATTGGCTCTGACAGCAAAACAGCGAGCATCCTTCATATTGTATCGTCAACTCGTGCACTATTAAAGCCTGTGGAGATGACATGTGCCAAACCAGGTCACCAGATGGCCTGATCCTAGGATCACATAAAAATGTGCCAGCCAAAGGAGGAGATGACACACCGGGGCAAGATGAATACAATTATCCAACACGTGTCATATGTCTATATTAACAAGGCTGCAGAGAAGTTCCTGAGATATTGGTTCTATCTTCCAGCGCAATGGCTAAAGCCGTAACCCACTGCACCGACCATGACAACATTTAGACAAAGGATTCTTACTTTCAAGGTACATTATTTTACACTTTGAAAAAAATGGTCAAAGCATTGGAAAATATAGTTTAATGTTTCAATCACTACAAAGAGAGTGCCATATACACTATTATCCACTTATTAAAGGGCTATGCCTTTCTATTCTTAAGTGCAAAACCAATAGTGGCCACTAGGTGTCCTCTTACCACTATCAATATTCCAAAAATTGGCCAAAATCTCAAAAATTGTATTATTTAAATTATTTTTCAAATCCACGTAGGCAAACCATATATGATATTAAGGGGTTCATAGTCCTATAGATCATTTGTTTTGCAAAGGTTTTTTTTTTGGCATAAGAGGAAGAAATACAGATTTGATCAAGAAATAAAAGAAAAAACAAATAAATTGTATTTTATAATCAAACAAAAATGGAATTATGAATTTTTGGAAATGAGGGCGTGCACAATACGTTACCACAGGAGGCTTATTCCCAGACTCCTTTAAACAAAAAGCGATGGCATGCTAAACGCAACGGAAAAGAGCAACGGAGAAAGTCAGGGCAGATTCATATCAGAGGGAATGACAGAGACAAACAGAGAGGCTGAGCAGTAGGGCCTACAGCAGGAGTGTCCTTTTCTTAGGCAGCAACCACACTTGTCGGAGTAGGAATATGTAATTTAATGGAGAAGGAAGAGGCAAAATGGCTGCCAGTCAGATTACAGATAAGACAAACATTGACATATAGCACTTTATATACACTATGCCAACTACTGGCAGATCTGGGCAAAAACAATAATGTAAGAGGTCTTGCTTAGACAAAGAATTCCAACCACCTACAGCTGAACTCCCCATGTCACACTCACAGGGGCGCAAGAAGCTGAGATATGTGGTGTTGAGTCCTCATACTGATGAAGCCCCTGTGCCTGCCTAGGACATTTTCTTTCCCGACTAACAAAATGGTAGTTCTGCGGGATTAATAATTTTTTTATATATATATATCCCAAAGGCAAGCCGCTCCTGATCTCAGCTTCTTGGACCCCTGTAAATATAAGAATGGGGGGGGGGGGGGGGGTTGAGATATTTGGGTTAGATACAGTCACATCTAACAGACTGTATTCACACACACTGGTGCTCTCGGCCGATTGTCATGACATGGTCAAAAGAGGCTAAAAATGGAGAAGCCACCATAGCCCGTATATATTGAAAAGCTTTTGAACCTACAGTATTATGCAATAAATGGATTGAAATATCTGAAACCAAAATTTATCTACAGTATGTTCAGACAAAATGAAGAGTACTATCCCTCAAGGTCAAATAAAAAAAGTTATGTTTTTAGAATACAAAATGACAAGGGTAATGGTGGTATCATGTACCGCAGAGTAGAAGTTCCAGTCTACCATACTCCTCTACTGTCCTAGAACATCTTGAACTTAAAAGTTTTTTTGTGTTTTGTTTTTTTTATAAAAAAGGTGTATCCGTGTGTTTGGTGTAACTTTACCAATACTTTATATTAAACATTAGTTTTTACTTTTTTAGATCCAGCTGCTTTGTATTCTCTAGACAGACCAGCTGTATCTTTCGCTAAATCCTGCTTCCGTCAGGTCCTCAGGAATTACGGGTTCATAACTTAAGATGTGATGGTTTACAGGTGGATTTGACACACAGGACCCGCCGACACTGAACCAGTCAGGTCCGCGGGACTGACTGATTCAGTAAATAGCGCCAGATACAGCTGCGCTATATAGAGAAAACAGAACAGCTGTATCTAAAAAAGTTAAAATAATGTTTAATATAAAGTATTTGTAGATACAGCTGTTCTGTATGCTCTATATCTAGCGCTATACTGAATCAGTCAGTCCCGCGCACCGAACTGGTTCAGTGTTGGCGGGTCCTGTGAGTCGAATCCACCTGTAAACCATCACATCTTAAGTTATGAACCCGTAATTCCTGAGGACCTGACGGAAGCAGGATATTGCGAAAGATACAGCTGGTCTGTCTAGAGAATACAAAGCAGCTGGATCTAAAAAAGTAAAAATAAAGTTTTAATAAAAAGTATTTGTAAAGTTACACCAAACACACCGATATATCTTTTTATTGATAAAAAAAATAAATAATTGCCTTGTTAAGGTGCATATAGCCTTTAAGAACCACTAATCAGGATTCTAAGAATCTCGAGAGAAAAAAAGACAAGAATAGTGAAAGTTCCCCACTGAAGTGTGTTCGCTGTGAGCCTGGATTCAGTAGGAGCCCCCCTGTATTCATTGCTCTGTCCCGCTGTCTCATGGCAAAAAAGACCCGTCATAAACGGTCCCTGCTGGATACAATTCTTTTTGAAGAAAGGAATCTACACGTGAGGAGCCTCTCAATAAAAAGGGAGGTGGAAAACTACAAGATAGCTTGAAGCAGACAAGTATTGTATTGACTATGCTGAATACTGAATGGGCACTGCTGTATATTGCACGGGAACTTCTCTAGCTGGAACTCTATATTGCATATGCCCTGCTGTGGCTGGCACTACTGTATCGACACTTAAAAATGGGGATGATCGGTAAGGTGACCATAGTGTGGTCCATATCTGGAACAACCGAGGAGCTTCATTAGGCCTGGACACCTGTGATGAGACCCAGTATAGCCATACCTCATAACCATTCCTTGTCACATCCACAGAGGAGTTGAAGAGGAATTATACTATTACATGGTGCCTATTGAATTCAATGAACAAATATGTAATACATGGTTGTGCCGAGTCCTCCTGAGCGAGAGCTGCTCTTTGAAATAGTTTGGCTAATACAGGGGTTACAAGCTGGGAATCTCTCCGCATACAAATACGTATTTTGTAGCTAATGGGCTTTTGGTCTAAAATCTATAACTGGGTCCCAAAACTATGACGTGTTATTTTTAGTATTGGTCTCCTCATATGGGGCTGAGGGAGCTTTTGGGCCTCCTCAGGCTTCAGAACCTGTGTGCGGCCGCCACCTCTGCATCCCATACAGCCATGTCCCTGAGGATATATTGACAGAAGTTACAGGACCGATCACAATGTCCAGATGTTCTAGAAATCTACCGTATGTTCTTTGATTGGCACAAGCATCTTGGCACCAAAAACTACGGTATTTTAATAATTAAGGAGAAAAAATAATGCATTTCAAAAGGCTAGTATTATTCACAAAGTTATACAGTATGAAATGTCGACAAACAAAAGACAGGACATTACTGCTTTACACCCGTACTGCACCAGCACTCACAAGAACAAGGAAAAGGGGTTTACAAAAAAAAATAAAATTAAAAAACATGCAGCAGAAGGGTTAATTCTGTCAAAATATATTCACGGTCTCTTGCCGCATCACCTCTTAGCCCATTACAGTAAATATAAAATGTATTTGATTTACCCTTTAAGAGCTCAGGCACGGAGGCCAGTTGACCTTAAGTCTAGCTTAGCTTAGTCTAGTATAGCTTAAGTCTAGGGTCTAAGAGGGAAATTGGGATGCAAAGGATTCTGGGATAGCAGCTCTTTAGCGGTAAAAAAAGCCATAAATGGAAAAATTATAGGAGGACATATATGAGCAGATGGATAAAACGAGTGGCAGAAATGGACAAAAAAAAAAAAAAAAGGTGACCGTGTTAAAATATGACATGACCAGTTAAAATACACAGCAAAAAAATAAAATTGTATAAAATAAATTAAAGTGTGATACATCCATACAAACATAAAAATAAATATAAAATCACATATCCCACAACCCTTTGCTAATAATGCAGATCAAGCAGCATTGCACATGCATTTAAAAAAATATATATTTTATTATTAATAAAACTGAACAGAAACAGGCATTGGCTGATAGGGGAAGGATTATGGTACGCCAAAACAAGACGCATAACTGGCACAAAGGATTAAAGTGTCAGGAAACAAGAAAAGCCACTTACAGGGACCAGCTTCCAGTACCAGCGGGAGGGGCACTGGAGAGAAAGAGAAAAATATGGAGGGATGGAATAACAGAGAAACATATAGGATAGAAGAAATAGGGGGATTTGTAGAGTAGAGAAATAAAGGGGCATTTAAGTGATACCTGTTGAGTACACAATGCGGAGACATCCATTTTAGCTCAACCCTCAAAGGCTCAATGACCATTTTGAATGGATGGCCTACATTCCCATGAAGACTGCGTCAACAAAATGGCTACTTCCGTAGTGTGTAGGCAAGTGGCACAGGTTAAAAAGGGAAGAAAGCCTAATACATAAATGTATGGAGAACAGAATATTCTCAATAAGGAAAGCTTCACGAAACAAGAAAAATACAGTAAGACGGTGGGTCCAAAGAGAGAGACAGAAGAACAAGAAATAGAATAATCAGAAGAGAAGTTAGAGTGTGAGGAAAGACAAAAAATAGAAATAGTTGAACTGATCATGTTGAGGAGATCGAGAAGGTGTGAAAAAAGACTAAGAAGACGACAGACCAGGAGACAAGAAGAATCAGTCTATGCATATCCTATAATACATACTGTCCACTGTTTTCAGAGATCTATATAGAACCAGAGAAATTACAGAAATTAGGTTTATCTTGAATTTTGAGAAGCGTAAGAAGGGGAACATACGACAGACTAGACTGGGTATATAGGCTCTTTATAAACAGAATGGTCGCCTAAAATTGTTGGCCGGGTATCGCAATAGAAGGATGAACTCTACAGGTTGAACAGATTAAGTAGAACAAATTAGGACGCTGATGGGATAGATTTACATCACTCACCCCAGCCTGGTTTTGACCCTCTGGGGCTGAGAGCTGCTTCCGACCTTGTTCCCTTTCGGCTTCCTCCAGCAACTGTTGATTAATCTGGAATTACACATGTAAAACATGAGCACCACCAACAACAAAGCCCATCTTCATTTAAAAAAAATAAAAAATATGTTTTAGGAGCCATTCCGTCCACTACTAGAGAAAACTTGAGCTTTGTGATGGTCAAGCAACGAGAACTTCCGTAGACAACATCCCAAAAAGTTTGTTACCGGTTAGAAATATTTTCAGTGGACTGCTTGACCATTATGGCCGATAAAAATAAATAAATGATGGAACCTAAATGCATGTTTCACTACCCCAAATCATGGTCACAGTCAAACTATTTATATCTTGTGTGGAGCTAGGACATCACTATTTCTCTTCACTTCTGTGGTGAAGAATGGGAGGAATAGCCACTCTACACACCACAAAAAGATGGTGGGTAGTCCCCTTCCACCATTAACAAGCAAGGCTAAAATTGTGATATTACCTCACAAAAAACTATGCACTTCGATAAAGCAATACATGTTTTACCTTATCAACCCAAGAAAGCAGCTTAACCTCCAAGCCTCCCAGTCCAGGTTCCGCGGTGGAAGGGAGAGACTCTGCGCAGTGACTTGAATATACAATTATTATGGAATCGATCACAGAAAGATGAGCAGCCTGGAAGAAAAGAAGCGAAAGTTGTATGCAAGAAACACAGAAGTTACCAAGATGGTTCAAAATCAGAAAGTCATTATTTTGTCCATCTAAAAACGTTTCCCTACCAGTTTCCTAAAATACCTTTTTTTGACTCTCTAGTTGGTGTTGGCAAGGTCATCAATAACTCCAGTGTTCTCATAGAATTGATAACATTTGGAATAATGGTTGAAACCATATTACTGTCTGTAGACATCAGGTTAAGAACCATATCACGGTCAGTGAATCCTGGGTCATTACCAAATTACTGGCCTCTGGCACTATAAGTCAACCCTATGGAACTACACTGGGCACCAGTGCAATTATTGTCACCAGGTAACAAATTACTAAAAACAGGTTTGGGGACCATTGATACAAAAAATAGGTCTTCGGTTTAGACCAATTTTTGGATTCTGGTGCCAATGGGCCCCTTTAAAGTTTTTGGCCTTTCCAAAATTCTTCACCCACAAAATATAGGATCTGGGTTTTGGTCGAAAGAAGTCCAAACCATCTCATTGTGCTCTCCTTTTCAAATTTCCTTGTTTTGACAAAAAACGTCAATGTTTTTTGCTTTCTGAATTGTCATCTGCAATAACATTTTATTTCATTGGCCAGTTTTTTGGAGTTAACGGTTTTACACGTCAGGTTTTGTCCTTAGGACACTATAGAAGTTATTTAGTACTTTGTCATCAGCCTATTCCACATAGGGTGTTCGGTCAGAGAGGGCACGTCAGCCGACCTACACAAGCGGGTGCCTTCGATAACCTGATAACCGAGGCTCTTGACCACAACAAATTTTTATTATTCACTGAATGGCAGTATTATTTATACATTGTATAGCGCTATTAGCTTACTTTATGTAGGGAGCGGTTATTTCAGCATTGGATGTTGGTCTTATTTGATAATTGTATGGTGGTATTTACATTGACATTTAGGCACCGTAGAGTATATTCTTTTGCAACATATGGTGGTGGCCGCACAGTATTGCATTGTTATTTAGGTAACTTTATGAAAGTGTTATTTGACCAACGTAAGGCACTGCTATTTGGCCACCATACTATATGGCACTGTATGGTATGGTTCTTTGCACACTTTATGACCATGCACCCTAAGAGGGGAGGTGCCAACAGAATGTACCCAACAGGGCACCATCCAATGTAAGGCTGGTCTGTTCCACTCGTAAGAACGTTAACATTTTGATTATTTTTATAGTAAGGGACAATGGATGGCCTTATTAGTGAGTAACAACTGCAGAATTTAAATAAAGATTCCGATTACAAGTCATGACTAAGGGAACATTTGAATATTATGTTCCCTGTTAAACAGGGAGCAGTATTACTAGAATACATCTTTATTTTCTTACACGTGCTACATACACAAAAGTCTGTTTGAAGTTTGTCCAGCAAATTGAAGTGAAGTGGAGTGGAGACTGTAATACTATGGATTTATGTCGGGATTTGTGAATCGGTCCAGGCCTGCACCGACATAACACTGGTGCAGGATTTCATTATTAGATCATTTTGTTTGTAAGCCTGCCAGTATGAAAATCATTAGAGTTATGTTTATTTTATTATACAACTGGTGGAATTGTTATAGAAAAGATTCTCCCTTGGTGCACCTTCACGGATATTAGGGTGTTATTACTGCACGAAAAGGATCTAGACTATCATAATGGCAATCCAAATCTTGAAAGAGATCGTCTCATGTATTTCCTTTTAGTTTCACTAATTAGATATATGTATGTAAAACACAAATAATGCATAGACCATACAGCAGAGTGTGTGCGCTTTATGGCAGTTGAAATGAAGGGGAGTTTTCCAGAGGAGCTGTATAAACAGCCTTATCTATGTGTATAATGTTGTTATCTTGCCTTTTCTGGGCCTTCAGCAGTACAATAGAGTAGTCATTAACGTTAACCCACCTTCTAAAAATAGAGACATTAAATGGTCCATCCTCTCCCAGTCTATACAGCAAAGCTCACAAGTGAGCCACAGAAAACCGGAAATGTTAGCCTATTGTGTACTGGAATATTTTAATTTTTATCATATGGATAGTCACATGAAAAAGAACCAACACAAAAGAAATAAATAGGTTTATAATAAAACATGATTAAACTGTAAATTCATATATTCACTTTAAAGGGATTATCCGGGGACCGAAAATTGCATTGCTGTCCGTCAGCCGATGCTCTGCCCGGGGACTCCAGCTCTGCTCCTGACATCACTGTCCCTATTTGGTCAGTGACTTCAGGGGTTTCCCATCATTTCCAATCAGCTGATGATCTGCTCAGGAACTTTAGCGATAGGAAAGCCCTGAAGTCACTGACCAAATATTGACAGTGACATCGGTAGCAGTGATGGTGTCCCGAGCAAAGCTCTAGCTGATGCTCTGCTTGGGAACTCCAGCAATAGGCAATGCGACAACCCCTTGCGGTCATGCGATTGATAACACTGAGACAAACAACACAGGAAGCAAGCCCTCAGTCACGTGGGGTCGTGTCAGCACATCATCAATATTAGAAAAGCTACAGAATTTCCGGGAACAACTCACCCGGTTTGACCTGCACCATTTAGTACCGAATTTTAAATTTAAATTACTTTAGTAAGGGACTTCTTTTTACATAAAAAATATTAATGCAATTAAATTTTTGGTCCCCGGATAACCCCTTTAAGACTGGGTTCACACTTGCATTTGGCTTTCTGTTGTGCTGCTTCGTCAGAGAACGGAAATACTGGAAGTGCCAATACAGTTGCATGACGGACACCACCAAAAGCCGACGGAACCCAATGACTTTAAAAGGGTTCTGTCAGGGGGTCCATGGTTTTACATGTTGTGCTTTTGTTTCCGGGATTTTCGGGCCGGATCTGCGACAGAGGCCCCTAACAGAGCCTACAAGGCAGATGTGAACGAGGCCCTAGACAGACCCTTTCCCATCTCCATTGACAAAATACAATATTCTGTTTAGGCCAATATCACACACAGTTTTGAAGCAGGTTTTAGGACAGTTTTTGGATTAGTATGTTGAGCCAAACCCTCAGGCCCTGTTCACATTTTTGAAGGCAGAAAAATCTGCCTCAGAATTCCTTCAGGAATTTGGAGGCAGATTTTCAACGGCCCGCGCGTACTTTTCCATGTTTTTTGCCTACGGCCATTAAAGCGAATACAGCTTGCTTGGTCTCCACTGCATGCAGAGCAGTGGGGAAAGATATGGTCCGAGACAAAAGGAGGCCAGGACCCTCACCTTTTCTGAAACGTATAGTATCACAAACACTAGCAGTGAAGGGAGGAGAAGGTGTTAACAACGGAGGCCTCCTGGGACATATACAATACACTTGTTTTTGTACTTTTTGTTTCTTGTTGACCCTTCGAATTGTAATAAAGTAACAGAACAAAACCAAGAAAGACCTAATCATAAATAATGTCCCCATGCATAACTGAAACTGACCTCATACAAGTGCCACCCATATGAACCAATCTGACATCCGGCTAGGGAAGGTCCCATTGTAGAACTCAGAATAATGGCATAAAACACAACAGGGTGGAGCAGTCATGGCTGACTGGAAAAGCAAATAAGGGATTCAAATGCCATGAAGGAACAGGAATAAAAACAACTTTTATCAAAAGTAAGATACAAGGTTGCGAGCCAGTTTCTTCTAGGACAAAGAGCCCACTACACAAGCAGTTTCTGATGTTGGCAGATGGCATCAGTGCAGAATGAGGCTATTGTTTACCTGACACATATACAGTTACTTTGGCTCTGGGCAGCTTTATTTATAAGGTGGAATGAGAATCAAAGACCCGGACTGTAGAGAGCTGAGCAGACTATTTGTGTTATTACGGCCAGGCGGGATACTAGATAGGAGTAGGTTATTTTTTATTAAAAAAAAGTATACAATGACAAACTGTATTTTATAGCATCACAGAGTGGGAACGCTTCATTAAACATAACTTTTATTCATTATTCAGATCAAAACACGCTAGGTAATTCTATTGATACACAAATACCCCTGACACAACCAGGGTTGAATCAAATCAGCAATCCACAATCATCACCTGGAGTATCCAGAAAATTATATCTAGATGGCGTGGTAACATACGCCACCTATGGACAAACAACAGGGATACAAAAAAAATCTATCACATACAATTAGTGTAATTTCTAAGCACCAAATATTGCACAAAATGACCATGACACATAACCGTTGGGGCGGCATCGGCGAAGATTGTGCAATTGGACTTCCAGTTCCCCGGAAGCGCTATAAAAATAAAAAGATTTTTTAAAAAAAACTATGAAAAACTCTGAATCAGCACGACGGGGGAATGGAATGTATATTAGCACTTGTATTCACTTACTGCAGTGAGTACATTGCGAATACTTTTTGGTCGCCGCATAACCCCTTTAAGTAGTTAGGCTATGTTCACATCTATGTTGGATGTTACGTTCGAAGCTACCGTTGCCGATTCCGTCAAATTTGACAGGGATTTTTCCTGTCGAAAAGACAAATCCTCTGTGGAACATGATAGACCCCACTAAGTTTAAGGGGTCCATTAGGCACCACTGGTATCCATCTAGAGACTAATAGGGCATTGCATCCTGGCTTCCGTTATATACAGATGTGGACAGAGCCTCAATAGGCTGGGATTGGTGTGTCCTCTAATTCTAGCAGTTACAGTGGCAGCAAAGCTGCGATTAGAAATCTTCACGCTTGCTCTGTTGAAAGGTGGCTTTGTAGAATGTGGCCCCTTAATGACCGCAGTAAGAAAACGACATGTTGGCGGTCAAAGTCCGTGGAACTGCAACACCCCACAACCTGTGGACAAGTGTGCCACTTTTTTTTTTTTTTAGAAGAAGAAAACAGCTGTTTCTAAGACCTTTAAATTTGGCACACAGGTCAGGCTAGTTTCTGCGCCAAGGAGTACCCAAGAAATAGTCTATTCTCACAGATGTCAAGTAGCTTGAGACTCGGAGAGCCAAGGACCCTCTATACCATGAGGTCTTTCTTTATGCCATAAAGTCTGTTGAAGTCATTAATAGAGGGCCCCCTAACATCTCAACAGGCTACAACGGATTTACAACAGCGCAACTTCTATTTGATAAGAAAGAGGTTTGTTTGAACCATTAACCAGTCGTGGTTTACCCAACACTTGGATATTATCAATCCTGTCCCTCTCACTGGGGGGAGTAGACTAACTTGAGGGAAGACATGACAGGCATAAAGCAAAATCCCAACAGTTTAGCACCTATGGGACCAGCTTGTTGCCAGACTATTGAATTCTTCGAAATATTGGGACGTCCTGATGCTGGAATTTCAATCGGTTAATCAAAATCAAAAATTGCGAAAATGATAACACCCCCTCCCCATAATACCACCCCAACATGTGATCCGGATTTTCACCCTGACTGTCATGTGATTAGTTTTTATGAAACACAAGCGTATCCAGTATGGAAAAATAATACACAAAACCTAGAAATTAAGAGGAAGAGCGGAGACAAATTATTATTTTTTCAGGGAGGGGGGGGGGGTGGTTGTTTAGTGTGTTTGGTTGGCTACAGTTATAGCAGTAAGGAAAGGATTTTGCTGCAGCAAGGCCCCTCCCAGCTGAGGACATACCTTCATTTTCAATACCTTTTGATTTTCAACAGGATCAAAGAAGGAAATGATCATAGAGTTTGTATGAGATTAGAAAAACATGACTATTTTCTCCAGAAACAGCGCCCCTCTTGTCCACGGGCTATGTGATGTATCATAGCTTAGCCACAGGCACTTGAATAGGGCAGGACTGCAATACCACACACAGCCCAGGGAATAGAGCGGCGCTGTTACTGTAGAATGCAGTCATGCTTTTCAAAGTCATACAAACGTTAAAGAGGCTCTATCACCACATTATAAGTGCCCTGTCTCCTATATAAGGAGATGGGCGCTGTAATGTAGGTGACCGTAATGCTTTTTATTTAAAAAAAACGATCTTTTTTCACGTCGTTAGGAGCGATTTTGGTTTATGCTAATGAGCTTTCTTAATGCCCAAGTGGGCGTACTTTTACTTTCGACCAAGTGGGCGTTATACAGAAAAGTGCATGACGCTGACCAATCGGCATCATGCACTCCTCTCCATTCATTTACACTGCACTAGCGATATAGATATATCACTATGTGCAGCCTCATACACAAGCCCTAACATTACTACAGTGTCCTGATAATGAACACACATGAAATCCAGCCTGGACGTCATGTGTACTCAGAATCCTGACACTTCTGACTCTTTTTGTGAGATTCCGGCAAGTGAAACCAAATCTCGCGAGATCACGGAGCTAAACGAGATTTGGTTTCACTTGCCGGAATCTCACAAAAAAAAAAGTCAGAAGTGTCAGGATTCTGAGTACACATGACGTCCAGGCTGGATTTCATGTGTATTCATTATCAGGACACTGTAGTAATGTTAGGGCTTGTGTATGTAGCTGCACATAGTGATATATCTATATCGCTAGTGCAGTGTAAATGAATGGAGAGGAGTGCATGATGCTGATTGGTCAGCGTCATGCACTCCTCTGTACAACGCCCACTTGGTCGAAAGTAAAAGTACGCCCACTTGGGCATTAAGAAAGCTCATTAGCATATACCAAAATCGCTCCCAACGTTGTGAAAAAAGATCGTTTTTTTAAAATAAAAAGCATTACTGTCACCTACATTACAGCGCCCATCTCCTTATATAGGAGACAGGGCACTTATAATGTGGTGACAGAGCCTCTTTAACCCCTTCCCTCTTTGGCCACTTTTGACCTTCCTGACAAAGCCCCATTTTTCAAATCTGACATATTTCACTTTATGTGGTAATAACTTCGGAAAGCTTTTACCCATCCAAGCGATTCTGAGAATGTTTTCTCGTGAGACATTGGACTTTAGGTTACTGGTAAAATTTGCTCGATACATTCAGTATTTAATTGTGAAAAACACCAAAATTTAGCGAAAAATAGCAAAAATTTGCATTTTTCTAAATTTAAATGTATCGGATTGTAAGACAGGCAGCTATACCACACAAAATTGTTGCCAATTAACATCCCCATATGTCTACTTTATATTTGCATCTTTTTTTTTTTGAACATCCTTTTATTTTTCTAGGACGTTACAAGGCTTAGAACTTTAGCAGCAATTTCTCACATTTCCAAGAAAATCTCAAAAGGATATTTTTTCAGGGACTAGTTCAGTTGTGAAGTGGCTTTGAGGGCCTTAGATGTTAGAAACCCACAATAAGTCACTCCATTTTAAAAACTTCACCCCTCAAAAGTATTCAAAACGTAATATTTTAATTTTTTTTGCAGAAATTCATTTTTAATCCATTTTTTTTGTAACACAAAGTTTTACCAGAGAAATAAAACAATCTATTGCCCAGATTCTGCAGTTTTAGGAAATATCCCACATGTGGCCCTAGTGTGATACTGTAATGAAGCACCGGCCTCAGAAGCAAAGGAGCACCTAGTAGATTTTGGGGCCTTTTTATTAGAATATATTTTAGGCACCAGGTTTAAGAGCTCTTGCGGTGCCAAAACAGTGGAACTCCCCCAAAAGTGACCCCATTTGGGAGACTACACCCCTTAAGGAAATTATCTAGGGGTATAGTGAGCATTTTTGACCCCACAGATTTATTGCAGAAATTATTGGAAGTAGGCCGTGAAAATGAAAATGTATATTTTTTCAAAGAAAATGTAGGTTTTTCTAATTTTCTCATTTCCACAAGGACTAAAAGGAGAAAAAGCCCCACAACGTTTGTAAAGCAATTTCTCCCAAGTAAAACAGTACCCCACATGTGGTCATAAACGGCTGTTTGGACACACGGCAGGGCTTAGAAGGAAAAGTGCGCCATTTGGCTTTTGGAGCTCAAATTTAGCAGGAATGGTTTGTGGAGGCCATGACACATTTGCAAAGCCCCTAAGGGACCAAAACAGTGAAAACGGCCAAACAGTGACTCCATTTAGAAAACAACACGCCTCGAGGAATTCATGTAGGGGTGTAGTGAGCATTTTGACTCCACAGGTGTTTTATAAAATTTATTAGAATTGGGCAGTGAAAATAAAAACAATCCCTTTTCTTCAATAAGACATAGCTTTAGATAAAAATGAACCCAACATTTGTAAAGCAATTTCTCCCGAGGACGGCAATACTCCATATGTGGTCATAAACTGCTGTTTGGGCAAACAGTAGGGCTGAGAAGGTAAGGAGCAGTATTTGACTTTTGGAGTGCAGATTTTGCTGGATTGGTTTCTGGGCGCTATGTCGCATTTGCAAAGCCTCTGTGGGACCAAAACAGTGAAAACCGCCCAGATGTGACCCCATTTTGTAAACTACACCCCTCAAGGTATTCACCTAGGAGTGTGGTGAGCATGTTAACCCCGCAGGTGTTTTGCAAAAATTAGGGTGCACTCTGTGTTGCAGAGTAAAAAATGTTTAATTTTTTCAATAGATATGCCGATATGTGGTGCACAGCTTAAGAAGACAGCTCTCTAATTATTATGCTGTGTTTGCCGGCTTTAGAAACACCCTACATGTGTGGCCCAGATCTTTTGCCTGGCCATTTGACAGGGCTCAGGAGTGAGTACCATGCGAAGTTGAGGCCTAATTTGGCGACTTACAAAGTATTGGTTCACAATTGCAGAGGCTCTGACATGAAATGATAAAAGAAACCCCTGAGAAGTGACCCCATTTTGGAAACTACGCCCCTCAAGGCATTCATTAAGAGGTGTACTGAGCATTTTCACGCCACAGGTCTTTTCCATAAATGATTGCACTGCAGATGGTGCAAGGTAAAAATTTGAATTTTTCACTAGATATGTCATTCCAGTGGCAAATATGTAGTGCCCAGCTTGTGCTACTAGAGAGAGAGACACCCCAATTTTTTTTTAAAAAGGGTTCGCTGTGTGGGCAAGCTGTAGGGTTCAGAGGGGAAGGAGCGGCATTTGGCTTTTGGAGCGTGGATTTTGCTTGGTAGTTTTGTTTGGTGTATTACTGGTATTTCAGTTTATAATGTGGGGGGTACATTTAAACAGGGCAGATTACATCAGGGGCATAGTCAGGTGGTATAATAATTGGGTAAAAAAACACAACAAAATAATCCATAGATATTTGTTACGCTGTGAAGTAATCTTTTCAGCACAGGCCGGTGTTGCACTGATAAATTATGTCCTTCCTTATCCCGCTTTTGGTCCACACTCCACACCTTTGCAGTTTGGGGAATTTAGCTGGGAAATGTTGTGCAGGTATAATACGGGCACCCTCGCTTCCAGCAGATATGCTTGGGCCCTACCCTTCCTGGTTCCCTAATTTTGGGGCCTTGATAATTTGCCTCTGGAAAACAGAAGAAATGCTCCTCTCGCGCCTTTACATCTGCATATTTTTTCTTTCCCGAATTATTGGAGCCATAACTAATTTTATTTTTTCATAGACGTAGTGGTATAAGGGCTGTTTTTTTGTGGGACGAGCTGTAGTTTTTATTTGTACCATTTTGGGGTACATGCGACTTTTTGATCACTTTTTATCCTATTTTTTGGGAGACAAGGTGACCAAAAAAAAAACAAAAACGCAATTCTGGCATAGTTTTTTTTTTTTATACAGCGTTCACCATGCATTAGAAGTTAAATGTTAACTTTATTCTGCAGGTCAGTCAGATTCTGGCGAGATCATATTTAGAGCACTTTTTTATACCTTACAACTTTTTGCGCAATAAAATTACTTGTGAAAATAATGTATTTTTTCTGTCGCCAAGTTGTGAGAACCATTACGTTTTAATTTTTTAGTCGACGGAGCTGTAGGAGGGCTTGTTTTTTTGCGAGATGAGCGATCGTTTTTATAGGTACCATTTTTGGATACATGCGACTTTTTGATCACTTTTTATTCCAAAATTTGTATTGCAAAGTAAACAAAAAAAATTCTGGTACGGTTTTTGATGTTTTGTTTTTTACTTCGTTCACCGCGTGGAATAACATAATATTTTTATATTTCAGGCCGTTACGGTCACGGGGATACCAAATAAGTATGGTTCAATAATAAAGGACTTGATAAAGGGAAAAGGGCGATTGTATTTCATTTTATTACTTGAAACTTTTATTATATGTTTAAACCCCTTCCCGACATTTGCGTATGAATAAGTCATGGAAAGCTAGTGCTTCCCGCATTTTGCCGTATCAATACGACAAATGGATGGCACCGGCTCAAAAGCGGAGTCGGTGCCATCATCGCCGGATGTCAGCGGTGTATTGCAGATGACATCCGGCTGTAATGGCGGGGACCGAAATTAGCGTCGATCCCCGCCATAAACCCCTTAAATACAGCAGTCAAAAGCGATCCCTGCATTTAAGGAGTTTGCAGATCATCGGCACCCCAGCAATGAAATTGCCAGGGTTCCGGTGGCTGCAATGGCAACCGGAGGCCTAATACTGGCCTCCCGTTCTGCCTAGCACGGAAGCCATTCAGGTCCCGCCCGGAGGCGGGGCCTGAAAGTCTTCCGTAGCTGACGGCAAGATGGCACCGGCTCAGGAGCTGAGCCGGCGTCGTCAGCAGTGGAGGTCAGCTGTATGTTACAGCTAACATCCACCTGTAACGGCAGGAACCAGAGCTAGCTCCGATAATTGCCATTAACTCCTTATATGCAGCGATCGCTGCATCTTAGACGTTGCTAGCAGATCGGCAGCCCTGCCAGCCCTGGGCCTCCTAGAATTCAGTACCGTTAAGCTGATGCAGCTCACGAAGCATGGGATTATGCCATAAGGGCCAAGATACAAGGGGTCCCGTGATATCAAACTGTTTAAGTGCTGTCTCGCCACTCGATGCAGTTGAGTAAGTAAAAGCCCTGATATTAAAGCTCCCCCCTCAAGGTACACGAGCAGGTCCGACACCAAAAGCCAGGGACCCAGATATCTCAGCTGAGAGGCACAAGGCTGAGAACTTTAGTAGCAATTTCTCACATTTTCAAGACATTTTCAAAAGCCTATTTTTTCAGGGACCAGTTCAGTTATGAAGTGGCTTTGAGGGGCCCATATATTTGAAACCCTTATAAAAACTGCACCCCTCAAAAGTATTCAAAACAGCATTCAGGAAGTGTTTTAACCCTTCAGGCGGTTTAGAGGAATTAAAACAAAGTAGAGGTGAAAGTTTCATTTTTTTTGCCAAAAATAATTTGTAGCAAAACATTTTCTGTAACACAGAAAGATTTACCAGAGAAACGCAACTAAATATTTATTGCCCAGATTTTGCAGTTTTTAGAAATATCCCACGTGGCCCTAGTATGCTACTGGACTGAAACACAGGCCTCAAGAGCAAAGGAGCATCTAGAGGATTTTGGGGTCCCCTTTTTTTTTTTAGAAGATATTTTAGGCACCATGTCAGGTTTGAAGAGGTCTTGTGGTGCCAAAATAGTGGAAACCCCACAAAAGTGACCACATTTTGAAAACTACACCCCTCAAGGAATGTATTTAGGTCTAGAGTTAGCATTTTGACCCCACAGTTTGTTTTTTTGCTACATTTGAATTAGTCTGTAAAAATTAAAAAAAAATTAAAAATTTCTAAAAAAAACATAGAACTGTCTAATTTTTACAAGGAATAAAAGAGAAAAAGCCCCCAACATTTGTAAAGCAATTTCTCCTGATTACGGCAATACCCCATATGTGGTAATAAACTTCTGTTTAGACCCACGGCAGTGCTCAGAAGGGAGGGAGCGGCATTTGGATTTTGGAGCAGAAATTTTGCTAGAAAGGTTTTCGTGCCATGTCGCGTTTGCAACGCACTGGAGGGACCAAAACCGTGGAAACCCCCCAAAAGTGACCCCATTTTGGAAACTATACCCCTCAAGGAATTTTTCTAGGGGTATAGTTTGAATTTTGACCCCACAGTTTTTTTGCTAAATTTATTGGAGTTAGGGGCCATACACCTATGTCCGGCGTACGCTTCAGTTTACCACCAGCGTGTTGAAGAAAAGCCGGAGGCAAACAGATGCTAGAACGGATCCCATAGTTTTCTATGGGATCTGTTCTGGCCTGGAGGACATCAGTTGTCCCTGGGAGCCGGATCTAAAAACGTTACCTACAGCGTTTTTGGTTCCGGCTCCCAGGGAGGTCCGGCGCTGTATCCTATCTATTTTAATGGTGGCTGGATGAACACCGGGTGCTGCCGCATCCACCTTCCGGCAGCACCCGGCGGGAAGGTGGGTATGAGCTAGGAGCGGAATACTGACGATTACTGAGATCCTGACGACTACCCTCCCACCCGGGGCCGGCCTTAGGTGTGTGCGACATGTGCCATTGCACATGGCGCATCACCCCAGCAGGTGGAAGGGGGTGCTGCGCTGGCTCCCTTCCCCTGCTTGTTTCAGAAACGTCTGGGCCCAGAGACTCAGTCGCCTTTCCGCCTGGCCGCTTCTTCACTCAGTGGCGTCGCTGCCGCTGTAGCAGCAATAATGGCAACACCGGGCATGAGGGCGCCCGTCGGGACAGGGGATGGGACCCCCCCATGGCCGGCGGCGCTGCTAGCAACCGCTGTGGCTGCTACAGAGGTAGCGATGCCACTATAGCAGAGCAGGGAGGTATCTACTAGCGCCACTGTAGCTCTCTGAAGGAGCAGAATCCCTGTGGAGCGCTCCGCTTGAGGTCTCTGTCCATATATGGACAGTGACATCAGGGACAACTCCTGAAGCGGGATCCCCGTCCACAGCGTTGCCGACTCTGTGACCGGGGATTCCACTCCAAGATAAGCCAGTGACATCACTGTCCATAAAGGACACAGACGACAGGGGCTTCTCCTGGAGTGAAATACCCGGTCACAGCGTCGGCAACGCTGTGTACGGGGATTCCGCTTCAGGAGTTGGCCCAGATGTCACTGTCCATATATGGACAAAAACATGAAAGGGAGCTCTCCAGGAGCGGAATCCCCGGCCAAAGGGATTTCACTCAATCAGGGAGCTACAGTGGCGCTATCTACATGGGGGCTGTGTGGCACTACCTTCAAGGGGGCTGTGGCACTATCTACAGGGGGGGGGTGTGGCACTACCTTCAAGGGGGCTGTGGCACTATCTACAGGGGGGGGTGTGGCACTATCTACAGGGGGGTGTGTGGCACTATCTACAGGGGGGTGTGTGGCACTATCTACAGGGGGGTGTGTGGCACTATCTACAGGGGGGTGTGTGGCACTATCTACAGGGGGGTGTGTGGCACTATCTACAGGGGGGTGTGTGGCACTATCTACAGGGGGGTGTGTGGCACTATCTACAGGGGGGTGTGTGGCACTATCTACAGGGGGGTGTGTGGCACTATCTACAGGGGGGTGTGTGGCACTATCTACAGGGGCACATTTTCAGAGCCTAGACTACCATTTTGTGGACCATTGTGGTAAAAACTGATGTTAAAAACGGATGGTAAAAACTGATGACAACTAACGACAACTGATGTTTTTTTTAGTAAGGGCCTGTTCACATCACCGTTGGCTTTCCGTTCCAGGGTTCCGTCGGGGGTTTCCGTCGGGTGAACCCCGCAATGGAAAGCCAAACTGAAGCAACAGCTTCCGTTTCCGTCACCATTGATATCAATGGTGACGGAAACATTGCTAATGGTTTCCGTTCGTCACCATTCCGGCAGGTTTCCGTTTTAATGACGGAATTAATAGCGCAGTCGATGCTGATGTGAACAGGCCCTTAGTAATGTCCGCTGGCTGATTGACAGCGTTCGTTACTAAGGCGGGGCTTAATGTTAGCCGGTGAAGAGGCTAGAACTAACCCCACTTTATTACCACAGTACCCACTGCCACTTGGGGTGCCGGGAAGAGCCGGGTACAATCCAGTACCCGACCATCTGTAGTGATGGTCGGCTACTGGGGTGGGTGTAGGCTAGTGTTATTAGGCTGGGAAAGCCCAAAAACAAAAAAACAATGGCCCTTCCGACCCTGGTAATGCTAGGCTGTGGCTGCTTTATGGTATCTGGCTGGTTATGAAAAATGGAGGGGACCCCAGTGTCTTTTTTTCTTTTTAGATAAATAATTGAAAAAAGCAACATGGGCTCCCCCCATTTTTCACAAGCAGCCAGATACAATAAAGCAGCCGCAGCCTAGCATTACCATGGTGGGAAGGCGCAGTGTTTTTTTTACAGTCTACACGGAGACCATGAACCTCCATATAACAACCACAGTCTATACGGAGAACATGGACCTCCCTATAACTACAGTCTAAACTGTGGTTGTTATAGGGAGGTTCATGATTTCTGTATATACTGAGAACATGAACCTCCCTATAAAAACCACAGTTTATACTGAGAACATGAACCTCCCTAGAACAACCAGTCTATACTGAGAACATGAACCTCCCTAGAACAACAAGTCTATACTGAGAACATGGACCTCATGATTCGAGGACTACGTCGAAGACTGAGTTTTTTTTTTATTCTCAATAAAATGGTTAATAAGGGTTGTTTGGGTTTGTTTTTTTTAATTTCAATAAAATATTTTTTTCTACGTCCTTGTATTTTTTTTAAACTTTATTACTACCGCCTTAGTAATGGCCGCTGGCTGATTGACAGCATCCGGCACGAATGCGGGGCATAATGTTAGCCGGTGAAAACACTAACCCCAATTACTACCCTGGTACAGTCTGCCACCAGGGGTGCTGGGAAGAGCTGGGTACAATCCGCACCCGACCATCTGTAGTGACGGTCGAGCACTGGGGCGGCCGCAGGCTGGTATTATTAGGCTGGGAAAGCCCAAAAAAACAGTGGCCCTTCTGACCCTGGTAATGCTAGGCTGCTGCAGCTGTGTTGTATCTAGCTGGTTATGAAAAATGTGGGGGGGGCCCCCCATTTTTGATAACCAGCCAAATACAACACAGCAGCAGCAGGTTAGAATTACCAGGGTGGAAAGGGACACCGTTTCTGGCCTTTCCCAGCCTAATAATACCGGCCTGCGGCCGCCCCAATGCCCTACCGTTACTGCACATGGTCGGGTACTGGATCGTACTCAGCTCTTCCCGACACCCCTGGTGGCTGTGGGTACAAGGGTAATAATTGGGGTTAGTGTTAGCCTCTGCACTGGCTAACACTAAGACCCGCCTTAGTAATGGATGCTGTCAATTAGCCAGCAGCCATTACTAGGGCGGTAGTAATAAAGTTTTTAAAAAATACAAAATAAATAGAAAAATATTTTATTGAAATAAAAAACAAAAAACACACATCCCTCATTAACCATTTTATTGAGAATAAAAAAAAAGCAGTCATCGAAGTAGTCCTCGAATCCGACGTAATCCAACAACCAAACCTGTAAAAAACACAAACACAAAAAAAACATTAGTAACACATGTGGTAGGCTTAGATACAGAAGAGGCTGGACGCAGCTGCAGGCTTAAGGGAAGCCGACATGACCGTCCTGGTAGGGAAAGGGTTAATGTTACGAGGTCAGGGAAAGTTGAAGGAGCTGAAGGGGGGACGGGGAGGAGTTAAGGGGGGCGGGGGGGGCCGTTGCTGTGCTTCCCGCTGTTTCTCGGCATTGAGCCGGAAGCAGCGGGAGGAGTAACACACAGTAAGCAAAGCTCCCCGTTGCCTGGCTCTTTAGTAATGTCAGAGGCCCTGATTTTAGAGCGGCTGCGTGCCGCTGCTGTGCACCACGGTCCCGGATGGCTGGAGGAGACCGTGGCTGCATTAACGCGGATCCCGGACGCCGTTTCGCCACGCCGGGCACGGCGTTCGGGGTCTGTTGTAAGGGACAGGCTCCCCTCCCCCGGCCCCCTTACGAGCATGGCTATGGCGGCGGGGGGGGAGTCGGCAACAACCGCTCCTGCGCTGGGCAGGCAGAGAGCGGTGCCAGGGGTGACGGCGATGCGGGCTGTGTCGACCCGTCCCTCTCGGCGGTCCCGACCTCCAGAGCGCCTTAGTCCGGAGGTAGTCCCGCGGACACGGCGTCGCAGAGGGAGCCCGATCCCGGACGCTGCAGGCCAGGCAGCTGGGAGGACCGCCCCTTCCCAGGCCCTGCGTCCTGGCAGGAATCCCAGGCCGCGACGGGGTCCGGCGGTAAGCAGGGAGTCGCAGGCTGGGCTCCCTGTCACCCCTCCCCCATCAGATGGAAGATGTCGAGAGCAAGGTACGGCCGCCCCGCATGGTGATGTTCCGGCCAGGGGGCAGGCTTCGTCAGGATCGTCTAGACGGACGACTAGATCTGCAGCGACGTCGAGGCAACAGGTCCGGTCGGAAGTCTGGGTCCCGGCGGTCGGGCGGCAGGTTGCCGGCCCATCGGTCAGCGCGTCCTCATCCCCTTTCCGAAGATGTCGTTGCGAGGGACAGTCGTCGGCGAGAGAAGAACTGGAGGAAGGTGAACTGGACGTCTATCGTCGAGGTCAGGATGGTCCGGCTGACGGGAACACAGCGCCTGTGCAGCCCGGTGAGTGTATAACTCCATTATTGTCTTATCCAGCGATTTTTATGTCGGGTGTCGGCGGGGGGGCTGCTAGCATAGCATCGGGGGCCGGTAGTGGCGCGGGCGGACGCGACGGAGCGGGTTTGGCAGATTTAGTGGGTTGCTTACGGGAGCTGGTGGGGCGCCTTGATAGGGCCGCGGCGCCGGTAGTAACGGAAGTGTCCCCTGCGGTAGTTTGGGAAGGCCCCAGGGACGTGGGATCGTTGCAGGCGCGTCCTGTGGTGGCGGTTAGAGAGGCGGTCGCGGTGTCGGTGCAGACTGAGGCACAGAAGGACGGCGATCGAGTGCGCATGGACGATCGTGCTCGGGGGGAGGTGTATGTTTGTTTTGAGGGTCCGTTGGGGGCGCATTTAAAGCAGGAGGTGCGTGATCGGATCTGGAAAGATGAATACGTTGAAATTTTTTCTCTCTTGCCGCTGGCTAAATTCAATTTGGATAAGGGCAAGCGGGATGAGAGTAAAAAGGACGAGGAGGAACGGCGGCGGTATAGGCTTATCCCGCAGACGTTCGTTAATTGGTCGCAGGCGTTCGCCATATTGGCTAGTGTGATAGGGGAAAAGGCGCCGGAAAATTGTTCGGCGTTATTTTGTTATGTTGATGCTATTGGGGAGGCTCATAGGGCGTATGGGGGTCAGGCGTGGCTGCGATATGATGAGCAATTCCGTCAGCGGAAGGCGGTTCGGCCGGCGATTCGGTGGGACCAGAAGGATATTGCTCTCTGGTTACGGGTTACGGCTCCGGTTAGGCAGCCCTTTCCCGGGAGCGGTGGCCAGGGAGGCCAGTCTAGTCAGAGTGGACCAAGCGGCGGGGGAAAGGCGGGGTTTTGCTGGCAATTCAATGAAGGCCAGTGCAAGTTTGGGGCCACGTGCAAGTTCAAGCACGTGTGCTCCGAGTGTAATGGTGCATCACACGGGGCGGCAAAATGTCTGCGAAAAAAGAGGTCCGGGAACCAGCACGGGGCTGGTCAAGGGGGTGTCGCCGGTGAGGGTGGAAAGGATGGCCCTTTATCTAAATGAGTATCCGGATAGGGCGGCAGCTAGGTTGCTTTATGAAGGGTTTAGTGTTGGTTTTGTTATTCCTCCGCCTCCTTATGAGGTTCCGGTTACGGGGAGAAATTTAAAATCGGCTTACTTGCATGTGGAAGTCGTGTCGGAAAAGTTGTTAAAAGAAGTTTCGTTGGGGCGCATGTCGGGGCCATTTGTGGAGTCGCCGGTGAAAGATTTAGTTGTGTCCCCTTTGGGTATTGTCCCTAAACGCGAGCCCGGAAAGTTTCGTTTGATTCAACATTTATCGTATCCCAAAGGTTCGTCGGTAAATGACGGGATTGATCACGAGTTGTGCTCCGTAGTTTATACCTCATTCGATAAGGCGGTGGGGTTAGTGCGGGCTGCGGGTCCTGGGGCGCTGCTAGCAAAAACTGACATCGAGGCGGCGTTCAGGTTGTTGCCGGTCCATACAGAAAGCAACGGCTGTTGGGTTGTTTTTGGAATGGGGCCTTTTACGTGGATCAGTGCCTTCCGATGGGGTGTTCCCTTTCTTGTGCATACTTCGAGGCGTTTAGTAGCTTCGTGGAGTGGGTAAAGAGGGGAGTATCCGGGGTCGACTCGTTGATCCATTACTTAGATGATTTGTTATGCGTTGGCCCGGGGGGTTCGCCGGTTTGCGGTAATTTGCTTCATGCTCTACAGAAGGTGGCGAGGGATTTTGGGATTCCTTTGGCGCCGAAAAAAAAAACAAAAAAAAAAAAAAAAAAAAAAAAAAACAAAAAAACGGAGGGCCCGGTAGCGACGATTTGTTTTTGGGAATCGAAATAGACTCGGTGGCAATGGAGTGTCGTCTCCCGGCGGATAAGTTGGGTGCTTTGAGGCTGGAGGTTCAACGGGCTTGTAGAATGAAGAAAGTGACGCTGAGGGAGCTTCAGTCGCTGCTGGGGAAGTTGAATTTCGCCTGCCGGATTATGCCGATGGGGAGGGTGTTTGGTAGGAGGTTGGCGGCGGCAACGGTGGGAGTGCGTGCGCCGCATCATTTTGTGCGGCTCAAGGAGGAGTACCGTGCTGATCTTCAGGTTTGGAATGACTTCTTGGGCCAGTTCAATGGTCGCTCGCTATGGATGGCCCCAGCGCAGGATACGAGTGTTTTGAATATTTTCACGGATGCGGCTGGGGCGGGTGGTTTTGGAGCTTACGGGGGAGGTCCGTGGTGCGCAGGTCAATGGCCGGCTAGCTGGGTGTCCAGTGGACTCACGCGGAATCTGGCCCTGCTCGAGCTGTTTCACATCGGGGTGGCGGCTACCATTTGGGGGGACAGGCTCAGGGATAAGAAGGTCCGTTTTTTACTGCGACAACATGGGGGTGGTGCTTGCCATTAATAACATCACGGCGTCCTTTCCTCCGGTAGTTCAATTGTTGCGACATTTAGTGTTGGTATGTTTGTCGTTGAACGCGTGGGTGGTGGCGGTGCATGTCCCGGGTGTACGGAATTGTATCGCTGATGCTCTTTCTCGCTCGCAGTGGGACCGGTTTCGGCAATTGGCACCGGGAGCGGAACGTCTCGGTTTGGCTTGTCCGCAGCATCTTTGGGATCTGGTCTCGGTCCTGTAGAACAATTGGTACAAAGGTCTTTGGCGCGCACGACGTGGAGTGCTTATGCTGCTTGTTGGAGGCAGTGGGAGGAGTGGGTAAGAGAGTTGGGTGACGTCAATACGGATAGAGACAGGTTGGTGGCACTTTTGTACTGGTTAGGGGACGCCTGGGAGGCGGGGTTTTCAGTGGCGAAGGTGAACCGGTTCATGTCTGCGGTGGCGTTTGGGTTTAAGTTGCGGGGCTTTTCAGGATGTATCGAAGGAATTTCTGGTATCGCAGGCTTTGAAGGGGTTGCGCCCCGGGGTCGGTTATGGGCCCAGTAGAGTGCATGCGGGGTTTTACGCCAAACAGGGGGTCTCCAGATTTGCCTTTGTTACGTCATGTGGACGGGTCGTTTTTGTCCAGGTTTCAGTTTGGAGCTGTATTTAAAAAATGTTTGACGGCGGTTGGTGTCGCGGCAGGCTCATATTCATCTCATTCCTTCAGGATTGGCGCAGCAACAGAAGCGGGGCGCTGGGGGTTGGATGATGAGGGGGTGAGGCGTATTGGTCGTTGGGAGTCCAACAGGTTTAAGTCCTATGTCCGCCCCCATATGTTATGAATTTTGCTGTTAACGCTTTACAAATGTTATATGGTGGTGCCTAATTGTTTTTTCAGTTTCAGATTCGCCTCCGTGTTTGGTGTGGTTGATGGGTCATTCTTACGTGCACTGGGGGGCTTTGAGGGCGGACGTCCGCCCGAATGGTCGCCAGTTGCGCATTCCGCGACAGGATGCGGTTGTGCATTGGCTGGGTTTTAGAGGTATGTCGTGGAGCAGGGTGTTGGCGGAATTCCAGACATATGCTCGGCTTGATAGGGTTCCGGAGGTCTTAGTGTTGCACGTGGGTGGGAATGACTTAGGAGTCCGCCCTTTCGTGAGTTGGTGCGGGATACCAAACATGATATGTTGTGTTTGTGGGTATCTTATCCCAAGTTGGTGATAGTGTGGTCGGACATAGTCCCAAGAAAGCATTGGCGGTTAGCTAGATCTGTGGAGAGAGTCAATAAGGCTCGCATTAAAGTTAATCGGGCGGTGTCCCGTTTTGTGGCAAAAAACGGGGGCATTTGCGTGAGGCATAGGGATTTGGAGTCAGGAGTGGGGAATTTCTGGAGGAGTGACGGGGTTCATCTGACCGAGGTTGGCATTGATCTTTGGAGCTTGGCGATAGCAGAAGGAATAGAAAGGGCGGTGGTGGTGTGGAGGAACTCACAGGCTTAAGGTGGTCAAGGCCTGTTTCGCTGTGGCGGGGGGAGTCCTTGAGGCCAGTCAGTACAAAATGGTGGGGGGGTCGCATCGGGGGTATGCGTCCCCCAAAAAAGGTACATGGTTGAAGACTTCATCGGGTGGTATCCCTTTGAAGTGGTCTTCTGGTAGAAGGTATATCACTTGAAGGCTTCATCGGGTGTTATCCCTTTGAAGTGGACTTCTAGTGGTCGGTATATCACTTGAGGGCTTCATCGGGTGTTATCCCCTTGAAGTGGACTTCTAGTGGTCGGTATATCACTGGAGGGCTTCATCGGGTGTTATCCCCTTGAAGTGGACTTCTAGTGGTTGGAGCCATCTGCAGAGGTGAACGGTGCTTCCGAGCTGGTTTACGGCTGGAGGTAATTGGTGGTTTGCAGATGGCTAATTCGGTGTGTTCTTTAAAAAGGACTATCTGAGGGGGCTTCAAGGACTTCCTCTGCTCGGGTTAATGTTATGACCCATGTTGGGTCATGTGAATTATTAGGAGGAATTCTCTGGTGGATTCCTAACTAGTTATCCGAATGTTTCGGATTTAAATTGTTTTTATAAAACTGTGAAATTAATAAACGGCTGCTGTGGCCATTTCACATCCAACCTCGGTGTCATGTGTCGTTACTAAATGGGGATGGGGGATAGTATGGTTTAAGGTTAACACACGACTCTACCTAGGCAGGTCAAGGGCCTCAGCAGACAGTAATCTTATACAGTTTAAATTTACTGTCTGCTGGGGCCCTGTATCGAAGCTAGTACTATATGGTAGGCTTAGATACAGGGCCCCAGCAGACCGTAATGTATTACTTATCCTCTTCTTTGGCTCTGGGTGCAGGAAAGGTCCTGACGCCACCCAGCGCCGCAACGTTGACGTCAAAATGCGAAAAGACGTCAGGACCTAAGCTGCGCTCGGGAACGAGGAGGGTAAGTATAGTTACTATAGTAACTGGGGCCCGTGTAGTTTATTGCATAGGCCCCAGTTACTATAGTAATTTTTAATAGACATGGCGATTTGGGCTGAGGGCCCCCTGGCTTCAGGGCCTGGTTGCAATTGCGACCACTATAGCTGTGCCACTGGGCTGTATTATACAGCAGACACCCCTGCTCAGCCCGTTCCATACTTCCCCTTGATGGCTGCTACGTACATGTATATGGTAGGTCGTTAGGGGGTTAAAGGGGTCCTCTGGACATTTCTTATTGATGGCATATCCTCAGGATAGATGATCAATATTAGATTGGTGGGGGTCAAGCTCCTGGCACACCCACCGATCAGCTCATTTTGAAGGGGCTGAAGTATTCGCCTTGGCCTCTTCAGTGTTTACCAGGCACGTCGTCGTACACATTGGTAGCAGCTGTGCCTGGGATGGCAGCTCAGTCCCGTTCACTTGAATGCAACCCCATGCACAGTCGCCCCGTGTGTGTACGGTGTTGTACTTCTTAAATGGGAAAAGTCCACGGCAGCAAACGCTGTGGCCCCATCAATCACAGACCCCCACTGATCTGATATTGATGGCCTATCCCAAGGATGGGCCATCAATATAAAATGCCCAGTGGACCCCTTTAATGTAATGTTTGTGTGAAGTTTGAACTTATATTACATGGCAGTGGGCAGAGCCAGGCAATCTTCAGTATGGGTGTTAGGGGGGAGTTCACACTGAGTTTGACACTTTTTTTGACACAAAAACCGCGTAAAAAAATAATTTCAATGGGAGGCCGAGGCGTTTTTTTCCCTGCGAGCGGTAAAAACTGCTTGCGGGAACAAGAAGCGACATGCCCTATCTTTGGGCGTTTAGGTCTTTGACCTACCATTGGGAGGCAGAGAAAGCGTTTTTCGCTGCGTTTTCATGCCCGCCGCGCTCAATGGTGAAAAACGCGGCAAACTGTGTGCAGGCAGATTAAAACCTGCCTTAAGGCCCTGTTTAGATTTTGCCATGGTTTTTGCCGTGGAAACCGCGGCAGAAAATGGGGCAAAATCGCCTCCGATTGATTTCAATGGGAGACTAAGGAGTTTTTTTTTTACCATGAGCGTTTTGATCCCACAAGGTCTTCATAGATTTTATTAGAATTATTCCGTAAAAATAACATTTTTCATTTTCGCCAAAAATATGTAGTATTAGCTCCAATTTTTTTTATTTTCACAGGGAGTAATAGGAGAAAAAACACCACAGAATTTGTTACTCCATTTCTCCCAAGTATGGCCATACCCAATGTGTGGCCCTAAACTGCTGTTTGGGAACATGGCAGAGCTCAAAATAGAAGGGGCGCCATTTTGTCTTTTAGAGGGCAGATTTTGCTGGATTGGTGTACGGGCGCCCTGTTGCATTTGCAGAGCCCCTGAGGTACCCGTACATTAGAAACCACTGAGAATGGACCCCATTTTGGAAAATACAACCCTCAAGGCATTTATCATTTGCCTGGACATATGACATGGCTTAGGAGTGAAAGAGCACAATACGCATTTGAGGCCTATTTTGGTGATTTTTCCAACATTGGCCCACAATGGCAGGGTTCTGGGGTCAAATAGTAAAACAAACCCCCAAGTAGTGCCCTCTATTTTGGAAACTGAACCCCTCAAGGCAAAGGGGTGTAGTGAGCATTTTGAACCCACAGGGTTTTTTGTTTATTTATTAGAAATGAATGCTCAGCTGATGGTGCAAAGTGAAAATTAAAATTTACCACTGATATGCCATTTTAGTGCCCAATATGTGGTGCCACTGCAGACAAATATCTCAAACTGTTAAGCGGGGTTCTTCCGGGTATGGCGATGCCATATATGTGGATGTAAAACTGCGGTTTGGGCGCACTGCATGGTTCAGAAGGGAGGGAGCGCCATTTGGCTTTTGGAGCGCAGATTTAGCTTTGTAATAGTTCTGTTTGGGGTTTTACTGGTATTTCAGTTTATGATGTGGGGGCATATGTAATCTGGGAAGTGTACATTAGGGTATAATAAAAGGGTAGTGCGGTAAATAAATTATATTTCACAGATGTGTGGCCAGTGTCGCACTGATATATGGTGCCCAAGCTTTTGGAATACTCTGCACAATTATTACTATCACTATTATTTTTTCTCCCCCGGAGCTGTGTAAGGGCTTATTTGTTGCGGGACAATCTGTAGATTTAATTGCTACCATTTTGGGGTACATGCGATTTTTTAAAATCTCTTTTTATTCCATTTTTTGGCAAGCAAGGTGACCAAAAACCAGCAAGTCTGACAATAGTTTTTTTGGTTCTTTTTTTACATCCTTCGCCATGCGCTATAAATGAAATTTATTTTATTCTGCGGGTCGGTATGATTACAGCGATACCATATGTATATAGTTTTTTTTATATTTTACAGCATTTGCACAATAAAATATATGTATATATATTTTTAAATGATTTATTTTTTGTATCACCATATTCTGAGAGCCGTACGTTTATTTTTCCATCAATAAAGCTGTGGGAGGTCTTGTTTTTTTGCTGTAGTTTTTATTGGTACAATTTTGGGGTACATGCAACATTTTGATCACTTTTTACTCCGTTTAGGGAGGGGTGTTTTTTTTTTTTTTTTACGGTGTTCACCGAGCAGCGAAAATAACATGATTTCTTTATAGTTTGGGTAGTTACGGTCGCGGCGATACCAAATATGTGTACTTTTTGTAATGTTTTCAGTTTTTGCCTATAATAATAATAAATATTATTGGAAAAAAGGCAGTTATTGTTTTTTTAACTTTCTTTTAACTATTTTTTTTGTCCCACTATGTGACTTGAAAACATGAAGCCCTGATCGCCATTCTAATACACTGCACTACCTACATAGTGCAGTATATTAGAGCTGTCAGTTATTCACTGACAGCAAGCCTATTAGGCTTCGCCTGCGGGCAGGGCCTAATAGGCTTCCGTACTAGGCAGACTAGGGGCCTCCGATTGCCATAGCAACCATCAACAACACTGCAGCTGCTGATAGTTGCCATAGCAACCATCGGGCGCTATCTAACCACCTAGATGCAGCGATCTAGCAATCGTGGCATCTAAAGGGTTAATCAGCCGGATCGGAGGCTAGAAACGGTGTCAGCTGTAACGAACGGCTGACACCCACAGATGATGGCGTAGGCTCAGCTTCTGAGCCTGCTCCATCTAGTTGGCCCTGATAGCAAGCCTTTTGGGCCCCACCTCCGAGCGGGGCCTAAAAGGCTTCCATGCTTGGCAGACCGGAGGCCATTGTTAGGCAGACCGGAGGTCATAGCAGCCACCGACAGCGGCTCAGGGATGCCGACAGGCTGGAAACCACCTAGATGCATCTAAGGGGTTAAATCGACAGGATCGGAGCCTAGCTACGGTCCTGGCATTTACAGCGGGATGTCAGCTGTAATATACAGTGGACACCCGCTGGTGATGGCGCAGGCTCAGTCTCTGAGCCCACACCATCACGTACAGTTACGTGAGAAGGCGCTAACACATTAGCGCTGACGACTTAACTGTACGTGATTGGGCGGGAAGGGGTTAAACAAGATATTCATGGTCTTCTACTGGGTGTTGTGAAAGTTGTCGAATGACCAAATGGCAGCAAACGTTGCTGCCCTCCATGGTGCAAATACAATGAATAGCGCAAACCCATGAATTACTATGGGATGCAGCCCCATACATGACCCAGGTGACCTTCAGGAACGCGAACTAATAAATGCTACTCTCATAGCTTACAGGGAAAGCGTCACGTGGACCTTAATTAGGAATGGACATTTTTTCCTGTAAACCTTATAGTTGATATAAATCGCTTTTAGTCCTAACTCTACATGAAACATCCCCTCTCCACAATGGGATAAGGTCTCCTGTTCACAGACAACGGTGCTCGCCACAATGACCCATAATCTCCACTACATTACTATTCATTGTGTTACCATTTAAAGACCCCCGTCCTTACCATACGAATGGGCTTCTCCCTCAGATCACTGGTCTTCACAGGCTCTCCTTGGTGAACAGGGGTGAACCCCTTCCGAGCCAGGAGCAGCAGCAGGCCAGCATTGTCCCTGGGAGGGGAGTTGTCATGAGGCAATGCTCTGCGGTATGCTCTGCAGTACACATCAGCGGACAATAGCAGGCTGATCGCCGCTGGCTTCACATGCTCCTGTTCATACTGGTCCGTGTAGCAGGGCGAACACAGTTCTTCTGGCACGTCTGTAACAAAGAGGAGACAATGGTAATCAAATCTATTTCTAGTGAAAACCAATATGGCTGCCAGTACAGGGGTGGTCATCCTGCTTTCCTGAAAGACAAACTTGCTTTCGCACATACATCCTTTGCTACACAATATCATTGCGTAATAAGATATTTGCCATTCAGTAGACAGGGAAAGTTGGGTGGCAACTCAAGTGGAAGCTGTAATGGTGGCCATACACAATTTTTCCTCAAGCAGACCTCATTAAGTTACGGCATGATAGAAAAACAACGATTTGGGGACATGAATTGCTTTTTTAAATTTATTTAAAGGGGACACGCTCTATTAAATCTAGGCATATTATATAGGATCTGAGTATCAGACACCTTGATCACAATGCTGTATCATGTAAAACAGCTGTAGTAAGTGTTCAGCACAGATGCGGTTAAGTACCAGGAATTTATAATCCCATCAGGCTTTATACAAAACAGCAGAAAACTGCTGAAAGAGGATAATGAGAGTTACCGATTTATAAACCTCATTAAATACTAAACCACTAACACAAAAGGAAATCTGTGCTACATATTCTCTAAGAAAAGTAATCATTTCAAGATCAAACTCCAAGAAAATGTAATTCATGTTTCTCATTTACATCCGATCCTGAGAAAGCTGGATGACCAGCAATAATACAGCCATTACAGAACTTCGGGTATATTCACACTGTACATTTTTTTGTGTGCAGTATTTGAAGCCACAACCAGGAGTGGATTTAAAAACAAAACAAAAAAAAAAAACCAAAAAACACATAAGTAGTATCTTTCCAATATACTTCTCCTTCCTTTACGATCCACTCCAGATTGTGGCTTCAAAAACTGCACCAAAACTGCACTGTGTGAATAAGGCGGTATTCTGAATGGCTCATTTGCCTTGCAATGCAGCAATTGGCAATTTTCTAGTAGAACATCTAGGTAAGCTGTAATTGTAGTTATATTGGTGGTCACCCAGCTTTCCCAGATACAGATATAACAAAAAAACAGCTTTCTACCGACAAGTCATTAAATATCTATTCATCTCTTTCTAAGAGAATAGCACAGGAGATGGAACGTGACAGTGGTTATCCGTGTACAGCGTGTTCAAATAAACATGAATGACAATAAAGTGTAGGACGCGGCCCAAGCAAACAGGTTTACCCAGATCGACGGGTTAGACGACTTTTCTTTCTTATTTTAAGCGCTTCTTTACACATGTGACAGTCATACTCAGCCCTTGAACATTTACCATGCACAAATATACAGGTCTCATCATCCTTCGCTTTTGAATGTTTCAGTTCACATGAAGGGATTGTCCGGTTTAGAAAACCTATTTACATATACCCTATTGGGGAATTCTGAGGTAATATAGGGGTCCCCTGATCAGGCTACTCATCTCTTGGCCAGAGTGGAGAACGGACCTGACCTGTCTTACACAGGCAGCTTATTGATTTAAATGGGCACGGTGTAATACTAAATTTCCCCTGTGGTGGCACTGCAGAGAAATTAAACCCTTACTTCCAGGTTCCCCACAGATTACCGCTGATCGCTGCGGGTCTAAGCAGGGTGACACTTTATCATCTTATTGTCAAGGGACCAGCATATGGACAGTCAGGTTGCTTCTTATATGCATTGGATGCTCCAACTTTGCCAAGCCTGCAGTGCCCAGCCCCAGGAACATCAGCAGTCAGGACTAGGTTATGGGTGGGATTGGCTCCAAAATGGCAGGGCAGCAGAAAGCCAAAGAAGTTCACGTCAGTAGCAAGAAAGCCTGCACAGCTTGGCCAGTAGAGCGGGGAGCAGTGGTTGGAGGATACGAAATTATTTACAGGACACTTTTTTTATACCGAGAAATTGAGGTTTTGCTGCCAATACGACTCATGAAAATTTTAGTTTGAATTTAACGCAACAAAGCGGAGACCAACATCAGACATTTATGGTATATCCCGTTTTTACTGCTATCTGAGACCACTGAAACATCCCAAACTAAATTAGAAAACAAAGATTTGATATTGAACACACAAAGACTGGACAAACTGGTTTAACACCAGCGAGCCAGCTAAAGGCCCCAGTCGCAGGAATTCTGGCTAGAGGAAAAACGAAGGAGAAATTTGACCTACAGAGCGCATAAAGATTATCCCTTTAATCTTTTTCACCCCCCCATCCGACGTCGCTGGAATATTTTATCAGAGGCACAAAGCACACAATGGCCGAGTCCCTGTTGACCAAGTCATTCAATAATTAAATGAATCTATAGCCTGTACATGACTTTGCGCTTGGCCGCCGCTCATAGTACAAGGACGTTAATAGCTATAAGGAGCAGGTTCTCGCTCTATTAAGGTTGTATTTTCATATGAATGCCTCATGTACAGTTATAGAATATATAACAAGCACTAGCTGCTACAAAAAAAAAAAAAAAGGCTGACCTGTCACAAACGAGTCACACTTACATAGAAGTCTATGGTGAACAACCCGGGCAATCCGCAGTAGAACGCCATGCAGTTTTGCGCCACATGACACACTACTGCTACATGTATTGGCACCCTTAATAAGTGACAATGAAGAGAATCCCAATAAAGTCCTGTATTCATTATGACAGATGGAATAAATTTCTACTGGTTGGAAAGGATTGTTACAGTAACATACACATTGCAATAATGGTTACGGATAACGACAAACACACCCTGCCCCTGCGTCGGCTAGACACTCATCCAGTTCTCTTTAGGTACGGTCCCGCATAACGGCGGACGAGACCACGTGATTGTGCTGGTAATACCCGACAAAATCGCACGGGACTACAAGGGAAAGTAGTAGACTCCTGAAGGGTTAATAGAGACACACATATATCCCTTTATAACTAGGCAGCCTTGCCATTCAGGACTCAAATGGCGACCATAAAACCGCTCTAAGAAACAGCTGACAATGCAGAGTTTTCAGTTTTGGGGGGGGGGGGGGGGGTTGCTCTTGCCATTTTCCTAAGAGCGTAAGGGCACAATTACACGAGCGTGAATCTCGTCTATGAGCTGTGCGTTGAAATAACGCAAATCACACGGACCCATTGATTTCAACGGGGCTATTCACGCACGTGTGAGTTTTCACGCAGCAAGAGTCCGTTGCGTGAAACTCACTGCGTGTCCTATATTGGTGCGTTTTCACGCACCTAGTCGCCCATTGAAGTCAACGGGCGCGTGAAAACCACGGACAGCACACAAATGCACATCCGTGTGCTGTCCGGGTTTTAAACGTCCATTACATTGAAAAAAAAAAAAGTGCTTGCGAGTGTGTGAAAAACATGCCACCGGCAAAGCCCACTGATGCAAAACGCAACACACACAGACAGATTTACGCGTGTTTTTTTTTACACATATAAATCGGTCATGCTCGTGTGAATGTAGCCTAAGGGTATGTTCACACAGCCTATTTTCAGCTGTTTTTCGGGCCGTAAAACGCCCCTGAAAAACGTCTGAAAATACGGGAGCTTAACGCCTCCAAACATCTGCCCATTAATTTCTATGGGAAAAATGGTGTTCCGTTCCCACGGGGCGTGTTCTTACGCGGCCGTTCGTAAAAAAAAACACATGTAAAAAAACGCACTGTAAAAAAAGAAGTGCATGTCACTTCTTGGGCCGTTTGTCATTGGCTCAATAGAAAAACCACTCCAAAAACAGCCGTAAAAAAACGCTTTAAAAAACGGCTGAAAATCAGAGGCTGTTTTCCCTTGAAAACAGCTCCGAATTTTACCGCAGTTTTTTGTTTAGCGTGTGAACATACCCTTATTCTTGAGCTTTGTGCACAACTCCTCATGCCCATCCTAGAGATGAAGAGGTGAATCATGACTCCACCCGACCTGGTCTCTCATCATCCTACAATTAGATAGTCCATCCGACAGGTTGTGCATTCACCAGAGACGCAATACAATGAAATGTGCGCCTTCCAGTCAATTCCAACTAGTACAAATTACCCAAAACAGCCAAACACTATTAATTATTATTATTATTTTTTTTTAGAAACAGCCCCTTTCCGTGTACGGTCTTGTAGCTCCTCTGCTTGATTATCCCAAATGGATACAATAGCCTAAGTAGCAATTCCTTTATATAGTGGCAACAACATCATTTTTTTCGAGCAGCAGGTACAATATGATGCGGACATGCATGGGGTGGGGATTTTACAATACTTTACTGCAAATTGTGTCCATAGAGAATGTTACTTTCCCTCCCCCACGCCGCGCAGTATTAGAAGTTTGACCTTGCAGCAAAGCGTCTGTCCTAAATTCTGGTCAGTATTTACTGGTGTCGTTTTTGTTGCCATTTTCACAGCGTTTTTTTGTTGTTGTTGTGGTTTTCATAACCAAAACTGCAGCATTTTTGTAAAAACGAGTCATGTAAATAGACCCTACATTCATACAAGGATTCTGAGTGCATCCACATATAAAATAAGTTAGTTGGAGACGCTGCATCATTGTAATCCTGGTCCATGAACCGATAGTAGAAAGACTGGAAGAAAATACTTGGCACCCGCAAGCTCGTCACGAAGACAGAAGTGTGATGCTCTCATGGGATACCCATACCAATGGTCTATGGGGCATGTTTCCGGACATCAGGTTCCTCACCCCCCCTGTAATCCAGCACCCACCTGCGGGAGCCAAATCTATACCTGTTGAACATTGGGGGGCGCTTGGGCAGAAGCCTAGACAAACTCTAGGGCACTGATGGGTTACCACTGGTCCATGACCTTCTGGCTCAGAGGATTCAGGAATACGTCAGGGGTTATTCATCTTTTGGACGTGGCTTTGCTTGGCCCCCTGCACACGGCCGTAGCCCCGGTCAGTGATTATGGCTACGGCCAGCCGCGGACAGGCGTCCACATTTGCGTGCCGTGCTCCCATTATAAAGTATGGGAGCACAGTCTGCAAAATAAAAAAATAGGAGACGGCCTATTTTTTACGGAAGCTTTCTACGGCCCGGACACCTTCCCGTATCGGCCATAGAGATGAATGGGTCCGTAATTACTGATGAAATCTACGGTCGTGTGCATTAGGCTGTTTCCTAGTGCACTTTTTTTGTGATTCACGTCATACTTTTTGCACTTGGGTGAAGGGAAGCATAAGCTCAGGCTTTAAAAAGATATGTCTGCTGCAGTGACAGGCAGCCATACAGGAGCGCCCCGGGGTCCCCCATCATTCTGAACTGTGATCCGCTCTCCTTCTGCTCAGCACCTGACTGGAATTAACATTTTATGAGCCCAGGCGCCCATGCTGGGTGTAAAAAGCCTTATTTGGATTTGATTATAGGCACAGCTTCCCACTCCAGTCCTCAACTACTACAATCACCATGGCAACCAAGTGGGCAAACTAGGTCACCGTAGCCCAGTACGCCCCAGACTGTCCTCCACCAGCCCTCCCAAGTTCACTGCATGATTTAAAGGATTTTCTTAAACCCCAAAAACACTCGACTATTCTTATAATTACAGGGCTCTATTTTATATGAAATATCCGGCTTTACATCTTCATCCTCTGATGTCTTCCTAAACCTTTTCCTAGGATTTCACAAAGGACTCAGAGTAACACCAAGTTTGTCATTTAGTACACATAGTGATATGACGTATTATTTGAGGTTTTACATAGGACTGCATTATCAACGAATACTCCACTTTTCAACAATAGTTAAAATCTATTATTGTAGAAGGATTTAGCGTTCTATTTGGTTTTCTCCTCCGTTCCGGTCTAAGGCCCTATTCAGACTGGGATAATCGGCCATGTGACGTCCATTTTTTTTTAACGACCGTCACACGGCTGCATCAATGCATGTCTACGGGGCTATTCACATAGCCGTTTTATTTTTTCCTACGGCCTGAACTACAAAATTATTTCGTTATTTATCCCACGCGGTGAACGCCATAAAATAAATTAATAATAAACCCTACCAGAATCACAATTGTTTGGTCACTTCACCTCCCAAAAAATGGAATCTAAAAGAGATCAAAAAGTCGCATGTACCTAAAAATGGTTCTGATCGAAATTACAGTTGTTACGCAAAAAACAAGTCGTGGCTTTCTTGATGGAAAAATATAAAAAAAAGTTATGTCTCTTAGTATATGGCAACACAAAAAGTAAATGATTTTTTACAAAAAGTATTTTATTGTGCAAACGCCATAAGACATAAAAAAACAACAAAAAACTGTAAACCTAAAGTATCGCCATAATCGTATTGCCCTGCAGAGTAAAGTGAATGTCATTTATAGCGCACAGTGAACGCTGTAAAAAAAAAAAAAAAAAATAGAACAAAAACAATAGTAGAATTGCTGTTTTTTAGTCACCACGCCTAAAAATAGAATAAAAACTGATCAGAAAGTCGATTGCACCCCATGAAAACTGCAATGAAGGGGTCTAGTTTCCAAAATGGGGTCACTTTTGGGGGGTTTCCACTGTTTTGGCACCATAAGACCTCTTCAAACCGGACATGGTGCCTAATAAAGAGGCCTCAAAATCCTCTAGGTGCTGCTTTGCTTCGGAGGCCGGTGTTTCAGTCCATTACCGCACTAGGGCCACATGTGGGATATTTCTCAAAACTGCAGAATCTGGGTAATAAATATTAGGTTGCGTTTCTCTGGTAAAACCTTCTGTTTTACAAGAAAAAAAATGGAATAAAAAGGATTTTCTGCCCAAAAAAAAATAAAATGTAAATTTCACCTCTACTTTGTTTTAAATTCCTGTGAAACATCTAAAGGGTTAATAAACTTTTAAATGCTATTGTGAATACTTTGAGGGGTCTAGTTTCTAAAATGGGGTGTATTATGGGGGTTTCTAATATATAGTGCCCGGTTTTCCCAAGCATACACCCTCGACAAGTGTATTTCGGTTGATGAGTCCCTGGTACATTTTAAAGGGAAGCTTCAATTCCGCCAGTACCTACCGAGTAAGAGGGCTTGCAAGGCATGGCGTTAAGATGTATAAGCTGTCCGAGAGTGCATCAGGGTATACTTACAAATTTAGGATATATGAAGGGAAGGACACCTGTATTCAGCCTCCAGAATGCCCCCCCCCCCCCTTTACTGGCAGTTATGCAAAAATTGTGTGGGATTTGGTGCACCCACTGCTGGACCAGGGTTACCACCTCTACCTGGATAATTTTTATACCAGCGTCCCACTCCTCAAGTGCCTCGCTTCCAGAAGTACTGCGGCATGCGGCACTGCTAGAAGAAATCTGAGGCCTCCCTAAGACACTGCTTGGGCACACAAGAAGGGGTGAGAGCAGGGCACAATCCAGCAGCAACATATTGTGTATCAAGTACAAGACAAGGGAGATGTCCTTGTATTGACAACAATGCATGGCCACACCAGTACCCATGTACCTGTACGAGGTACCAGTACAGAGACCCCCAAACCAGACTGCATCCTGGACTACAACAGGTACATGGGAGGGGTGGACTTGTCAGATCAAGTCCTGAAGCCCTACAGCGCCATGCGGTGTGGTATAAGAAGCTGGCCGTGCACATCATACCGATGGCATTGAACTATGCGTATGTGCTACCTCAATGTACAGGCCAGATAGGAACTTTCCTGGAATTTCAAGAGGTGGTCATCAAGAAACTAATATTTGGGGACCAGGAAGGGGGGGGGGCACCCAGTACGTCTGGAAGCGAGGCCACTTGCATCGTACCAGGGCAACACTTTCCAGGAGAAGTTCCCCAAACTGGCAAGAAGGGAAAAAGTCAAAAGAGGGGCAAAGTCTGCTATAAGTGGGGGATAAGGTAGGACACAATATATCAATGTGACACGTGTCCTGCAAAACCAGGGCTCTGTATGAAAGGGTTTTATCATACATCCCTTAATTTTTAATCTACCCCAGTTTTACTTACCCTGATGCACTCCACACAGCTTATCCCCCTCATCTTTCCCTTCTGAGCCCTGCTGTGTGCCCAGGCAGCTGATAACAGCCACATGTAGGGTATTGCCATAACCGGGAGAAGCCACATTACAGTTTATGGGGTGTATGTCTCCGGTCAAAATGCCCACTACACCTCTAGATGAATGCCTTAAGGGGTGTAGTTTTTAAAACTGGGTCACTTCTCGGTGGTTTCAACAGTACTGGTACCTTAGGGGCTTCTGCATTCATGACAACACCAGAAAATCCCCAGTAGGCCAAATGGTGGTCCTTCCCTTCTAAGCCCTGCCGTGTGTCCAGGTAGCAGATAACAGCCACATGTAGGGTATTGCCGTACCCAGGAGAACCCACATTACAATTTATAGGGTGTATGTCTCCGGTAGGGCATGCTGGGCACAATATATTGGACACTGAAATGGCATACATATATAGAAAATTGCAAATCTCACACTGCACCATCTGCTGCACATTACCTTTTAGACAATACCTGTGGGGTCAAAATGCTCACTACAACTCTAGATGAATGCCTTAAGGGGTGTCTATTTTAAAATGGGGTCGCTTCTTGGTGGTTTCCATTGCTTTGATACCTCTGGGGCTCCGCAAATGCAACAAGGCACCCGAAAACCAATCCAGCAAAATCTGGACTCCAAAGAACACATAGTGCTCCTTTCCTTCTGAGCCCTCCCATGGGCCCAAACTGCAGTTTATCACCACAAATGGGGTATTGCCGCACTCAGGATAAATTGGGCAACAAATTGGGGTATTTTGTTCCCTGTGAAAATAAGAAATTTTGATAAAAAAATGACATCTTATTGGAAAAAAAAATGTTTTTTTTTTAATTTCACAGCCCAATTCAAATACGTGCTGTGAAAAAAAACTGTGGGGTCAAAATGGTAGCAACAACCATAAATGAATTCCTAGAGGGGCGTTTATCTTCCAAAATGGGGTCACTTTGAGGATTCCTACTGTTTTGGCACCTCAACACCTCTCCAAACAAGGAATGCTGCCTAAAATTATATATATATATTATATATATTTTTTTAAATTCTATTATTTTCCATTTTCCAATAAACAAGAGACAATAGTGCAAAAAACATCTGCAGCACAAACATCAGCTCGCAGGCCAGTATAATTCCTACATTAAGTACAAACATAATAACGCACATCTGATACAGTAATTGAAAGAGCCGCGTTATGCACCCTGAACCCGCAGCCATGCACAAAGGTCCGTGGGTAGGCATATCAGAGAGAGATCGTAAAGCAAAAAAGAAAAGACCGAGAGAGGAAAAGGAGGGAAGAAAACTCACAATGCCCCCTATGCCTCAGGATTATATTCATGAAGCCATAATATTCCTGAACTTGACAGAAGATTGGAATCTGTGGAATCTGATCCAGTGATACCAAGTCTAATATTCTAATTAAAAAAAAAAAAAAAAAAAAAGGAGGCCCCAAAATGCACTAGGTGCTTCTTTGCTTCTGGGGCTTGTGTTTTAGTCCACGAGCACACTAGAGCCACATTTCTAAAAAAAAAAAAAAAAAAAAAATTGAATAAAATTGAAATTCAGCAAGAAAAATGAAATATGCAAATTTCACTTCCACTTTGCTTTAATTCCTGTGAAATGCCTAAAGGGTTAAAAAAAAAGTTCTAAATGCTGTTTTGAATACTTTGAGGGGTTTAGTTTTTAAAATGGGGTGTTTTATGGGAGTTTCTAATACATAGGCCCCTCAAAGCCACTTCAGAACTGAACAGGTACCTTAAAAAAAAGGCTTTTGAAATTTCTGTTTATGTTCTAAGCCTTGTAACGTCCAAGAAAAATAAAAAAGAATGTTCAAAAAACTATGCCAATCTAAAGTAGACATATGGGAAATATGAACTAGTAACTATTTTGGGTGGTATAACCATCTGTTTTACAAGCCGATGCATTAAAATTCTGAAAAATGCTATTTTTTCAAAATTTTGCAATTTTCACAAATAAACACTGAATATATCGACAAAATTTTACCACTAACATAAAGCACAATGTGTCACGAGAAAACAAATCTCAGAATTGCTTGGATAGGTTTAAGCATTCCCAAGTTATTACCACATAAAGTGAAATATGTCAGATTTAAAAAATGGGCTCTGAGCTTTAAGGTCCAAACTAGGCTGCGTCCTTAAGGGGTTAAGAAGGCACCTATGAGTTAAGCCTCATTCAGACAGGTGTATTGTACTCATGTTTAACTTTCATTATTCCGGACGTATCTCTTCCCTATGGTGCTGTATTTTGGTTCAGTAGAACCAAAGCGGTCCCGCTGTTACATCTTTAATATTGACAGTTAAACACTGGTACAATACACCTGTCTGAATGAGACCTGACAACGAAAACCCTAGTCAAAACCTAACTACAGATAACTACATCAAAGTGTGTGTGTGTGTGTGTGTGTGTGTGTGTGTGTGTGTGTGTGTGTGTGTGTGTGTGTGTGTGTGTGTGTGTGTGTGTGTGTGTGTGTGTGTGTGTGTGTGTGTGTGTGTGTGTGTGTGTGTGTGTGTGTGTGGATCATGAAATGGTACATTTTGTATGCCGTTTTTGTTGTGCATCTTGCAAATAGGGAGATATACTACCCGTGGTTTTTAATGTAGCCTTTCACATTGCAAGTCATATATTTGAAAAGATCACATGAGCCAAAGATACTTATTTGCAATACATGATTAATTCTAAAAAAAACAAAACAAAAAAAAAAAAAAAACTCACTGGGATTCTTGGAAAAATATAAAAATAAAAATCACCCAAAATAAAAAAAAGCCACTGAGCCGAAAAGACACAATTTAAAAAAAAAAAAAAAAAAAAAAGTAAAACTTTAAAAAGTGCGTTTTATACTTCCCAATTGACTTCAAGCAAACATTTGGCCCAGCATTTTCTTGTAGCAAAAAAGACGCTGCAAAGAACTCCAGGAAAAAAAAGTTGAGTTTTTCATAAAAATGCTGCGTTTAGTCATCCTGAAGTGGATTTAGCGGTCCTTGTGGCTGCGGCATGCCCCATCTGCCACAGATTTGCAGCGTTCCCTCCCCATTGACTTGGGGAAGAAAAACAAAAAACACAATTGTCTATAACTTTACGACGATTTCTGAATGACAGGTTTTACGATGTGTAGCGTCACAAGCAGCCACCTGTCCCCAAGGCGTCAGCTTAAAATCTGCACTCAATAGAAACACCTACGACCGGAAGCGAAGGGTCTATAATTAACCAGGAGTCAGCAGTACCGCGTGGACACTGGCATCCCGGTCAGAAAGCCTGAAGCTCCATGCTGCCTGAAACATTATTCATTTTATTATGAAACATGATCTGTACAAACTGGTCGATTCTTCCACAACACTCATGTCACATCTACTAGACAGCTGAGAATTTAGTTCACATATAAAAAAAAACACAAAAAAAAAAAAAAAAGATCCAATTTTTTTCTTCAATATGGAGCAAGATTTTTTCCCATACATTTAGATTTTAACCTGATCATAAAATGGGATTATGTAAATAGGAATAGCGTTATAAAAAAGTATTTGTGTCCCCTTCCAGAGGTCACCTGTTATTGTACATGGGGACAGCACATCACAAAAGTGCAGCAGCCAATCATGGGCCAAGGAGTGACGTCCCTGTGTCACGTTGGGTACGTGGACCCACTGGGCCGTACCGCCTTCACGGCTGGCCAACAGGACACCGGTCACAGTTTATAGTTCATATAGGGTACCTGTGGTAGCTCAGACAGTAGCAAGACAGGCTCGGCTGGGACTAGGCTGCAGGCAGGCGCCAGGCGTGGTGTAGCAGGACAGCAGGACGTGGCATACAGCACAGCATAACTTCAGCTCAACACAGTACTTGGCCAGGATAGCATGGGATACAGGTTACAGGTAGCAAGAACGGGAAACACTGGGAACTGGAAAACACTTAGGAGACCATTTTCTTAGACATACCAGGGTAACGACAAGGCTCAGGCAAGGCATGAAGGGGCTGGGCCCCTCTTATAGTCCAGGACTTGGGCTAATTTTGTACTAATTTCAGGTGTGTGTGCTGGCCCTTTAAGAGCAAGCAGGAGCGTGCACACGCACACCCTACGGTACCCGACCAGGAGAAGCGGAAGTGAGCACTGGCGTCTCCTGAGGAGGAAATAGGGACCGGCACTCACAGTTCCATGGCTGCGGGCGTCAGGAGGTAAGTGAGAGGCCATGGGCATGACACTAATGACGACATATGATGGATATAAATATACATCGATCAGCCATAAAATTAAAACTACCTGCCTAATATTGTGTAGGCCCCCCTTGTGCAGACAAAACAGCTCTGACCTGTGAAACATGGACTCCACAAGACCTCTGTGTAGGTTGTGAGGTGCGGCCTCCATGGATCAGACTTGTTTTTCGTGCAAATCTAACAGATGCTCTAACTGATGGAGAACTGGGGAATTAAGACGCCTAGTCAATATCTTGAACGCTTTGTCATGTTCCTCAAACCATTCGTGAACAATGTTTGCAGTGTGGCAGGTCTCATTATCCTGCTGAAAGAGGCCCCTGAATTTAAGGAATATCGCAGTCATGAAGGGGTGTACTTGGTCTGCAGCAGTGTTTAGGTAGGTCATACGTGTCAAAGTAACATCTACAGGAATGCCAGGACCCATGGCATCCCAGCAGAACATTGCCCAGAGCATCACGCAGCCTTCTCCCGCTGGTCTTCTTCCCATATGTCACCAGGATGCACTCTTTTCCCCCAAAAAACGACGCAGACCCACCCAGCTGTCCACATGATGCAAAAAGAATAAAGATTAAAAAAAAGTGATTCATCAGACCAGGTCACATCATTCCATTGCTCCAGGGTCCAGATCGGATCAGACCAGACCAGACGGGCTAAACCTTCACTCTCCTCATACATCAATGAGACTTGGGCACCCATGCCCCTGTCGGCGGTTTACAGGTTGTCCTTCCTTGGTCCACTTTTGGTAGGTACTAGCCACAGAATACCGAGAACACCCCACAAGACCTGCCATTTTGGAAATGCTCTGACCCAGTAGTCTGACAAGGGACTAATTGTGATGTCTAGAGTCACTCAGATCCTTGCACATTTTCGTGCTTCCAACACATCAAGTTCAAGAACTGACTGATCACTTACTGCCCAATATATCCCACCCCCAACAGGCACCATTGTAACCAGATAGTCAATGTTATTCACTTCAGCCATAACATTAAAAGGGGTTGTCCGAGATATATTTTTATTTAAAAGTTAAACACACATTGCACACATTAACTATTCCCTAATATACTTACCTGTGCAATCTTGCTTCTGTTCTCCGTTCTGGCAGCTCTTTTCTTCCGATCACCTGTCTTCTGACGTCACGTTTTCTTCCTCCTCCACTGTCGTGTCGTGTCCCGATCACATGGTCTCGCCCCAGCGAGACCTCGGATGGGACACGACACGTCACTGGAGATGTGTCGTTTCTGCGGGTGCCCGCCCAGCCTATGCAGCTTTTTTTCACTGTGAGCGCGCCTATGCGTGTTCACAGTGAAAAAAGTGAAGAGGGACGGCACCCGCGGACTAGAGAGGTACAGTGACCTCTGTACTTTTAGTTCTTCCCCTATCAAAGCCTACACATAGTAGGCTTTGATAGGGGATCAGACAACACGATGCAGCACACGGGTCGCATGCAGCCCTTGAGGCTGTTATCTGCGGCCCGCGGGACACCGTTGCGCCGTAGCACCGAGCAGGCCCAAGGAGGAGCCGCACTACGCTATTATAGGCTCTGCTACGATGTCAGGAGTCCCGGAGCAGAGCGTATAATATTAAACTGTAAAAGATCTTCTGGGGTCCTGTATCTAAGCCTACATTGTTAGGCTTAGATACAGTGGCTAAAAAAAATTGTCACACATGGAGCCTGTATCTAAGCCTAACACAATGTATGCTTAGATACAGGACCCCAGATGACATTCTTTTTATTCCTGTATAAGATTTGTGTTTTGGGGCCCTGTATCTAAGCCTAACATGTATTCTTAGATACATGGCCCTTGTGTGACACTGTCTGCTTGGGTAATGTATCTAAGGCTACCTTGTGGTAGGCTTAGATACATGGTCAAACAGACAGTATCACACATGAGCAGTGTATCTAAGCATCACTTTTTTTTTCTTAGTTATGTGTTTTTTACAGTTCAAGGACTACTTCAATGACACCCTTTTTTATTTTTAATAAAATCGTTAAACAATGTTATGTGTGTTATTTCATTACAATATTTTTTCTATGTCCTCATTTATTTTAAAATGTATTACTAGTTCATTAGTAAGGCTTCATGCACACGAGCGTGTGTATTTTACACGCGTGAAAAACTTGCGTCAATCATGTCTGTGTGTGTGCGTTACGGCGGATTTACACGAACGTGCTATACGTCCGTGCAACCCGCGTGGTTTTCACGCGGGTCGCACGGACCTATGCAAGTCTATGGGGGCATGCAGACTGTCCGTGAGTTTTGCCCAGCGTAAGTACGCTGCGTAAAACTCGCGACATGTTCTATATTTCTGCGTTTTTCGAGCATCACGCACCCATTGAAGTCAATGGGTGCGTAAAAATCACGCGCACCACACAGAAGCACTTCCGTGGGACGTGCGTGATTCGCGCAACAGCAGTAAAAAGTATGAATGTAAACAGGAAAGCACCACATGCTTTTCTGTTTACAAACATCCAAACGGAGTGTCATAATGATGGTGGCTGCGCGAAAAGCACGCAGCTGCGCACCATATGAACATGACACGGAGCGGTCAAGTGCATTTTGTGCACGCAAAACGCCACCGTATTTGCGTGCGCAAAACGCACACGCTCGTGTAAATCCGCCCTTATGCATCAGTGTGCTTTTCGATTGTCGTGTGTTATTCACGCACTCACAAAGCCAGCACATTTTTTTCATCTAACAAATTGTGTAAATCACGCACCAAACACGTGTGTGCGGTGCGTGGTTTTCACGCATGCATTGACTTCAATGTGAGTGTAGGTGCATGATAACGCACCAATAGAGGACATGCAGTATGTTTCACGCAGCGGACTCTTGCTGCGTGAAAAGTCACGCATGTGTCAATGGCCCCATTGAAATAAATGGGTCGCGTGTGTTGTGCGTTTTTTCAAAGCACAGCACACGGACGTGATTCACGCTAGTGTAAATCGCGCATAAGGCCCCATTCTCAACAGGGTGAATCTCGCCCGTGTGCTGATCGTGAAAACCACGCACAGCACATGCGACCCATTATTTTAAATTGGCCTGTTTTCATATGCGTTTCTCACGGGCGTCAATCTTACACGCAAGTGTGCATGAGGCATAAGACGGGGCTGGACGAACGCAAAAAAAGCCGCAAACAACGCCGCAAAAAACAATAAAAAAACAACGCCAAAAAGGCTACGATAAACGCGGGGAAAAACATTTAAAAAAAAACGTGAAAAAAAACAGCAAACAAAGAGGCAAAGAACGCCACGAAAGACGCAACGAAAAACGCAGAAAAAAAAAACCCCAAAATACGCGAAAAGCGTAGAAAAAAAGGCTATGATAAACGACACGCAAAACGACGAAAAAAATATCGTGGAAAATGACGCGAAAAAAGCCGCAAACAAAGAGGCAAAGAAGGCTGCGAAAAAAAACGGGGAAAACCACACGAAAGACGCAACGAAAAACGCATAAAAATTTTTCCGAGAACAACGACGCAAAAAAAGGATACGATAAACGAAACGGAAAACACATTCAAAAACATCGCAAAAAAAGACGCAAACAAACAAGCAAAAAACGCCAAGATAAAGTAAGCGAAAAACGCCCCGAAAAAAATCGGCAAAGAAAAAACGCAAACAGCGCACAAAAAACGCCGGGAAAAACGACGCAAAAAACAACGTGCACGGAGAGGTAAATCTGCCGCAAACTTCAAGACGGAATTTTGAGGCAGATATTGTTCCTGACAAAAAACTCTGTGTGAACAAAGCCTTAGTGGAGAGAGACATGAGATAGAGGAGGGCGGACAAGGGTTAGGGTATGTTCACACGAGGGCGTCCGTAACGGCTGAAATTACGGGGATGTTTCAGCCTGAAAACATCCCCGTAATTTCAGCCGTAACGGCATGTGCAGGCGCTTGAACGCCGCGTCCATTACGGGCGTAATTAGCGCTGCTATTCATTGGAGTCAATGAATAGCGGCTCCAATTACGCCCCAAGAAGTGACAGGTCACTTCTTTGACGCGGGCGTCTATTTACGCGCCGTCATTTGACAGCGGCGCATAAATATACGCTCGTGTGAACAGACAAACGTCTGCCCATTGCTTTCAATGGGCAGATGTTTGTCAACGCTATTGAGGCGCTATTTTCGGACGTAATTCGGGGCAAAAACGCCCGAATTATGTCCGTAATTAGTGCGTGTGAACATACCCTTAGGGTAGACACGAAGAGGTTTATAGACCTGAAAAGAGAAATAAAACATAAATGTGAAAAACATAATGGGGGGTAACATTTGCTCACCATCCTTCAAGAATGTCAGCAAGGAGACAAGTCCAGTGAAGGAGGTCAGCGGGAGGAGCAAGGACAGCTCACGTGAACTCTTGGAAGGCACGTGCACGCTCATTGCAGCCTGCAATGAGCGTGCACGTGAAAAAAGTTTCATCACAAGGAAAGATCAACAAACTAGACCTGAACTGCATGTAAACAAACTGTGCTAAATTCAAAGAAGAAATGTGCTAAGTAGAATTTTTTTTAAAAATAATGCTTTATTTAGGTTGTCTGTATAAGGGGTAATGTATGACAGAGTTTTTGAAAAAATGTTGGGATCTCGGACAACCCCTTTAACCCCTTCCCGTCATTTGATGTATCCATAAGCCAAAATCGGGTAGGGGGAAGTATGGAACCCGCTCCATACGATGCCAGTGTCGGCTGTTTGTTACAGCCGACACTTCAGAGTAACGAGCGGCATCTCGCTCGAGCGGTCAATAGCGACCGCAGCATTTAAAATCGTATTGACCCACAGAATAAAGTTAACATGTTGCTTTAATTGCACAGTGAATTCCGTAAAAACGGCACGCAAAAAAAACATGTAGGAATCGCTGTTTTTTTCATTTTCTACCCCACAAGTAATTTTTTTCCAGTTTCCTAGTACATCATATGGCAAAATAAATGGTGCTACGAAAAACTGCAACTCGTCCGGCAAAAATCAAGCCCTCATAGGACTATATCGACGGAAAAATAAAGAAGTTATGGCTTTTGGAAGGAGGGGAGGAAAAAACGAAAATGAAAATCTGAAAAAGGGCTGCGGTGGGAAGGGGTTAAAAACATGGAAAGGATAGATTATATATATATATATATATATATATATATATATATAAACACACACGACAGATAGCACGTGAAACGAAGTGGAATATGTGAAGGCAAAACCATGTGAAACGGGGAAAGTGTTGGATTAGAGGATAGTCCATGAGTTATGTTATAGATACCTGGATAGCCAAAATGGGATCTGTGTAAACTGGGCAAACAGACAGATAGCTGTACGTAATGTCTTATTTATGATAGCAGTCCAATTTTACAGCGTATATAGGCAGGGCCAGCCTTCGGTTGGTTGAGGCCCTGTCCAGTACCTTGTATTGACACCCTTCTTAACCCTTTATGGTGTACTATTATATAGTTCCCAAATACAACCATACGATGCACAAAAAAACACGATCAAATAACATCGCTATACGATAGCTAAATAACGCCAGCTAATCAATAAACTAGGGAATGTAGAAGCTTCCTGTGCAGTAGCTTCTCCGTAGGTTTAAGCACCAAATGTTGGACCAGGGGTGCGGGCCCAGCATGACCAAACAATCAGGGCCAGTGGCGCCACCAACAGTACTGATACCCGATGCGCTCTCAGCAACCCTAAACCCTAAAATTCAGCCCCGTTCGTGGGCTCAAAACATGCCCTATGCCTGATCATGATGGGCTTGTGAACAAGAGGATTTCTATAGGACATGCCAGGCTGTGCCAATTTTCTGTATACCACTGCTGATACTTAGCGGGTAAGATACAGTATATATTTACTTACTAAGGTCTTATTTACATGAACGCTGCGCATCTCGGATGTGAAAAACTGCAGTTTTTCACGTCCGAGGTGCATCCCTGCTCAGCACTGCGGGACGCGATGTCTCGCATCCCCCATAGTTGAGAGTCTATGGAGGGATGCGCGGAAAGGACGGACATGTCCTATTTTCGCACGGAGCCTTCACACGGTCTGTTGAAACAACGGCTGTGTGAACGGCCACATTGAACATAGGTCCGTGGGACGGCCGCTGTTTCAACGGCTCTCCCACAGACGTTTAACACGTTCGTGTAAATAAGGCACTAATTCTCACTTGCTAACTCATGCACTCTACTAAGCTCAGTGAATTATTAATCATACTAAGAAACCCTACAAACGCCTCAAGCAAAACGTTGTTTTGCAGAAAATATGTAAAAAAAGATGATTTCTGAAGAGATAGAATTCTGAGAAACGCATAAAATATTAAGATCATTAGCATATGCCTGGTAAATGCAGACACTTCTACTAAAAGGGCTAATCCCAGAATCACATTCTAGGTTCAATGTCCCCCCACTGTAGAAATTAAACAACTTGCCAAATACGAATGATTATCTAAAGTTAACAATGGCCAAGATTTCAACCCCCCAAAATCCAACTTCCAAGTGTGTTTGTATCTTGTTGCCCTGGTATCCAGCCTCCTATAGTTTTGTTTGCGGATAGTGGGCATCCTTTTCTGTGTAGTGAGATGACACATGTGCAGTTTCGCCGCCTTTTGAGCGTTGCTCACTTAGAGGTATAGCTAACGTCAGCAGCGCACAGGGTTTGATGGGAGCTTGTAGGAGCAGCAAGGGACTTGTGGGAAATGTAGTTTCCCATAAGCAAACAGCAGTCACATGACCATGGATAAAGGACCACCCACATCCTTCTTCAGAAAGAAGGAGGCAGAGAGGACCAGGTGGCATAAAAAAAAAATGGCTCCTTGTTCAAGGAAAAATCAACTTTGAAAAGAAGTTCCATCAATGACATTTAAAATCTACATAAAAAGGTTGAGCAACTTTATAAAATACTTTGCTTTACTTATCTTGCACAGATTTTGAGTTACATAATTTTGTTTTCTTCTCCATTAAGGTCGAAAGCTAAATCCAGAATTCATGCGCTTTTTGTTACACAATTATAAATAAGCAGTAGGGTCACATGCAGGTCCGGCCCTAGGATAGATGGCGCCCTGTGCGAAATGATCTTTCGGCGCCCCACCCCATCATTAACAAAAAATGCCCCATAAAAAAAATAATGCCCCTTTAGTGCCCCCATATAGTATAATAATAATAATAATAATAATAATATATTACAACCCCTTCAAGGACACAGTATTTTGTCCTCTGTGCCCACAGTATTATGCCACCTGTAGTACCCCTACACAGTATAATGTCCGCTTAGTGGCCCCCACACAGTATAGTGCTCCCTGTAGATTTTGCCATACAGCCTCCCTGTAGACCGTGCCATAATCCCCCACCTCCTTTTTATAGATCGTGCCATACAGCCCCCCACCTCCCCCTTGTAGACAGTGCCCCTAAACAAAAAATTGTTCTCACCTAGGCCCCCGTTCCCACGACGAACTGAGCTGCTTCACCGCATGATCCTGTAGCCTAGTACAGAGTTTCCCAACCTTTTCGAACTCGAGGCAGCACTGGAAAAATAAAAACTTCCTCAGGACACCCCTACCAAAATTGTTTCGAGAAAGACCGAAAACTGTTAAGTACAAGCACTACACTCGTAGGGTATGTTCACACATGTTTTTTGTAAGGCAAAAAAAAAAATAATCTGCCTCAAAATTCCTTCAGGAACTGACAGCGTTGTGTGACTTTTTTTTTGTTTTTTCTTAAGCCGTTGAAGCGAATGCAAAAGATGCAGGGAAAAAGAGCTCCAAACTCTAGCCACAGGTATTTTCTGCCTCCTGCTAATTTCAATTGGAGGTCAGAGGCGGAAACCACTTGAAGACCATTATCCCACCACTCACAGATTCCCCCTGTAGGGAGCGCCACACAGCCCACAGCCCCCTGGTAGGTAGCGCCACACAGCCCACAGCCCCCTGGTTGGTAGCGCCACACAGCCCACAGGTTGGTAGCGCCACACAGCCCACAGCCCCCTGGTTGGTAGCGCCACACAGCCCACAGCCCCCTGGTTGGTAGCGCCACACAGCCCACAGCCCCCTGGTTGGTAGCGCCACACAGCCCACAGCCCCCTGGTTGGTAGCGCCACACAGCCCACAGCCCCCTGGTTAGTAGTGTAAGAACAAAATGACCCTGATATCAAGCGGGCAATAGACATTCAAAAAAGGACAACTGTGCAGGAGCACACAAAATACTCAGCTTTCCCAGCTATCAAATACATGTGTGGAAATAAACTAAAATGATGTCCATGACGTCATTGGCTTCTCCTGGAGTGGAATCCCTGGTGACAGCGGCTGCAACGCTGTGACCGGGGATTCCGCTTCAGGACTTTCCCCTGGACAGAGACATCAAGGAGCGGAATCCCCGGTCACAAGGGGATTCCGCTCCTTCAGGGAGCTACAGTGGCGCTAGTGGATAGCAGAGCAGGGAGATACCTCCCTGCTCTTCTATAGTGCCGTCGCTGCCGCTATAGCAGCTGCAGTGGCGCCACCGCTCTCATGCCCGGTGTCACTGCTATGGCTGCTACAGCGGTAGCGATGGCCACTAAGTGAAGAAGGCGACTGCTTAAGGCCGGCCCTGGGTGCAGTTAGCGAGTGGCGCCTACACTACCGTTCAAAAGTTTAGGGTCACTTAGAAATTTCCTTATTTTTGCAAGAAAAGCACAGTTTTTTTCAATGAAGATAACATCAGAAATACTCTATACATTGTTAATGTGCTAAAAGACTATTCTAGCTGCAAACGTCTGGTTTTTAATGCAATATCTACATAGATGTAGAGGCCCATTTCCAGCAACCATCACTCCAGTGTTCTAATGGTACATTGTGTTTGCTAACTGTGTTAGAAGGCTAATGGATGATTAGAAAACACTTGAAAACCCTTGTACAATTATGTTAGCACCGCTGTAAACAGTTTTGCTGTTTAGAGATATAAAACTGACCTTCCTTTGAGCTAGTTGAGAACCTGGAGCATTACATTTGTGGGTTTGATTAAACTCTCAAGATGGATAGAAAAAGAGAGCTTTCATGTGAAACTCGACAGTCTATTCTTGTTCTTAGAAATGAAGGCTATTCCATGCGAGAAATTGCCAGGAAACTGAAGATTTCCTACAACGGTGTGTACTACTCCCTTCAGAGGACAGCACAAACAGGCGCTAACCAGAGTAGAAAGAGAAGTGGGAGGCCCCGCTGCACAACTGAGCAACAAGACAAGTACATTAGAGTCTCTAGTTTGAGAAATAGACGCCTCACAGGTCCTCAACTGGCAGCTTCATTAAATAGTACCCGCAAAACGCCAGTGTCAACGTCTACAGTGAAGAGGCGACTCCGGGATGCTGGCCTTCAGGGCAGAGTGGCAAAGAAAAAGCCATATCTGAGACTGGCTAATAAAAGGAAAAGATTAATATGGGCAAAAGCACACAGTCATTGGACAGAGGAAGATTGGAAAAAAGTGTTATGGACAGACGAATCGAAGTTTGAGGTGTTTGGATCACACAGAAGAACATTTGTGAGACGCATAACAACTGAAAAGATGCTGGAAGAGTGCCTGACGCCATCTGTCAAGCATGGTGGAGGTAATGTGATGGTCTGGGGTTGCTTTGGTACTGGTAAAGTGGGAGATTTGTACAAGGTAAAAGGGATTTTGAATAAGGAAGGCTATCACTCCATTTTGCAACGCCATGCCATACCCTGTGGACAGCGCTTGATTGGAGCCAATTTCATCCTACAACAGGACAATGACCCAAAGCACACCTCCAAATTATGCAAGAACTATTTAGGGAAGAAGCAGGCAGCTGGTATACTATCTGTAATGGAGTGGCCAGCGCAGTCACCAGATCTCAAACCCATAGAGCTGTTGTGGGAGCAGCTTGACCGTATGGTATGCAAGAAGTGCCCATCAAGCCAATCCAACTTGTGGGAGGGCCATCTGGAAGCATGGGGTGAAATTTCTCCCGATTACCTCAGCAAATTAACAGCTAGAATGCCAAAGGTCTGCAATGCTGGAATTGCTGCAAATGGAGCATTCTTTGACGAAAGCAAAGTTTGAAGGAGAAAATTATTATTTCAAATAAAAATCATTGTTTCTAACCTTGTCAATGTCTTGACTATATTTTCTAGTCATTTTGCAACTCATTTGATAAATATAAGTGTGAGTTCTCATGGAATACACAAAATTGTCGGGTTGACCCCCAAACTTTTGAACGGTAGTGTTTATACACACACACACACATACTGTTTAAGGTGACGGGTATGCATAAACACATAGCCAACAGATACCATGAATAACGGAGTAGTAGCAGTAATACTGAACAAAATGGCAACTACAAACACTTTATGACGTAAAGTCTGTAGACCCTGTACGGCGAGACACGGAGACATAATATGGACCCATAGGAACACCATGTGCTGCCGTTTGGATACCTCCATAATATGATGGTGCATGCCAAGTTTTTTTCCTGTATAAATCCGTGATAAAAAAACAACATTTGTGTGCCTCCATAGATAATGACGGGCATGAGGTACAGTATTGGGTCATAGCAGTCTATGGGCATCATATTACAGATCTGTACAATAGGTGTCCATATCGGAGTGCTTGAGGTTTAAACAAAAATATCGCCCATCACTGACAAAGAGCGTAAATATATTAATGACCTCTGTGTTCATTATGTATAAACAGAAGTCGTAAAAGGGAAACTCAACTTTTGTGCAGTGCTTCATATATCAAATCTACATAACCAGCGGAGTCACTTCGTAAACACTTTCCATCAATTTTCTTGTATAGACTTTAAAGAGGCTCTGTCACCACATTATAAGTGCCCTATCTCCTACATAAGGAGATCGGCGCTATAATGTAGGTGACAGCAGTGCTTTTTATTTAGAAAAACAATCTATTTTTACCACGTTATTAGCGATTTTAGCTTTATGCTAATTCATTTCTTAATGCCCAACTGGGTGTGTTTTTACTTTAGACCAAGTGGGCGTTGTACAGAGGAATGTATGACGCTGACCAATCAGTGTCATGCACTTCTCTCCATTCATTTAGTCAGCGCATGGTGACTTGGTAGATCACTTTGTGCGGTCTTAGGCTGGGTTCACACGACCTATTTTCAGGCGTAATGGAGGCGTTTTTGACTTTAATGAAGAACAGCTCCAAATTACGTCCATAATGGACGCCTCGCAAAACGCGAGTACGAGCAATTACATCTGAAATTCAGGAGCTGTTTTCTCCTGAAAACCGCTCCGTAATTTCAGCCGTAATTGACGTTATCGTGTGCACATACCCTAATACTGACACATTAACGATACTGAAGTGTTTAGACAGTGAGTAGACATTCCTTCCAGCCAGGACGGGATGTCTATTCACAATCCCGACACTTAAAGAGGCTCTGTCACCACATTATAAGTTAGATGTGTTTTTGTTTTACCATTCACACCAAAGTGAAAGCAAAAATTCTGCCGGTTGCTTCTTGGAATCTATGGGTTTTATCTGCATTGTGCAGTCATGTGACCTGATAGCCGAGCTGTAATTCATGTAAGCTCCCATAATGCACTGCTCCTCTTTAAGAAACTGAATATTTATCGCCACTAATGGCTTCATGTACATTCAGGTGGTTCAGTCTGTTCCAGTTATATACAACTGTATCGGAGATCCCAGGAAACGCCAAGTTCACTTCTGTACAACCAGCTGACGAATAATATACAGGACACTGCACGAGGAAATAAATATTTTACAGCCACCATAAAGTGACAGCTGACATTGCAATCCGCATGTCATTTACAGAGAAGAATATTCTATGTGAACACACACACACGATACTTACGTACAGACAGCAGAACATTTTACTATATGGCGCAAGTAAAGCTCAAATCCACAAAACCTTTGATAAACTATCTTGAAAAATCAGAGGAACAAAAAAAAATAAAAAAATAAAAATGGGCTGTTGCCTTAAGCGACCATTCAGATTGCACCATCAAGAACCCTTGGGTCTATTGTATAATAAATACTATTGCTATACAAACACCAGCATCTGATTGGTTGATACAGGCAACAGCTCTGTGTAACTTTGCGCAACTTTAAGAAAATGAGACAGATGAAATGTAGGGAGAGGTGTTGCTCCAAAAAGCCAGAGCTTACCGCTCTCACTTGGCTGCCTGCACCCGAAAAAAAGGTGACGAGTAAACCAATTGGTTGCTATAGGCAAAAAAAATGTGGGCATGGTTTCCATTTATAAGTTAATGATACATTGTATAAGTGAAATTTGTGCATCATTAGATGGCAAAGCTTTCTTTGGAAAGCCTCATGGAAGGTGTAACGGCAGTCATACGGCTTCCACACAGGTAGTCACCCAGCTACCCCAAACCCCTGAATAGCAATCCTGCCTAGCTTCCCAAAGATATATATACACATCAGACTTCTGCATTTAGTCATGTTTGGAAACATGTAAATCTAAACTTTGAGTACAGGTACACAGGTATAAATGCCGTATAAAGCAATCAATACCGCCATGGTCGGCGGTGGGGGTCATGCAAACATGAACACAAGTCAATGAAGATAATAGAACCAGTCAGAACAAAAGCAAACATAAAACCTGACCCTGGTGACAATCACCCCAGAACCACACGTCAAGAGGTCTGAATGTGGTGGATTTAATATGGACCCTAAAAATCAGGCTATAAATTAAATAAAAGTTCAGATTTATTTTTTTTGTCACTTTCGTTGCAGCTACAAAAACATTATGACAAGGAGTCCTGGATGTTTTTGTCCGCTCTTTCATTCTCCTAGGAATTAGTCATATGGTGTAAATGACATTACTTTCTAAATCGCAATGTGTTGCTGCAGCAGGAGACGGTCACTAAATAGCTCAACGACACTCGACCATCATTACTACATCAACCACGTAGCCCTTTCCGGAGTCACCCATAGCCCTTGTCTGATGTGTCTGTGGATTGCGACTCCATCAATTGCCAAAATCCAACAGATGTCTCGGAAACGTTAAAACTGAATTCACACACAGTGTTTTGGGGCATTTTTAAAAAAAAAAAAGTTTTAAAAAGTTTACAGCAAAATATTGTTTGTGCTGTTTTTGAGGCAGCATGCTCTGGGTATGGCATTTTCCATTGTTTTCTCTGTAGGACTTCAAAAACGCCAGAATTAAAAAAAAAAAAAAAAATTATCTATGTATAAACGTACATACATACACACTATATATATATATATATATATATATATACACATATATATATACACACACACACACACACACACACACACCTAATGGCAATGAAAAACGCCTTCAAAAAAAGGCATGTTACATTTGAAAACTGCTAGCATTTTTAGAAGCATTTTTTGGTGCAGTTTAAAACGCTAGAAATTGTGTGTGTGTGAATGAGTCCCTATGCAACATTTTCACTAGACGCAATAGAACCGGTTTAATGGTATTTCCAAAATATGGAAATCTGTAATATGCTAAATAAAAGCCAAAAGTGGACATGGCAATCCATCGTAGTGAAGAGGAGAAGTGGAGATACAAAAACCTCTGAACTCAAAGCCAAAAGGTGTTCGGCGGCTGGTAGAGTGCCAGCCCGGGTCCATTCAATATGGAGAGTACTGAAGATCCAAACTCATAGGCCTCCATAGAGGTAATCTCAAAAGCCAGGTCAGACCAGAACTGTAGAGAAAAAAACAATCAAGCAGAGTGTGCCCGCGACATTGTGGAGTATGTTAAGATGGTGTATATATAAAAAAAAAAAAAAAAAAAAAAAAAGCACACTATCTGCACTTGTCAGGGCTGAAGATCAAGTGTATACAGAAGTAGTAGTAGTAAAGCATCTGTATGAAACCTAGATATCTCGATGTCCACCTGACAAAAGGAATGGTGATGTGGCGGTCCGAGAGATGAAACAAGTAGCAGTATTTTTTTAATTTTATTTATTAAATTTTATTAGTCTATACACAAAATAAAAAACAAAAATATCCAATGAGAGCTCAACGTTTCGTGGGTAATGGGCCTGGTTCATCAGGAGATACTTTGAGAATGGGATTTATTTATATTCGTATTGGAAGGTGACATGGTTAGTCAGGGATCATAGGTCATCTTTTTGGAATTGCTCTCTACTAGAAACAACGTAACTACAAAAAAAGATGACGAATAATCCAGTCTCATCTTTGGGCCCAACCACGTCACCTTCCATTACCAATAACAATAGACTTCATTCTCAATGTATCCATCTCCTGACGAAGTTAAGACATTAATACTGAATCGTTGAGCGCTTATTGGATATTTTGACTTTGATTTTGTATGTGTAGACTTTTAATAGTGTACATTTTTGACGTGCGCCATCTTCACATACTACACCATTTGCTCGGACACGCTCTACTTGATGTTTTCTTAGATTTCCATGTGGAGCATACCAAAAAGGTCCACATACCACGACCCAGGTACTTCTCTTTTTAAAACAAGCAGAAGATCCCTACTAATCACCAGTAATAAGGACGGAGGATCTTTGCCTCAATAGTTCTGATAAAAACACACTAAATACACCTTCTCCTCACCCTGAAATTATAATTCGCACTTATTTTCATAGACAAAAAAGCATTTTTGCTTTTATGTTATGGTGTAAAAGCTCCATGTAATGTCCTGAACCTTCCCAGAAAAAGACCATCATATATGGGCCTCTTCCGCCTTCAAAGTAATGTAAGCAACCATGGACGGTATATTTAACACTACAACAGCTAACAACCAGGACTGCAAGGACCCATTACCAACCTTACCTGCCCAGGACCTTACACCATCACTTAATTTATAATAAAAAGACCAACACCTTCTTTGTGGAAATGTGGAAGTGGCCACAGCTTTATTAATTATAAAGAAATTGGCATGAAGACATACTTTTCTCCTTCCTCCTTCTCCTGAAATGCCGATGCTCCCTGTACTCCATCAGGCATGTAGGGTTCTAAATCCGCCTTCATAGCCGTAATTTCCGCCAGCTGTGACATCTACGAAAGAAACCAGAACATAACCGCAGAAAACATGAAAAACCAAAAAAACCACAAGGGGAGGGAAGGCGGGTGGTCCTCACGCTGCAGCTTGAAGGTAAGAGGGCGTTCTGCCCCAAGACCCACACTTATATCACCTTTACCACGCCCCTCTTACACCAATCCTGGTCCTGGGCATTATTTGAATACGTTCCCTCGTATTTTTAACCCTCGTCCCCTGACACTTTCCCTAAGCGGTTCAGTGTCTACAAGGACCCACAGAGATGAGGGCCCAATAGCAAATTTTAAAAATGGGCCTCCCTGGGGATACGCCATCATACCCCCTATCACTAAACAGGATGGCACGGCAGTTCCCCATCTCTTGTAGGAGCATGGGGGTGGCATACTCATCACCCCATCAATGTTTGCTAATCTTGTGGTTCCTATGGATAGGGGTGATTCCCAAGTTCAAATTGGCCATAATAAAGGGGACTGGGGCCATCTTGACCTGGACCTTTCCACATAGCCGCGTAGACATCCTCGACGTAAGCCATAGCCAATGGGGGAGATGTATCAAAACTGGTAGAAAGGAAAAGCGGAGTAGTTGCTCGTGCCACCAATCAGGTTGCTGCTTGAATTTTCCAAAGGGTCTGGAAAATGCTAAGTAGAATCTGATTGGTTGCCATGGGCAACTACTCCACTTTTCCTTTGCAGCACTTTTGATATTTCTGCTACACCATCTATGAAAACGGATGTTGATTTTTAAGTTACCACTTTACAAAGCATTAGTGAGGCCTCATCTAGAATATGCAGTTCAGTTCTGGGCTCCAGTTCATAGAAAGGATTCCCTGGAGTTAGAAAAAATACAAAAGAAGAGCAACGAAGCTAATTAGGGGCATGGAGAATCTAAGTTATGAGGAAAGATTAAAAGAATTAAACCTATTTAGCCTTGAAAAAAAGACGACTAAGGGGGGACATGATTAACTTATATAAATATATTAATGGCACATACAAAAAATATGGTGAAATCCTGTTCCATGTAAAACCCCCTCAAAAAACAAGGGGGCGCTCCCTCCGTCTGGAGAAAAAAAGGTTCAACCTGCAGAGGCGACAAGCATTCTTTACTGTGAGAACTGTGAATCTATGGAATAGTCACCGCAGGAGCCGTCACAGCCGGGACAGTAGATGGCTTAGATAATTTCCTAGAACAAAAAAATATTAGCTCCTATGTGTAGAAATTTTTCCCTTCCCTTTTCCCATCCCTTGGTTGAACTTGAACTTGTCTTTTTTCAGTCGTACTAACTAAGCCTAGGTTCACACAGTGTTTTTAAGATGCATTTTTTTGGCTTTGTTATATAAACTCCCATATTTCTCAATAGGAGTGATATAGAAAATTATATATATATACACGTGGGCTAATATGAATTCGATCTGTGCCTTATTTGGGATAGTACAGCACATGCATTACCACTTCCAACCCATAAAATGCACATCAGAAGTCACTGAACAGAAGTATAGTACATTTGTTCAAAACAGAAACAAATACAACAAACAGGTCTATGATATGCAAATATGTGATCGAAGAGGTAAAAATGGAAATTCTGTTTGTCATTGCAATAATGCTGATAAACGGGCAAATACGGAAAAAAGTTCCGTAGAATACAATCGATAAGGAAGTTATTTGTACTTTATTTAAGTGACATTCTTGCTTTCCTCTAGGAGACATCACAGGTAAAAGTTCATGAACGATCACATTGCTGACTCATGGTCAAAAGACAGTCACCAGGCGAGAGTGATATTCCCTGTACAATATACTTTTATAACTGGGTTTAATTTAGGAGTTAGTGCGATGCAAATATTACAATAAAATTTTTTTGTGAAGAGTATTGATCACAGTCGGCCGTTGGCAGGGTCAGCCAATACAATGCTGATGAATGAAGAAGACAATTATTGCTAGAGAGGATTAGGATTAAAAGTCTCCCAAAATAAAGAATAACGTAATCCAAGCCTCAACAAAAAGATGGTGTTCGGCCCATAAGAACATATTGACTATTTGCCCAAAAGAGTTGTTACCCTCAATAGCGGTCAGCCAATTACATGGCCTAAAGCAGATCAAAACCATAATAGAGGGTTGGTTGGCGGTTTGCGCCAACTTCACCAACAATCTGATGAAAGTGACAACAGCCACGACGTAGGGGGGAGCAGGAATCGAATGGTGTATTATCCAAGATGAGTGGAACCAGGTTTTCTGGCGGCTACTTGTCTCCCTAGCTTAATAAAGATAACATGCCAGACCTTAGCTGACGAATATAGTTGTTGGTCTAATGGTTAATCTTAGGTCCATGAAGGTTTATAGATGTTAACATCTGGTGCAAGGTAAAAAATGAAGCAGCCTCCCTTAGCATGAATGGATGTTTTGGTGACTCTTGGCTTATTAGTTATGGGGGTGAGGGATTCCTAAGCAGGGGAGCCCTCTCATTGAGTTAACATGGTCATTATGAAAGGATTAGGAAATTGCCTAAATAGCAATGTGTATGAACAGTCTGGAAACAACATACACAGTTGCCTTGAGGTTCCCCAAATAGTATTTATTAGGAAATATTAAGAGGTGCTCAATTTCCCCACACTTGCCTCTGGCTTATGAAAGGAGTGTCCTAAGTGGGGGACATTCTAGCCCCATTCTACTCCCCTATCAAATGCACTACACTGTAGGAGCAGATAAAATTTGCCATGATCTGCCTAGAAGATCTTGCTTTTCACTGTGGCCGAGTAATGGCTAGAACAAATGATCAAGGCAATGTCTGATTAGCGTTATGGGATAAAGAACGCTCTTCTGAAAACCTCCCATCACTAATATGTCGTCTTTTGATGCATACAGTAAAAGCTTAGAGGTCATAATTTATGTGCTACATAAATATGTCTACACGTTATACATAAAATGCAATATTAATGCAATTGTACTATATAACAATATAACCCTTCATTAAAACCTTGGTTTGGGATAATTATATGCCCTCCCACCTCACGAAGCTGAAGAACCGCAAAAACTTGTCCAAATATTTAGTGCTTTGCCCCCGCCCTTATCTGTTTGTACATCACAAGTTCACACAGGAGAGGTGGTTTACAGATGCGCTGGTTGCTCCCAGTCACACAATGTGTATTTTGTGATACCTTGCGATTTAGAGCTATGGTGATGCATATAAAAGGTTCATAAACATCTCAAAAACACTTCTTCATTCTTCTATGGACAAGACGCCAACCAGAATACCCACTCGATGAAAACAAGTCCATTGACGTCACATAACTTCAGACCTTAAAAGGGTTTGTTAACTTTGGACAATCATTTTTCTGATGATGTGTCCCCCGGTGACTAACTGCTCATGGGAGGTCCATTACTCGAGCCTCCTACCATCAGTGTTATTGGTGGAGAAACGACTTGGTATCTGCAATGATGCTGCAAGTGAAATGATGTCATATTACAAGAGGTCTACAGAACTCAATAGTCTGTTCTTCATTTATTTAGGTCTCTACTCCAGTTACCCCTCTATTCGCTCCAAATACCTCATTAGTAGACAATCCCTTTAAAATATATGCTGGGCAGTTTAGCCATAAGAGAAAAGGTCAAATTTCCATTTCTCAAGCATACACACGAATAATTTTTTTTATAGGAACCTATAAACCTGTATTTGTTTTTGGAGTGTAGCAGAGAATTTATAATCCAAAAACCATAATTGGTAAGTGGGTTTTGTCTCACACTCCAAAAACATTCGATAAGAACTTTTCTCTAATGCCTATGGCTAGCGTCAGAGTACAAATCAAAAACAGTTGCATTATGGTCCATATAACAAGGATCCAAAAAGTTGTCAGAAAAGTTCTTACAGCACAGGGTATACAATCATTTTTCCAGGCTTGAATAATTACGGTGGCAGGTGTAAGACAAATAACAGACTAATTTATTATTGTTAAATTTATAATCTTTTACGAACACAGAATTACCATATTAAATACAGATAATATATTCAGTTCCATGGGTTCCTGTCTCAGTAGGGCTGGACCCAATTTGCACATCACAGAAACATAAAAAAAAAACCAACAACACATCACTAAAAGGTGTAACTTTAAGCTCCTGGGCTCCAATGCAAAGTCTGTATAAGCCCCCCCCCCCCCCTAGACCAGCTATCACGCGTCATGTATAGCACTGGTGTCCGCTAACGTGGAAGCCTGGGTGCAACTGCAACCTCTGAACCCACTATATAGTCACACAATTTCACATTACAGCTGCTCATACATACCCAGACATGTCCTATTTGGGGACACACTAACAAGTCCCAAAAAGGTCCATTTATACAAAGACCATTTTGCCCAAAGTTTGAAAGCACGTCAGATGTATCTCTACATTTAGACGATGGAATGGAAAATCATTCCCATGGTAGAAAATGCAAGCTGCCTCTACTACACCAAATTGGCATTTTTAATCAGTCAATCATGGGGTAAATTGCAGACCAATAATTTTTTATTCAAAAAATTATCATGACATACACAGGATAATTAACATTATGAGTGCTCTCAAGTGCATTGCCCTGATAATGGTCTCTGAATTATTTATAGACTAGATGGGTGGGAAAAATATCTGACCACAAGACAATTTTTATTCCAAAAACATGTATGTTTGGAGTACCTGGGCATGCATGTTTATATCCCTGCCAGGGGGTGTTGATGATTATTACTTTCATTAAGAAAAGGCTGGCCAGAAGTGCCCTCAAGTAGAGTGTAAAGAGGGGGGGGGGGGTGACGACAACAATTGTCTCACAATCCTGCAAGAAACGGCCAGGTCAAGCTACAATTATCTAAGGTCAATGATCAACTCTACATGAACAGAACATGCTTGGATATTGAGATCCTAAAGTTGGCCATACCCATTAAATAAAAGTCGTCAGGATTGGCAAACAATCTAGCGTGTAAGGGAGTATCCTGGCTGTCCCCCATGGCTGAAGTTGGGGAAAAGAGGAATCGGGGATGTTGGCTTTCAACATGTCAAATACTTTGATCCCACAGGATAGAAGCTACTGCCGTGGGGGTCTGGATGGGTCGGATTTCACGCACTCTCACCAAGTGGGCAGGTTTATGGTGGAGTTGTGTTAAAAAGCTGCCAGTTGAACAAGTGTTCTGCTGACAGCTAATGCATGTACATGGCCAGTTTAAGGCCTTGTTCACACAGTACTCTTTAAAAAACAAAAAACTTTAGGATATACACAGCCTTATTTGTCCATAGACAATAAACCTGGTATTAGGTTTCTGAATTCACAGAAGGAATCAGAGAAAACCTAAAAATGCCATCTAGTTGAAATAAAACAGTGACTAGCTGTTATGGCATCTTAGGGTAACATTACGTTCCATACCTTAGTCATCACCCACCGTCAGCGTCTGTATTGGGTTATCAACAGCTTTTGCCGACTTTCCATAGGTTCCTTATTAACTAGGATATCTTCCTTCTGTGTTTGCTTTAGTTAATTATTCAGGTGTTCTCCTGTAATGTGTATACACAACACTACAGCGCGTGAGCCCCGTACAGCCAAGTAGAAGCCAGGAGGTATAATACTTCAAAATGTATAAAGACCTTGGAATACTTGGACAGGTCAATGATTCGAAAGCCTAGGTGACATTTGTATTGTCGAGCCCACAAGTTCCTTACGGTTGGAAGGATCATTGCCTTGTTTTTATGAGCAAAGTGGTCAAAGTGGAACGATAAGATTGTTGAACGTGATCAATTATTTACACAAATGTGAAAGATTTTTCACACATACAGCGAATATTATCATTATAATTATTGGGAAGTTATAAAAAAGCCATTGTCTGCTTAGGAAGGCCCCTGTTTATATGCTCTAATACCCAAATACCTCTATAATGTATATATGTGCTAAGTTAAACCGCTTTTTATCCCGGACATTGCAGTGAGAAGTCAGCTGTATATTACAGGTGACACCCGCTGCCGACGACGCAGGTACAACCGGTTTGCCAGCACTATGCATTTATGTGTGGAAAGGGATCAAACCACTCTGTCGTCCACTGGCTTTTGAGTAAAACAGAACTAAGAAGTAAAGACCATGACAGCCAGATACGGGGTCTTATGGGGTACCATCCAAAATGGAGACAATTGGCCCTTGTGCAGCTACAAATGTCCACAACAGCATAGTTTCTAGATAACACGGTCTACAAGAGAATGGGCATTGCACATTACGTTTGACACCAAGGAAAATGGGCGTCACTTCAGGGTAGCAGGAATAGCAACTAAGGAGGCCCATTCCACGCAGTGATAACTTTGGATGATGGAAAGAGAGAATAGAAAAATTTAATGCAGATCACTGGTAGTTTAGGTGACCAAAGAAACAAGGAAGACACGGAACAGAGTGGAGATCAAAACGATCATACACTTTTCATGATCTGATTTAGTGGGGTCCTATCCCACACAAGTAACCATGGTGCCTCATATCACCCTTGCCAAGGAACTTCGTGCTAGGTTCTGGTTTACAGCATGAAATGGGCTATATACATTGGGTAAAAGTTTAGTATAGAAACATTACTAAGTGTAAGAATGTTTTGACTAGCATATTGATCTTGAAGGCCTCAGTAGGTTATTCTTCAAGGCCTCAATAGGTGCATCTTTATCTAGGACAGTAGAAGCTTGGTATGTCACAATTGAAATGCTGTGGACTAAGTACTGGAAATGATAAATACTGGGGATATAGGGATTGGCAAAGGCCGTCTACACATGGACCCTTGAAGTATAGATGTAATATGTACTGAGTAAGATGTCATCTATGGAAACCACCATCTCATCCCCTATACAGTCAATTCTATTTGACTCTTCTGTTGGCTTTTCTAAAATTCAGATCTCAATTTGAAGCCCCTCTGGGGAAATCTTTAATTGAAGACTGAAGAGACTAAGGGAAAGGACTGGTTTCACATTCCTATTGGTCCCTACAGTATTCGGTGGTGGTGGATGAGCAAATATTGTGTCCTACACATTTCACCACATATGACATAATACATTCAAGCTTAAAAATCTGTGCCCATGACAGTGCCATGCCCAAAGTGTTGAAGACATACCAACAACAAACCCAGCCTTTGGGCTCAAGTGCTCTCACTGCTAAGAAATTGAAGGGCTCTGGTTCACCCATTTTTTTTTTATTTTTTTTATTTCTAGCAAGATTTAACAAGCCCTTTGGTTATTACAATTAATTAAACACATAGCCCTCTGGCAATATTAATAAACAGCACACCCTACTCCCCGGCTGTCACCTCTAAGAACTACACCCTGTATGATATCACCGTCAACCAATCAGAAGTCGGTTTAATATAGAAAAGTGACGATTGACAACAAAACCCTCCTTGCCAGACCTGCTGGATCTAGAACAATACAACTCCCCACCCTGAAGAGCTGACAGTCTAATTGGCCCTAGCACAGACACATCAATAGCGAGATTAATTTATATAATTCAGTTTGTTAGTGTCTGTGTAGGGTAAGCCAAGGTAAACACATTTTGCATCATTTTCTAACATGTTATAAACATGACAAAATAAAAGAAAAATTCCACACACACAATATGAACATTGTGCTCAAAAGCAGGGATGTACATAGATGTGAGGGGCAAAGAATTATTAAGCCCCCCCCCCTGTGGTGCTGGCACCACACTTAGGAACATAGCTATAGGGGGTGCAGAGGTAGCAGTCACATCCAGGCCCTTGAGCCTAAGGGGGTCCAAAAGCCCCTCTGCCACAGAGGGACACATTAGAAAAATGGTAGATGGTAGGTGGGGAGCCTTGCTACAGATTTTGCAACAGGGCCCAGATTAAGTTACGCCCCTGACTAAAGGACTTGTTGCTTATTTGCTTCCAATCTCCTCTCCATTATCCTTGGGTTAGTTCCCTACACCCGGTTTTTTTAATGTTGTAGGGCCTGTGATGAGGGGGGCGGGGGGGGGGGGGAAATAAATCGCTGCATATGTTTTCACCATTAAAATAAGACATGCAAACAACATGGGCTGGGCCCTCCATCTGCAGGGGTTTCAGTAGCATGGGCTGCCTCTATGAGACGCACACCCTTACCCAGTAGATAGCCATACATGGCCAAATTTGCCCACTGTTCCAGTAAATATGAGTGGCCACATGGAGAGAGCAGCTGATCACGGTGAGGCCACTTTCAGCAAGTCTGTCATACCCTACAAGTGTCACGAATCAGCGAAGCAATTCCGAATTACCTAGCACCTATAACTTTCTACAGAAAAGCAGAAGCAAGAAAGTTTGCGGCTGGGGCACTGTGGCTGGCACTGGGGACATCCTTACGGTCATCGTTTTGGAGGCATTGTTGCTGGCATTGGGAACACATCAGCTGTCATAGAGGTATTGTGGTTGGTACTGTGGGCTCTATGGTTAGCCCGGTTACTGGAGGAATTAAAAAAAATAAAAAAAAATTAAAAAATATATGCTGCAGTACATAACATTAAATCTACAGGAGACTTTTTGGTTTTATAAAAAAAACAAAACAGCAAAGTGCTAGATCTCTTAAAGAGGCTCTGTCACCACATTATAAGTGGCCTATCTTGTACATTATGTGATCGGCGCTGTAATGTAGATTACAGCAGTGTTTTTTTTAGGTTATGACCTATTTTAGCTTTATGCGAATGAGTTTCTTAATGGACAACTGGGCGTGTTTTATTTAAGTGGGCGTTGTGGAGAGAAGTGTATGACGCTGACCAGTGTGTGTCATACACTTCTCTCCATTCATTTGCACAGCACATAGTGATCTTACTAGATCACTATGTGAAGCCACATACACACACATTAACGTTACTCAAGTGTCTTGACAGTGAATAGACATCACTACCAGCCAGGACGGGATGTCTATTCAGAATCCTGACACTTCGGTAATGTGTGTGTGCGTGTGTGTGAGATTTACAGCAAGGCAAGCATAAACTCGCGAGATTACGCTGTAAACTGTCATTTAAAATGAGATTACGCTTGATGTGCTGTAAATCTCACACAAACGTTACCAAAGTGTCAGGATTCTGAAAAGACATCACGTCCTGACTGGTAGTGATGTCTATTCACTGTCAGGACACTTCAGTAACGTTAATATGTGAGTAAGTGACTGCACATAGTGATCCAGCTAGATCACTATGTGCTGTGTAAATGAATGGAGAGAGGTGTATGACGCTGATTGGTCACTGATTGGTCAGCGTCATGCACTTCTCTCCACAACGCCCACTTGGTCAAAAAGTAAAACACGCCCAGTTGTCCATTAAGAAAGTCATTAGCATAAAGCGGAAATAGGTCATAACTCCATAAAAAATAATCGTTTTCTAAATAAAAACCACTGCTGTTATCTACATTACAGCGCCGATCACATTATGTAGGAGATAGGGCACTTATAATGTGGTGACAGAGCCTCTAAGTTTTTAATACAGCTTGCCCTTGTATCCCCAGTCGCATCTCCAAATACCCTTGAAATAGGTTTCTAGTACTGTTCTGATAAGTCTGTCATTTATATTGCGATTTTGCCCAAAAATCTAGACTATTAAGCAATATCCTGTTAATATGTGCGGAAACTAGCAGTAATTCCAGAGCCAGCATTTTACTGTATGCGGCCTATTGATCCATTAATGAAAACTATATCTGCAGAATAAAAAAAAGTCGGTGCTGGTCTAGGCACTGAGCACCTCAAAAATAGCTAATGATCAGTCCAATATTACCAGTTTTTCACATCAAATCACTCAAATATATAATAATATGCACGGTGACAAAGGGCAAGTAGTCAAAACGAAAAGTGAAGACAGACAATTTGTTATCAGCTTTAGCTTTATAAATATCCACTTAGTAAATACAGACGTAGTATGAGAATGACAAGTGCGAGAACAGGGACTGCCGAGCTTGGAAAAAGTTACTCACAAAAACACCAGAAGCAAGATAAGTGCAGACATGTTTGTTATGAACACAGAGGAGAGATAAACCACAACCGTAAAAGAGGGATGAAATTCACATTATTTCAATTGACAACCAAGAAATCAGCTTCTACAGGTCGGGATTGTATGGGGCAATGAGACAACTTGTATCTTGGTTAAAAAGGTCACCATTTGGTCACCCCCCCCCCCCACCTTATTCGAGAAACATTCCTGAAAACATTTATTCCAGGTCAACGATTCTACTAATTGCTCTATCAATCCCACTGCAGATCATCGCACAATCACATACTTGCAGACCATCTTGTAGTCGTATAAACTTTTCATGGTCTGCATTGAGGAGTCCTTATTGTGCAGGGTTGTTATCCCTTAAACATTCATTGCCTCCATGACATGTAACGGAGGTACGATTCACTCCGACAGACGCTCCTATGGGAGGCAGTGACCTGTCCACTTACGTAATTATGTTAGTAAGGACTGTGCTGCAAAATAGAGGTCACAGATGGACTTATATAGGGACATTAAAGCTGGCCATACACATAAGAAAGCCATTATGTTTAAAGGGATAATCCCATCCCCAGACTGACCCATACACATGCAAGTGTGGCTAGGCTGTGAGTACATGTCTTCTATCATTGGAAGGGGGGGGGGGGTATAGGTGGCTGCCCAATACCACTGGTGGTCCTCATTTCCCAGGGAAAAGGTTAAAATCCAACCAGGCGTATTGAAATCTTATAGTTTTCCCCAATATCTGCTCACCCTATAAACATTAGATTAGTCGGCTGATCCACCAAGGTTGATGTAATGTGCATGGCCAGCTGTCTCCAGCACCTACCCCCCAGGATTTTATTTGGTCAATAGGACTGGACACAGAGGATCAAGTCATTTAGTAACAAAGACTCAGAAGCATGTGGGTTGTCCAGGATTAAAAATACATGGTTGCTTTCTTCCTAAAAAAAAATAAAAAAAATGTCCACGGGTGGTGTCTGGTCTTGGTTCCATTGAAGTGAATGAGGCTAAGCTGAAATACCACACATCCATGTGAACTGGGGTGGTGGTGTTTTTGGTTAAAGCAGCCATGTTTTTCTAATTCTGGACAACCCCTTTAACTACCAGAGTAGCAGCTGAGGAGACATCCATCGACTGATTAAAACAGATTTAGCAATAAGAGGCATTTAGTGATCTCTGTAGATGATGGAGAGATGAGACTGTGCAGGAGGAAGAGGAGAGGAGTCAGTAGACGGTAGACTGCAGAGCACTCAAATGCCAAGTAATGGTGAAGTCCATGATAGTTATAACCTTTCCATTTCTTCAAACCACTTACTACTGGTAGTAGACATAGCTAAGTGTTCACTTAAAGTTAAATCCACATTTAACAGGAGGACCCCATGGTTACTGGTTATACCATTGCTCAGGAGCACCTGTTCCTTGCGCAAATAAAATCTAGTTGGACCTCAGGACTTTGTTTGCGCTATATGTAAATGACAAAATCTTGTAGGATGTGGACCCTTTTTCTCTGTGCTTGCATATAGGTTTCTGCTCAGATGCAATAATGCAAACGACTGACAACTTGCCAGGTCACTTGTGTATAGTGCTGAACTTCAGATGTCAGATTCTCCAGACCCAGGTTTTATCTAGGACAGGAGCAGAGGCTCCCCATTCAATAAAGTCGATCGGTGATCGATACTCTTCGAGGATCATTAGGAGGAAGATCCAACCACTTTTTCAGGCAGGTCCAGGAACCAGGCAGACACTAAAGTAAGTGTAAAAACGCTAAATCGATTTATCAGCGCCAAAAGAAGAACATATTGGGAGCAAAGAGGGACCATGGGCTTAGTGTCCAAAGTAGGAACTAGAAGTCTCAGTGATCAATTAACTACTACAGTTCCAGAAGCCATAACCTTCTGCGATCAGTGGAAGTTGCATCCCGCAGCACATTTCTTCTACAGCAGCCACTGGAGGGGAAAATGTAGTATTACATGGTACCCATTCAAATCAATGATCAACCATGTAATACTCGTTCAGTCCTCCAGAACGGTAGACAATCCATTTTGAGCAGCTTTTGTATTTGGGCTTGTTTTTGTTGACTGGAATATGACAGCCCCTCTGCTTTCTTCATTCATGTAATGTAGGTGCACCACAGCTATTTTTCTCTATTACCCAAACCAATCCCACTTTTATTAAAATGACTGATTACTGGAATTACTGATCATGCAATGTCCCAGATCAGGTTTCAAAAGGCTCGAAGATGAAGAAAACCTCACCACAATTTTTTACCTAGACTACATGCCATGACGGAAACTGTTTGGGTTGCCAATAGGCCTGATGGTTTATGGATAAGGACCTTCAGTGGTGGAATGTGAAAGGTCAATGGAAGGATGAAATTTGGCTGGCACCAGTTTTCTAGATATGTTGTAATTGTATATTATAGTAGACCAGGCACATGTGATCTAGCAGGTGACTTTTTTAATAATGCTGCATGAACCGGTTATCCAGCCAAAGCCAACGTAAGCTAATTATAATATACTCTGCCCAAGTATTTCTACCGTGTTAGATAGTTGTGGTGAACTATGAATAAGTCACCTTCTTTTACGTCTATGTAAAATACCTGAGAGGCAGGAGAATACAGATGTGTCATAACTTTCATTTGTCTGTTCCTGGCCGAGTCTTATCTACCAATTTTCCGCTTATGGCTGCAGCAATAAACTAAACTAGTTTATAAAAATGACTAAACAGGAGAGAGAGGGAGAGAGACACATTACATTTTGGAGGGTAAAATATTGTGGATCTATAGGCCAGTAAAAGTTTATTTCCAGTTATTTGTTCTATGTTTATTGCAAAGGTACCGCGCTACCATACGGTTAGATGGCGGTTTAGGGCTAAACTGATCCTTTCACAGAATGAATGGACACCCGTTAAAGAGAAGCTTTGTATTTCTGGCTTCTCGGGATACAAGTGGATGTTCTCATCTTAGTATAGGAGTCCATCTATTGTGTAATAATCCTAGTAGATGCAGAAGAATCACTAACATACACAGAAGAGGAGAGGGGGGGGGGGGTGTCTGTGGAACTTCATAGCTTTGTAAATTGCTATGGTCAAAGCCCATTCTATATACCTCTGTTTGCTTCCGATTTTACACAGGTTTATAAAAGAACGAAAAAAAAAAACAACGCTTGCCGAAATACAAGGGTATTCTTCCCTAGAAGCAAAAGTCTCATTGAGGCATTATATGATGCACACGGAGCACGTGTGCATCAGCCCTAACACGTAGTACGTATGAAAAAAGACATATGCCCATTAAGTTCAACCAAAGAATGGGAGAATGTATGTGCATACATGTATCTCTCATGTGAACATCTATATCTGCATATATTATAGCTGCTATTCACTGTAACACGGTATGTGCGTACAGTTATCGCAAGGTTATCTATGCATGCATACATTATATAAGCACATACAGAAGCCCTCCATATACTGTAACAAAGTATGTGTCTACGTGTACATCTATGTATGCATTCATATATACCTTCTATGTACTAGAACATAGTACGTGTATATATGGATTTGTGTACATCCAAGCATGCCTAATATGAATGCATACACATATACCAGTCATAAAAAAATGACTCACCATGTGTACATGTAACTCGTGCGTACATCTACATTATGACACACATACCTGTCATACACCAACATGGTACATGTGTGTATTTATATACATTATAAATGCATGCATATAAATGTACAAATACCCGCCACGCACAGTAACACGATGTGGCATATAATATATATATATATATATATATATATATATATATATATACACATATATATAGTGAAATCCAATACACAAGACAGCACTCCAATTCAGTGAAAAAAAATCGGATCTCTTTAATCACCACATGCAACGTTTCAGCCCTACTCCATGGGGCCTTTCTCAAGCTATATATATATATACACACACACACACACACACACACACACACATCTTGCAGAGCTTAACAAACACTTTGCTCTGTATTCAAAGTCCATGCAAATTCCTGGATGTTTGTTCTGCTTCCGTATACCCAGGGAGGGAGCGCAGGGTGACTGGACACAGCACTGGGCTGTAGTCAGCGGTTTCTGGGGTGTAATCAGGATACATAATGTAGCGCTCTAGATCTCTGCACATTCACACCAAAGAAATTCAGCAAGTTCTGTGGTTATGTAGGTCACATTGATATCAGAGCCGGCCTTGATGCTGGGGACACTGGATAGTTTGTATCTCTTCTCTGACAATGTCCTGTTTATTATCAGAATGCTGAGAATTCACTTATATTCTTCTGTTATTCCTATAATTTCACCGTCTATTAACCTCATATAATATTACGGCCAGGACTGCTAGTACGCAGGGTCCAGGGCCTTGAGCATCTCCTTATATACAGGTAGTAGAGAATAAAGCTCTTCTAAATACAGAGAAGTCTTCTATTATCCTAGTACAGAGGCAATGGTAGACGGGACAATCACATTCTCCTAGGACTTTGGTCCTCCATGTTACTATACAGTCATATCTATTCTTATGCAGAGATATTTGGGCAATGCTACTCCTTACACGCAGTCCTGCAACTACCCGTACGCATTAGATCTCCACCATACCTCCGAACCATCCCAGATTCAGCAGGAGTGTCCCGGATTCCAGGCGGCGTCCTGCTGGTATATCCCGGTGTCAATTGTATCTGCTTCCTCAGAACTGTCAGCTCCCTGCTTCAGCATTTAACTATGGAGTCCCCGGCCAGAGCAACACAAGCTCTCTGTCCGAGAACCCCTGTTTTGGGGGAAGACCTTGACGTTATTGTCCATATATGGACAGCGACGTCAGGTACTCCTCCTTGAGCGGAATCCCTGGCAACGCTCTGGCTGGGGATTCTGCCCCTGGAGAACCCCCTGGCATCACTGTCCATATATGGAAGTGAGGCATGCTCTACAGTAGTCCTTCTTACACACAGGATCTATCTTACACACAAGTTTCCCAAACCTCCTCTGCTCATCATGCAGGAGGATATCAAACATTATATTCGTCCTAATAAAGAGGCATTACTAACATCCTCCAAATATAGGGGCTCTAACTCTCCACGCTCTGTTGCTCATAAAACTAAGACCTCATTCAGACGGCCGCATTTGGTCCGTGATATACAGACCTTTTGTCGTATTTTCCGAGCCGACCACAGTTCAAGGAGCCGGGCCCCTAGAATCATAGTTATCTATATGCTAGGAGTTCCTGCCTCCACGCGGGAATACGGTCCTGTACTAAAAATATGATTGAAAACCCTGAACTGTGGTCGGTCTGGGAAATACAGCTGACACACGGTCCATATATATCACGGACTAAACACGGCTGTCTAAATGAGGCCTAAGGCTCATTAACTCTATACCTTCTTATGCTCATAACACTAAGGGTATATTCACATGTACACGTTCCATACGCCAGGCGTTTTTCGCTGCGTCCATTACGGACGTAATTGGAGCAGTTTTTCTATGAAGTCAATGGAAAACGGCTCCAATTACGTCCCAAGAAGTGACGGGCACTTCTTTGACGCGGGCGTCTTTTTTACACGCCGTCTTTTGACAGCAACGCGTAAAAAAAAAAAAATGACCGACGGCACAGTACATCGTAAAGCCCATTAAAATGAATGGGCAGATGTTTGCCGGCACATTGGAGCCGTATTTTCAGACGTAATTCGAGGTTAAAACGCCCGAATTACGTCCGTAAATAGTGTGTGTGAACCCAGCCTAAGGGTCCCTAACTCTACGCTGAAACATTTACAGAGAATCACTAAACAAATGGACCCCAATATAAAAAAGGATCCTTAACTCTCCACCATCTGTTGTTCATAACACAAAGCATCCCTAACTATCCACCCTAAATTCATCACCACAACACTAAGGTCCCCTAACTCTCCACCCTCTGTACCTCAAAACACTAAGCCCCTGTTCACACTGAGTTTTGACACTTAATTACTGCGGAAACCGCGGCAGAAATTGCCTCCAATTGATTTTAATGGGAGAAGGAGCAGTTTTTTCCCCCCGAGCGGAAAAAAAGGCTCGAAGGAAGAAGCGACATGACGGAAAAATATCCCGCGAACGGCCGCAGCGTTTTTTTTGACGAGTTTTATGGCAAAAACCGCTCAGTTTTTTTCCTTTGCCTGTTGAAGAAAAAGGCAAAAAAAAAACAAGGCAAAAAACGCCTAAAAAACTGGAGTTAATTTTTCCAGGAATTTTCTGCCTGCAAAGAACTCCGTGCGAAGAGGGCGTAAGAATGCCTATCCCCCACCCTGAAACTTCATAACACACAGAGTTATCACTAATGGTCCCAAATTGTCCCTAATTTATACAATCAATCCTCAACTCTCTGCGTCCCCTTATTAAATGGAACTCTAAGGGACCTCTTACACAGGAGGGTAGTTTTTTTTTAAATGATCGCCGATATTAGCAAGTGATTAATGTTCAAGACTTGCATTTATACGTTACAGTAATTGTTCGATTAAATCGCTCGTCTTTCCTCAGTGTGTTTGGTGCAATGGATGCCCGATATTTAGAAAGTTGCACCAAACACACAGATAGACACGCGATATAATATATATATATATATATATATACACACACATACACACACATATATATATATAAATAAAACAAGATTTCAAAAGGTGTACTGAGCCTTTTAGTCAGCATAAAAGATGCGATCAACGTCAATCCAGCAAATTATCGCTGATCAATATTTACACTGGACAACGATTGCTGCACACGTTTACAATGATTGGGAACGGTCGTTCAATCTAACAATTGCTTGGGGGATTATCGCCCCACATAAGAGGCCCTCAACTCTGCTGCACCTTATTAAACGGATGCCCAATTTTCTACCTTTTACTCTAATACATATAATTTCCCACTTTTCCTCAACTCAAGACACAAAGCATCTCACACCCTCCATTCCTCTTAATACATAAAATCCTTTCGTTTCGGATTTGAAATTGCTGTCAGGGGTGCAATCGACATTGGTCATTAGCTTTACATACATCTATATAATAATAATAAAAAAAAATTGTGATCGTAAGAAAAGAAAAAAAAAAACAAAACATAACATCCGATACCATAAACTTTTGGTCATAACTGGCTACAGCCATAAAAAATTTGAAAAAGATGAAAACGTATATTTGCATAAAGAATAAATAGTGAAATCGTGAAAATGGTCGCATTAGTCCATTTCGGCTGACATTTAGTCAAGGAACATAACGGTCTCCAGTTCAGTACACCTGCCTATGTATCAGTGACAGGGAGGTGAAAGGCAAGGAGAAATACTATAGCCATTCAGGAAGATAAATAGTGGGGTGGCAGCGCTCGGCCCGCAGAGGGTTCAGCTTGCACATCAGCCTCAATCTGCAATGTTTAATTCATGGACACAGAACAAAGGGGAAGAAAAAGAGGGAGAGGCAGAGTATCACTGAGCATATCCACGACTCCATAGGAATAGCATATACAGCAAGCTGGGCTATATCCCCAGTGTAAGTCATCATCATCATCCTCATCATATACATAGCTACGCAGGCTCTGCCTACACAATACCAGGGGGTGTACCGCAGTGAACAGTGACGACAGCCTCTATACGTACAATACATGACGACTACCGCAGTCCATTATCCATCTCTCCCCCAGGATCCCAGAGGCACATGTATATTATATTTATTTACCATCTGAATATTAGAGATCTGTTTCTATCACTGGAACTTACAATCTAATTTCTCTACCACAGACAAACAAGGGTCAATTTGATTCCAGTTCATAGTACCCAAAAGGAGAAAAAGATGCCAACTCCACGACAGATCTGCCCACAGGGCTTTCAGGATGCCATGCCTACTAAGCACTGTGTCATGTAACATAACATCTATGCCACCATAGAAAAGAAGGAGTGCAACAATAGAGCCCATTGGATCTACGTTACTTAAGGACAAGTGTCACAATAGGATTTAGGTTTTGGGCATGAGTTGGTTTATGGGTAAGGGTATGATAATTGACCACTTCCAATACATGATATTGTAGGAATAGATTTATAACATCTCTATAGGACAGAATAGAATAGAGCATCTGAGGACAAGCTGATGCCTTACGGACGCCGTCCCATCTTTGACCCCACTAATGCGGCTTCGTATATATTACAAAATCCCCTTGCCATGACAAGATCCTTCATATTTCTCATAAGAAAAGGGAAAGAACAGACTCAAGGATGGTCAGAAGTTATTCTAGTCAACCTTAAAGGGGTTGTCTGTCTCTCGTTCAGGACCAGACATGTCCCTGCATTACATAAAATAGCCCACAGTTTTCAATAGGAACTGTGTAATGTCTCATTTTCCCTGTGGTGGCGCTGCAGGCAAATTGAACACTTTCTGTGGGGATTCCTCACAGATTTAGCTGATTGCTCAGTGTCCACATTATCTTAAGAATTTTTTAAACAAAAACATTTCAAAGGGTTCTCCACTTTGGGCAGACTTCTGTTTGACTACCCTACTGAATATTTCACTACAGTACAGAACCGTATAGACAGGGCCTCTGTGGAGTGTATATAGGTCTATACAATGTAAGACAAACATGACACCCCCCCCCCCCCACAAGCGGTTTCAGGTTTCCATAATTTCTCTTAGAAATTAATGCAGAGGTGCTCCACAAGAAACAATAACATGATCGATTGTTCAGGATGTCGGTGGTGGTCTTAGTTGATAAGTCAACGATAATATTTTTCCAATACCCTATTAATGACACAGTGAAGTCCTTCTTAGCTTTGTAGAGTAGAAGGAGCAATATCTGAGATCTGGACCCCACCAAGTTCACAAAGGAAAAACAGTCTAATTTGTTTGCGTTGGACTACGTAAAGGGTGTCAACAAATACTTGATATCGCACAGAGATTTCAGGACGTGATTTTCTCATCTGAAAAGAAGATCTAAGATCCAGCTTCCCCCAGTGGGACATGGCCTGGTGGTGAAGACGACTTAATAGTCAGCCAGCCCAGCTGGTGAAAAGACACCACCATCCTATGGAAAGCCCTCCACTATGCAGGACATGTGGACTCCCTGCACTCACGTTAAATCCTCCAGGGATCAAGCCTTCATTGCTATGGGTATAGCAGATTTATATGAATTGTATTAAATTATAGAGATTTTTATACATAAATAAATGCTAAATATTGTGTACCATCGCAAACATGTGACATTTTATGCCATCAAATATAGCCTGTAAGTAACAATTGAAACATGGAGATATGTTACCACAGGAAAACCAAGCCAAGTCTAGCTTACTATGTAGTTCAATGTGATCTATTGTTCCCTGTTTTGAGTCAGTCTTCCTTCGGATTGAAGTGGCTGATATGTTCTTCAATGTGATTTCTTGAAAATGTCACTTCATTACCTCCCATATCTCAAGGTCTAAGAACTTTCAGAATTATTTAAAGGAACAAAGCAGACAAAATAGAAACATTGTGTTCCGCCTAGTGCAGGGCCTAAGGGGGCGGAGCGCGACACAAATTCTCTCTTTGGTCATCTTTATATCCGTGTGTCATGCACTACCCTCTCAGGCCCTGAAACAGATTTGCCTAGGGTGCTCCTCTAAATAAATTTGATATTAACACTTTACCTGCTGCACTTTTATGACCTCCCTGCACATGCGGCAGAAATTTCTGCGACTGAAAAACAATCCGTTCATCTGAATGTGGTGGTTTCTGCAGCAGGTGTATGGATTTCTGAGAGCTTAATTTAGGCCTCATGCACGCGACCGTAGCCATGTGCACGGCCGTGATTTTCGGGTCGGCCGGGCGCGGAGTGTCACCCAGGAGCCGCCCGCAAAGGAACGAATGGGGCCGCAACTCTCCCGTGGATTTTCGAGGGAATTGCGGCCGCAAAAGCACGTTCGCGTGCATGGGGCCTCAGATGCAGCAGACAGATTTTCTGCAACAATATCTGCTGCATGTGTACGGGGCCTTATAAAGGATTAGTGGTTACTTTAAGATCACGTCTAAACTCACAAAACAAATTTTTCTTTAAATTAACATTTCAAACTGGCACGGTCATTGTCAAACATGTACGATATAGTAATGTATGAAACAGACGTGAATTATGTGTCCAAGTTAGAATGTCGTCAGATATTTTCACATACAATCGCATATGTCAGTACGTGGCACAGAGTCATTCGGCGTCAGCAGGTGTAATATAGGGAACGTTCCAGGAATGACCGAGTCACCTGTGACAGGTGACATCACACCTGCTGCGGCCCGCAGGTCAAGCTCGTCATGAGTTAGTGTTCTAGTCCTGTCAGAGGGGGAGACTATACTGACAAACACACATATGATAGATAGATCACAGCCTTAGGCCTCATGCACACGACCGTAGTGTTTTTCTGGTCCGCAAATTCCAGGACCGTGTTCCGTGAAATGTCATCCGCAGTTCATCCGTATGTAATCCGCAAAATGCGGATGAAAAATAAAAAGCCTAGGTAAAACATGATGACGACAGAACTCATTCCCGGTCGTCGCCTAGCAACACTTCCGCAAATCCGCAAAACTGCGGATGACACACGGCGGTGTATCCGCAATTTCCACGGGCCCATTGACTTCTATTGGCATGTCCGCACCGCATTTGCGGCCCATAATAGGACATGTCCGTAGTTTCTGCGGCACGGATGTGCGGACATGCGGAGAGCCGTGAAAACACGGATAGTGTGTATGGGCCCATAGAAATGAATGGGTCCGCAATTTACCCGTGGATTTGCGGTTGAATTGCGGACGCAAAAACACGGTCGTGTGCATGAGGCCTTAGATAAACACCATGACTCTCAAAGCAATGGTCAAAAAAATACACACCCTGCTTCCATCCTTTACCAAATACATGCGTTTATCAAAATTAACCGATTCCCGTTTAACAGAGTTCAGTCAAAAATCAACACAAAAACACAACAAAACAAGGACCCCATTACTATGACACACCCTAATACATGAACAATAGGAGAGCCTTATTTTAAAACAGAATATAAAAGACAGGGCTGTAAAAAAGATATAGAAATAATTAGTGGGTGGGTGGATTAAAAAACTAAAATCTTATTATTTTAACTGCAGCTTCTTCAAACAACCCTGAAGGGGTTTTGTAAGGTAGGAGAGGCCCTCATAAACCGCTCCCCACCCCCTATAAAGAGATGTGGCCTTGTGTATGGTTTGGGTGTGAGAGGCAGGTATATTTGTTATTGGGTCTTTAGCAGGATAACAAAAAAAAGACATATAGAGAACACAGTGCTTTACGGTTATGTGCCTCCCGTGTATTACAGTATGGTCTGTCTAGGGAGGAAAACGTTATTTTGAATATATTTTGTATTATTTATAAAAAAAATATATTGTATTTTATATTTTACTTATTTTTATTATATATTCTATTTACATTTTACAGATTTAAATTATAAAAACTTTTTAGTTTTGTATCATCCTATTAAATTATAATTACATATCACTACAGAAAGTCCCTTTATTTTTTGGCCCCAAATAAAGAATTGAATACAAAAAATACGAAATATTAATATGCCCACCAACATAATAAAATACATATTAAATCCCAACTGCAAGTGCAGACAGTGAGTTAACCAGATCCTCCCCTCATTATTAATGAAGCAGCAATAACTAAGTCAGCAGTGATGTATCTGAATGTGTTTATTGGGTGGGTCTCCAGACATGAACTTTCCCCCTTTATAGGGTCAGATACTAACTGGGATTGGGAATCATCCCTTATCATTTAGAAATACAGGTATAATGACTTTGGGATTTGAATGATGCAGGAATCCGAGTAGATTAGGCCACATCTCAGACTGGCGGGATAACATGGAGGTAATGATGGATATACATCTCATAGGAAAAGGGGAGATGGAAGAGCAGGCATACATGACTACATTATATATATATCTCTCTCTCTCTATCTCATACACTAATTATAATAAAGCATATGGAGTAGCACACCAGGATGCCAATGCCCACCGTCCTTTTGTGTCTATGTAGTGTATTATGACATTTTATATTATGGATGCCAGGATGCCCCTTGCTTGCTACCCTTATGTGTTGACAGTATTATATAATAATGACTTGGTATTGTACTAATGTCCAAAATATGTAGTTATAAAGCAGCATGGCCCTGTTTCCCACCCTCATATGATCTTTATACAGTGATATAATATAATGGGGTATTATACTTCAGAATGCAGTCTACCAGGATGCTCCCGATTCGCTACCCCCTTACCTTTGCCATAGCATTTGTCGATGAGCCAGCTGAGCGAGGCAGAGATCCTGGCCTGCTGTACATCATATACATCCAAGGGTTTAATCTCTGGCACCAGAAAGCTTTTTTTCATCCTTGTCCTCCTGTGTTGGTGGCAGGGCTAGTGCAGAAGACCCATCAGGGGAGGGAGGGCATATGAATGGGGGAACAGGCACACAGAGAATCCTGCAGGCAGTGCACACAACACAAGGGCAATGAGACAGCCTAGATGATAATCCCCCCTGGTCTATGTGCTCCCACCCCTCTGCTGGGGTCAGTGGGGTTCTGCTGGAGAGCTGTCCTTCAGCACCACATGGAGGGGAGCAGGAATGTGGGGGGCACAGGGCAGAGCTGCATCCAGCTCTGGAGATCTCTTCCTTGCAGCTGTCTCAGGTGCACTGGCTGGCTGTCTCTCTCCTCCCTTCCCCCCTCTCTTGCTATGTGACCTCACTACAGGGAGGAGTCTTTCTGCCTTGCTAACAGGTAATTCAGAATGGACAATGGAGGAAGTGGCAGGCAGTTCCCTGTGCTGGTAATAATCCAGTGATTCATCATGGCTGCAGCTTATTATCTAGAGATGTCTCATTATATGAGCCCACTGCAGGGGGATCATGTGAGGGAGGGTCTGGCATCTTTCTAGGCAGAGCTGGCACTGTATGTGTAGCATGGGAGGCAGATCGGGGCAGGGCATTGTGTTTTCTATTAGCTGTGTGAGATTGTTTTGTGTTATTGTAACATTGGTACAAACAGAACGCTATTGTTACATTATGGTGAACACTGTTGTTACATTATTGTTACATTATTGTTACTATGGGTCACTGCTGCTTCTTATGGTTTCAAGTTTATCTTCGTTCACATCTGCGCTAGGTTCACGTTCCGTCTGAGCTTTCCGTTTCCATCACCCTTGATTTCAATGGTGACGGATCCGGTGCCAATGGTTTCCGTTTGTCCAAGGTGCAAATAAAGTGTTAATAAAAATGGCGGGGGAATGGGTCATAAAAGGTCTGGGTCGTTGAAGGTCACATGCACCATTAAAGTAGTCGTAGACATCATAGATATGAATCATTGCCTGTGTCTATGTAACAACGTCCAGCTGACACATGCTTCAAAAACGCCATATTGCTGTGTTTTATATTGAGGACGCTGCAACGCCATTTTTTTCTGCCGTTTACACCATTTACAGAGCATTGGGGCATGTGTAATAGCATGCAGGGGAGTTGGACTATTTTATTTTTTACATTATGGGTAAGTTCAAATTTAGCGTAAATACTGCGGATTTTCCGCAACGGATTTTGTTGCGGAAAATCCACAGCATAATACGGTAGCAGGAGAGTGGATGAGATTTAGGGTATGTTCACACGCACTAATTACGGACGTAATTCGGGCGTTTTTGCCCCGAATTACGTCCGAAAATAGCGCCTCAGTAGCGTTGACAAACATCTGCCCATTGAAAGCAATGGGCAGACGTTTGTCTGTTCACACGAGGCGTATTTTACGCGCCGCTGTCAAATGACGGCGCGTAAATTGACGCCAGCGTCAAAGAAGTGACCTGTCACTTCTTTGGCCGTAATTGGAGCCGTTATTCATTGACTCCAATGAATAGCAGCGCCAATTACGTCCGTATTGGACGCGGCGTTCAAGCGCCTGCACATGCCTTTACGGCTGAAATTACGGGGATGTTTTCCGGCGGAAACATCCCCGTAATTTCAGCCATTACGGACGCTGCCGTGTGAACATACCCTTAAACAATTGACCAGCAGTGCGGGTTTTTAATCCACAGCATGTTAATTGTATTTGCATCGCTGCTTTTCTGTTGCAGGTTTTCCCCATTGAATTCAATGGAAAGGTAAAGCCCGTAACAAATAGCAAATGTTGTGTTTTGTTTTTTTTCAGTGGAAAGGCAGTGATTCTGCTGCAAAAATCGCAACTCAGAAAAAAAATACAAATCTTCTACTTACCCAGAACTCTGTGCTTCTTCATCCAGGGTAGGCTCCTTGGATGACGTTTCATCCCATGTGATTGCTGCAGCCGATCACAGACTGCAGCGATCACATGGGATGAAACGTCATCCCAGGAAGCCGGTCTGTAGGACGTCAGAGGGATGCGTCACCATGGCTACTGGCAAGACATTCCGGCCGAAAAACTGCAGCACAATTTGGAATTCCCTGTGGCGACAAGGGCGGATACGTTGTGTGCGACATAGTTTGAAGTGTGAAAGAGGCGCCGACATTACAGTTTACTTTGTGTGTACCATGACCTCCGGTTTTTTTACTCTCCTGTTGCCTTGCAGCGCTAGAGACCTGGGTTAGAATCCAAGTTTGTATGTTCTCCCCGTATTTGCGTGGGGTTTCCTCCGGGTACTCTGGTGTCCGCACACTCTCCAAAAACCATACAGATAGGGAATTTAGATTGTGAGCCCCATTGGAGACGATGACTGATGACAACTTCTGTATGGCACCCGTCAGGTCTGTAGGTTCTGTACTTAGATGTTATGGATAAGAGCTCGTCCACGCGCTGCGGAATTTTTCCGCGTTTTTTCTGCCAGAAAAAAAAGCAGAATACAGTAGCAGCATAGTGGATGAGATATAACAAATCTCATCCACATGCTGCGTAAAATTTCCGAGCCGAAATTGACCTGCAGTGCGTATTCTTTGGACCGCAGCATGTCAATTCGTACTACGGAAATGTGCAGAATTGCTGCGTTTTTTTTCTTCAGAGGAGACGTCTCCATCTCCTAACATTGTGAAAAACGCAGCAATTTACGCACCATTTTCTGCCGTAAAACATCAGGAAATGGTGCGTTTTTGCCGCGGCGGAAAGCCTTTGACTTTCAACGGAATTGCTGCAGCAATTCCGATGTGTGTGAACAAGTCCTAACGGGTGTATCCTGTGTGTCAGAGACACGTAGGACCTGCTGTCACTGAACCCATCAGTCCTGCAGACCTGACACAGGATTCAGTGAACTATACAGCTGGTCTGTATACAGGATACAAAGCAGCTGTATCTCAAAAAGTAAAAATAATTTTTAATAAAAACGAATTATAAAGTTTCACCAAACACACTGATTGACCTTTTTATTTAAAAAAAAATGCCTTTAGTCTTTAACCTAAAAAATGGTGCAAGTCGATAAGATAGATGGCGCATTTTACGACGCCCCTTATTTTAGTCACTTTTCAAATTTGACGATTTAGGGGTAAAAAAAAGAAGTCTAAAACACATCAATTGGTGCACGTCGTGTACTTTGTTTTGGCACTGCTGGCATAATCGTTTTTACGCATCTTAGCTACAAAATGGGCACTCCCGCCTAAGAGAGATTTACAGCAAAATGCAAAGTGTGACCTTGACCATATACTCCGCTATTCATTATTGGGGACTTGAAGCCATTTCCTGAATGCTGCGACATCAATGATCTTCTGTAGAACAGTGGGTGACTACTATATTGGTCTAGATAGGAACATGGAGAGCCAAAGTAGTCACCTGCTGGCTGTGGCACTTGAATTTATACAGGCACTTTTGAGCAAATTCAGTAATAAAAAAAAAAAAATCATTAAGGAATCTGAAAAACTGCTGCCCGAATATGTGGATTGTACATACAGTATTATAGGATGGGACAAGCTGCAAGTTTGTGGCCACATTGTGAGAATGGGATTTTTCAAAATCTTCACTACAATGTAACATTTGGCCGCTGTGGTAAATACCCAACCCATGGGAGCAAACCATTAAAATGACACCGAGCATAGGTCTGACCATGAAAAAAATACATGTGGGGCAATGCAAGGAACTAGCCACAATGCAGACAATCTCCCCTATAGAATATCCGTGTATGTGAATATAGGCCTGATAACTGACAATGTTGGCGTGCTGGGCCCATCAGGTACAATCTCCTCATGTGTGATGAGACAAATGCAACTATAGTGTAGCATAGATCCACAAGAAGCTATAGCTCTCCACACATAACAACAGCGCCACCACCAGGATGACACTACACAATGCCTTCTACTTTTTCACACATATTCTGATATTTAAATGTTTTTGTATTACGTAAGTTTAGACTATTGTTTCATTACCATATTGTTGCTCCTGTACTGTGATATGTGGTATTAGATTGTAAGCTCTGGGTTGCAGTCTCCTCTCCCCTCCTCATACCTTGTTTGTCTAGCATTTTTTACTTTAATGTTGTGTTTGGGAATGCTGGGTGATAACTAATATACTTGTTTACAGCACCCACAGCAGATATCACCCAACTTTCCTGGACTCCGTAATTACAAATCTGCCTAGTTATTTAGTGACAAATCCCCAGCTCCTGTATTGTTGCATTATTAGCAGATTTGCTTTCAGAAGTTTTGATTCATGGGGGCCCAAGGACTGAGACCTCCACTGATCGCTTTGTTTCTTATCGGCTTTCCTTGGAAAGCGGAGCGAGCGGTGTACGTACTCATAGACTTTCTATTGAGCCCGTACACGTCTTCCAAGGAAAGCCAATCAGAAACCAAGCAGCACAGCGATCATCGTAAAACCACCTATCAAAAAGTTTTTAAAAAGTTTAGATACCCTTTAATTAAAGGGTGGGAAGTTAAATTGGGGAGATTCAAAGTCCGCTCACACAATTTTTTAAGGACTGAGAGAAGGGGCCATGCAGCAGTACAGAGTATTTCAGTAGAAGGTCTCACGCACATGGCAAAAATCAGAGGCACACAGATGTACAGTATCGGCCTACATAAGTCTATGGGCAACGTATTACGGATACGTACAATACAGCTCATGATGCCTAGGGTTCAGGCTCCATAGGCACCAATTGCATGCAATGTTCTGTGATTTATCTTCTCGACAGTAAAAAAAAACCCGCAAGGTACGAAGCGATAATATGTTAATGCGTTGACATCAAAATAACATTTAAAAGAGCATTACATGGGGAAATTTTTTTGCATGCGATTATTGCTAAGATAAAAAGCAAGTGTCATAAGTGGCCGTGATTTATTGCTGAGAGCTCAGCTCCTGTGCACGGCCATACATACTCCTTTGGGTGCCGAATGTATGGAGATATTCTCCCCAGGAGCAATGCTTCCTTATACTTCCGTACATAAGAAGTCTGATGGAGCATGCCACATACCAAATCTGACAGAAAATAATTCCTGAAATTGGAGGCATGCGCGGGTACATTGAAATTGGAGGCATGCGCGGGTACAATGAAATTGGAGGCATGCGCGGGTACAATGAAATTGGAGGCATGCGCGGGTACAATGAAATTGGAGGCATGCGCGGGTACAATGAAATTGGAGACATACACAGGTTCAGTAGATGCCTTGTGGGCCTCTTTGGAAGTTCCATTTCAGCTCCACACAAAATTGAGCAAATCTGGCCATCTGCATAGCCCCTGTGGGTGCAGTGACATGTACAATCTGGATTATGTGCAGCACAGAGTATTTCAGGAGCTGTGTGTGCTACTATTCATATCACTAGATCATTTAATTTATTTTAATTTCTGTGCTCTTGTTATGAATAAATGAGGTCCCTGCATAATAACAAGGACAAATTGGCTCCCATTGGGTGAATCAGTCATTCTGCATCTAAGTAGGTCATATGCGGACATACCTGGTGGACCTGAACTTCTGGCCTGCGTCCCCTCAGGGCTGCATTGGAAAAAAATTAATGATTTTTCAAATTTAAAGGAGCAGTAAACCTAATAGTAGCAGCTTATAAATGTGCAGCAGTGACATAAAATGAGGCACCTCTGTCAGTCACGTGTACGTAAATGTTTCCACACTCTGAATGTAAAGAAAATGGATTCCTGGAATATTTCAGGAGATATCAAATGTTAGGTGGTGGGCCTCTGAGGAAGGGGATATAATATTCTACCATAGTCATATTTGCAAACATTGTTGGACAGGGGTGTCTTGGGTCTACCAATGGAAACGATTATCGGGGCCCAACAAACAAAAGAACCAATGTTGGTCCAGTAGTGAAGCACAACATTACTGACCCTGACTTACAGCCTGTATTATAGTCCAGAGTTGCATTCACAATTCTACAGTCTTCAGAGCGGAAATCTTACATTATTGCCTGCTTGTTCTGTTCATTTGCATTCTGGGAAGTGTCATGATTACACCACGCTCTGACAGGGCCGTATTTACCATTACGCACTGGAGGGCCAGTGCCTAGGGCGGCATCTTGCTGGGTGCGGCCTCTGCCGCTAATAACAAAAATGACAAATTTTATTTATATTTTGCAACCCTCTCCCCTGCTTCCCACCAGACTTACTATTGAGGCGCTATTTTCGGACGTAATTCGGGGCAAAAACGCCCGAATTACGTCCGTAATTAGTGTGTGTGCACATACCCTTAGAGCTGCTGGCCCACGTGACCGCTCATGTGCTAGTGCAGAGCGACGCACGGCACCCTGTAGTGTCCCCCAATCAGCGCTCCCTGCTTCTACACAGAAGGGGGAGGATAGTGGTGTTGCTATCAGTGTGTGAAGAGTGGGAGAAGAGGGTTGCATTGACAATCCAACACAATGGGCAGCACTTTGAACACATTTTATAAGTGGTCAGAAACTTGTAAATAACTCATAAAAGAATAAGGTAACGTTAAAACCAAGCACACCATTGTTTTTCTTGTGAAATTCTCGATAAGTTTGATACATTGAAAAAACTAAAGTTGGATACAAAATGGCCAACTTCAAAATGGCCGCCATGGTCAACACCCAGCTTGAAAAGTTTCCCCCCTCCCATATACTAATGTGCCACAAACAGGAAGTTAATATCACCAACCATTCCCATTTTATTTAGGTGTATCCATATAAATGGCCCACCCTGTATATGGCAGGGACACTTGGTTATCTATCTTCAGGCTCCCTGCGCCATTATGTCTGGTGGCGGTTATTTCTAGCTATGCTACAGCTCGCTCCCAGGGCCCTAGTTTCCTGCTTCACCATGACTGTGCCCCCCCCGGACAAAATTCCAATTTTCAAATGTTTTCAAAAAATGTTTGGGCTTATTAGGCGTCAACTCTTTGGAATTTGACACTCACTCGTTTCGCATTGGTGCATCGACGGTAGCGGAAGCAGCAGGGCTGCCAGATTCCGATGTTAAGAGAATTGGTCGCTGGAAGTCGGATGCTTTCCGGCGCTATGATCGTCCTAATTTGTTGACATAATAATTATCTTTCTGTTTCTTTTGTTTCTTAGGTTTGAAGAGGCCGTTGGTGTGGCTACTGGGGCATTCGTATAGTTATTGGGCTGCAAGCAGAGGTTTCCTGGAAAGGCTTCCACGGTCTAAAATGGCTCCAGGTTCTCCACGAAGTTGTTGCCCTGAGCAAAGTTACGCATGGGCCTGCAGTCTTGGTCGTGCATGTTGGGGAAAATGATCTCTGTTCTGTTAGAGTGTCCGGGCTTATATCAATTATAAGGGCAGATTTTGACCAATTTGCCACGTTCTTTCCCGATTTAATGTTAGTCTGGTCGGAGATAGTCCCCAGTCTCTCGGCTATTGAGAGAGCGAGACGCATGGTAAACATGCGAGTGTCCAGATATGTTAGGTCAAAAGGGGGTGTGGTCATTCGTCATCGTCAACTAGAAGGGGACAACAAAGGTTTGATGTTATCCGATGGAGTACATTTGAATGACATTGATCTGGACATCTTCTTGTCTGGGCTTCAGGATGCTATTGAGAGGGCCCTTTTTCTTTTGGCAGGTGGGGGCAGGAGCTCGGGGTAGGGGTACACCTCGCCCCTATGGTGGTGTGGAAGGACCTTGTTCGTTCCGGGATTATGAGAGAACAGTCACCTGCCGTATTAACAAAGACGTGCCCACCGCGGCTGCGGCGGCGGGGCACGCGAGGTGACGTTTATTCCAAGGATCAACAATCTCATCCAGAGATAGCTACGGGCAAGGTTTTTTCCTCCATGCCTTAAATAAAGCTGTGGCCTACCCCCACTTTATACCCACGCTTAGTGTAAGTGTAGTTTATTTTAGGAATGCAGGCCATTGATATTATATCTCGGTAGTCTAGAGATCCGCAGTGAGAATATGCTCTTGTTATTTGAAGGAGGAGCTGGACGTGATTTTATGTACTTGTGTGGGATACCGGGCATGGTTAGGGGGTGGCTTAAAATTTGGTGCAACGCACTATAGTGTCCCTCTTTTCCAGATTCAAAAGTTGGGAGGTATGATTATCTATCTATCTATCTATTGATCTATCTATTGATCTATCTATCTATCTATCTATCTATCTATCTATCTATCTGTCTGTCTGTCTGTCTGTCTGTCTGTCTGTCTGTCTGTCTGTCTGTCTGTCTATCTATCTCATATATCACTATCTATATCTATCTGTTTCATATCTATCTATTTATCTTTCGTGGAAGGAGCCACCATTTCTAACCAGTCAAGGGCTCCTGTAGTAACCTCAGGCATTCAGCAGACTTACCCCTAAAATTTACCCTAGTGTTGACCTCAATGCCTCAATTGTCAGCCACAATACCACCCCAGTTTCCGTCACATTGCCACCATTTAGCTAGTTACAATACTCCTGATTTTCAGCCACAATCCCCTTATCGCCAGCAACAAAACATAGAGTGTTACAGAGGCACTGTCTTTTAGTGCCAGCAGGATGGGGGTTTGTGTAGAAAGCATAGATGTGCTGGAAAAGCATGGAGCCAAAATTGTCTGTGCAGCAAGTTGAAGAGGCAAGTTGTCCTGGAAAAAGTCATTACGGTCTGGGCGGGAAAGCGAACTGTGAGTCACTGGATTTCATTGTTTATTCTGTCTTGGACTGCGCTTGATCAGTATTTTATTAAAGGAGTTACCTGGGAAGAAATAGTTTTGTTTTTTTCTCAGGGGCTGCAAATGGAGTAAATAAAACAAAAAAGCAATACTTACCTATACTTGCCCCAGCGATCCAGCACTGCTGTTCCGGCGGCTGTTTACATGCACGTAGCATGTGACCGCTGAAGCCAATCCGAGGGCTCAGCTGCCATATGTTACATTTATGGCATTATGCCAGAAATACAATTTGTCACCAATAAACCCCACTGAGCCCTCTGATTGGTTGCAGCGGTCACATGCTCACTGGCGTAGCTATAGGGGTCGCAGCGGTCGCAATTGCGACCGGGCCCCGAAGCCAGGGGGGCCCTCCGCACCACATCAATAAAAAGTTACTATAGTAACTCGGGCCGCGGGCCCCTGTTACTATAGTAACAGACTGTACTTACCTTCCTGGTTCCGGATCGCAGCGGAGGTCCTGACGTCAAGCGCTGTGCGCAGCGCATGACGTCACAGCGCTATGCGCCGCGCACAGCATCGAGACGACAGAACTACCACCGCGGCTGAAGAGGAAGGTAAGATTAGCCCTGACTGGCGGGGTCTAACTCCCGGGACCCGCCAATCAGCTGTTTTGAAGGGGCCGCAGCACTCGTACGAGAGCTGCTCCCCTTCATTCCGGTCACACTGTGAATCGGTGTCAGCGATTCACAGTGTGAGCGAGTAGTGAAATGAAGGGGAAGCAGCTCTCGTACGAGTGCTGCGACCCTTCAAAACAGCTGATTTGCGGGTCCCGGGAGACGGACCCCGACACATCAGCTATTGATGGCCTATCCTGTGGATAGGCCATCAATGTTTAGGGACTGCACAACCCCTAAGCCTATGATGTAGCAGGCTTAGGGGGCACATGAGACAGGATCACAGATTGTGTGATGCTGTCTGCTGGGCCCTGTATCTAAGCCAATCACATGGTAGGCTTAGATACAGGGCCCATGTGTGATCCTGTATGCTGGGCCCTGTATCTAAGCCAATCACATGGTAGGCTTAGATACATGGCCCATGCGTGATCCTGTCTGCTGGGCCCTGTATATAAGCCTACCACACTGTAGGTTTAGATACAGGGTCCAGCAGACAGTAATCTTATACTGTATAAGATTACTGTCTGCTGGACCCTGTATCTAAGCCTACGTTGTGGTAGGCTTAGATACAGGGTCCCACAGACAGTATCACACATGGGCCCTGTATCTAAGCCTAACATGTGTTACTAATCGGTTTTTTTGTGTGTTTTCTTACAGGTTCGGTCGTTGGACTACGTCGGATTCCAGGACTACTTCAATGACGGATTTTTTTTTATTATCAATAAAATGGTTAATGGGGGTTGTGTGTTTTTTTTTTTTATTTCAATAAAATAGTTTTTCTATGTCTTTGTTTTTTTTTTAAACTATATTACTACCGCCTTAGTAATGGCCGCCGGCTGATTGACAGCATCCATTGCTAAGGCGGGGCTTAGTGTTAGCCAGTGCAGAAGCTAACACTAACCCCCTTTATTACCCCGGTACCCACCGCCACCAAGGGTGCTGGGAAGAGCCGGGTACGATCCAGTACCTGACCATCTGTAGAGATGGCCGGTCACTGGGGCGGCCGCAGGCTGGTAGTATCAGGAGGGGAAAGGCCAGATACAGTGGCCCTTCCCACCCTAGTAATGCTAGGCTGCTGCTGCTTTATTGTACCTGGCTGGTTATGAAAAATGGGGGGGACCCCACGTCATTTAAAAAAATAATTCATAACCAGCCAGATACAACACAGCAGCAGCAGCAGGCAGCATTACCAGGGTGGGAAGGGCCACTGTTTTTGGCCTTCCCCAGCCTAATACTACCAGCCTGCGGCCGCCCTGGTGCCTGCCCGTCACTACAGATGGACGGGTACTGGTTCGTACCCGGCTCTTCCCAGTACCCCTGGTGGCGGTGGGTACCGAGGTAATAATGGGGGTTAGTGTTGGCCTCTGAACCTGCTAACATTAAGCCCCGCCTTAGTAATGGAGGTTGTCAATCAGCCGGCGGCCATTACTAAGGAGGTGATAATAAAGTTTAAAAAGATACAAACACATAGAAAAAATATTTTGTTGAAATAAAAAAACACAACCCCCATTAACCATTTTATTGAGAATAAAAAAACGCAGTCATTGAAGTCCTCGTATCCGAAGTCCAACAACCGAACCTGTAACACAAACGCACAAAAATAATCAGTAATACATAAAGAAGCAAAATTACTATTCTTACCTTTCCTGGGTCCAGCGCTGGAGCCGCAATGTCAGCGAGCTGAGCCCTGTATCTAATCCGATCATGTGTGATACTGTCTGCTGAGCCACTGTATCTAATCCTATCATGTGTGATACTGTCTGCTGAGCCACTGTATCTAATCCTATCATGTGTGATACTGTCTGCTGGGCCCTATATCTAATCCAATCATGTGTGATACTGTCTGCTGAGCCACTGTATCTAATCCTATCATGTGTGATACTGTCTGCTGAGCCACTGTATCTAATCCTATCATGTGTGATACTGTCTGCTGGGCCCTATATCTAATCCAATCATGTGTGATACTGTCTGCTGAGCCCTGCTATCATGTGTGATACTGTCTGCTGGGCCCTATATCTAATCCTATCATGTGTGATACTGTCTGCTGAGCCACTGTATCTAATCCTATCATGTATGGTACTGTCTGCTGAGCCACTGTATCTAATCCTATCATGTGTGGTACTGTCTGCTGAGCCACTGTATCTAATCCTATCATGTGTGATACTGTCTGCTGAGTCATTGTATCTAATCCTATCATGTGTGATACTGTCTGCTCAGCCACTGTATCTAATCCTATCATGTGTGATACTGTCTGCTCAGCCAATGTATCTAATCCTATCATGTGTGATACTGTCTGCTGAGCCAATGTATCTAATCCTATCCATAGTTTACAGGGTCGTAGTGCTATAGATATGCTATGCTGTCTCCTATACACACATTTTTTTGGGGGCGGACACATATGTATTGGGGCTATTTCCCCTGACATTTTAAGCCCTGAGGGTATGTTCACACGGCAGCATCCGTTACGACTGAAATTACGGTGCTGTTTTCAGGAGAAAACAGCACTGTAATTTCAGCCGTAATGGCATGTGCAGGCGTCTTTCGCTGCGTCCATTACGGACGTAATTGGAGCTGTTTTTCCATGGAAAACGGCTCCATTTACGTCTGAAGAAGTGACAGGCACTTCTTTGACGCGGGCGTCTTTTTTACGCGCCGCCTTTTGACAGCGGGGCATAAAAAATATGACCGTCGGCACAGAACATCGTAAGACCCGTAAATAGGGTGTGTGAACCCAGCCTTAGTGACGCCCCGGCTGCTAGTGCTGCATTGTTAGGTTACTTAGGAGACCCAGCGATGCAACTGAAAGCTGCGGACCGTCGGCCATTAGGAGTTTGCGAGGGGGCCCAATAAGAACATTTGCATCGGGGTCCATGATCCTTTAGCTACGCCCCCGCACATGCTATGTGCATGTAAACAACCACCGGGAGCATTGGTAGAACGATCGCTGGGGTCAAGGATAGGTAAGTATTGCTTTTTTTTTTTTTTTCAATTTCATATGCAGCCCCTAAGAAAAAAAAAACATTTTCCAGATAACCCCTTTGATTTATGCACTGTGTTGATGTGCTGCAGTAAGGTGGAATCAATGTATTAACTTGATGGTAATTTTGGTATTCCCATAGTGATTTATATTCAGCAAAAGTATTGTAGTGTTATCCAGTCACAATATGGTAGTGTTATCCAGTCACAATATCGCGGTGTCATCCAATCATGGTATGGTGGTGTTATCCAGTCACAATATAGTGGTGTCATCTGCTCACGGTATGGTGGTGTTATCCGGTCACGGTATGGTGGTGTTATCCGGTCACGGTATGGTGGTGTTATCCGGTCACGGTATGGTGGTGTTATCCGGTCACGGCACGGTGGTGTTATCTGGTCACAATATAGTGGTGTTATCCGGTCACGGTATGGTGGTGTTATCCGGTCACGGTATGGTGGTGTTATTCGGTCACGGTATGGTGGTGTTATCCAGTCACAATATTGTGGTGTTATCCGGTCACGGTATGGTGGTGTTATCCGGTCACGGTATGGTGGTGTTATCCGGTCACGGTATGGTGGTGTTATCCGGTCACGGTATGGTGGTGTTATCCGGTCACGGTATGGTGGTGTTATCCGGTCACGGTATGGCGGTGTTATCCAGTAACAGTATGGTGGTAATATTTAGTTACCGTATTGTAAGTATTTGGAGTAGGGCTTATCTATGTATACATATTCCATATTCTGGTACAGCATAGTATGCCCTATATTTCCCAGTACAATACATTAGTCTTGGGGAACACAGTCCACACCACTGAACCCCAGGACCTGACTGTGCACTAGGCAGCAATGCCACTGAGCGCCATTTACATTTATCAATTGTGCTATCAACTATTTTTACGCCGTCACAATTCATACGTTTTATCATTGATCTACTTTTTTGGTAACACTGACCAATTATTATGATTGCTTATAAATTAGCAAATCATGACATTAATTGACAAGTTTAATGCTGAGTTAACATTGCATTTTTTTTGTTGTGTTTTTAAAATATCCATGCGTTTTTACAAAGACTTTCAGCTGTAATCTGGTTTTTAATTTTCTAGTCGTAGGCTTACAGCTTGTAAAATGCATGAGTAATTTAAAAAAAAGCGTGCGTTTTTTAGATCCGTATATCTTTCCAGCTTTTCAAAAATGCAACAAAAACGCACAATGTGAACCCAGCCTAAATTGGCCTTTAATGGGGACGTATTAAGACTCTGTGCCTAGGGCAGCATTGAGCTGTAAATACGGCCCTGAGTCAAGGCCAGGCGAAAAAATCAACAACAAAGTATTCTTCAGAACACAAGGGACAAAGTCACAGAACATGCGGGGCCACGATATAGGTCGCTCAAGGAGGTCCCATAAAAAAGGGGAATTACAAACAGCAAAGAAATGCACTAGACACTACTGTGGCATACGTGGCGCTATAGAATCTCAAGATCAGTTTTGATTAGCCTTTAATTCACCCCAATACCAGGTGATGTTATTACATTTATATAGCGTGAACAGTTTGTGTAGAAATCTCTGGAAATATTCTGAAAGCCCTCATTTATCTATACAATACATAGCAACTCTAATGCTTTGTTACGTGAGTTCATGAATACTGAACCAACTTATGTAATATAAAGTACACAAAACATTACGGCACTAAAAACGTATTTAAATAAGAGCTGTCACCTCTCCTGGCATGTCTATTTTATTAGATACTTGAATTTCTGATGAAATAACAACTCTGGGACGTATTTTCTAAGAAATCTGCATTGTGCTGTTCCTCTGTTATTACTCCTAGAAATTTATGAATAAATTGCAACTGGGTGTTACCAATCTCCTTGTCAAAGGGACGTGTCCCTACACAGTGCCAGCACTGATTGGACATTATTAGACACACCTCCAACTGGTAACACCCAGTTGTCAATTTAACCATACATTTCTAGGAGGAATAATAAGAATGGCAAAATTTAGAGTTCTAATAAAAGATGATCCAGAGTGGTTATTTCATTGGGAATACAATTATTTACTAAACCAGATATGTCAGGAGAGCAGACAAGTCCTCTTAAAGGGGGTATATTCCTTATAATAAAAAAGACATATTTATCAAGGGAAGAATAGAGATTTTACCTTGAAATTAACAGTGGAAGCATCCAAACATGTATACCCCTTTCAAAGGAGTTGTCTGAGGTAATGTATTTAGAATTAGAGGTGGTCAAACTTCAGTGACCCCTGACAATTGCTAGAATAAAGTGGCAGCGGTGCACAGGAAAGTTCTGTGTCACTTTGCCCCCTATCAGCTCTGTTCAGCTTTTTCCTGATCGGCCACATGGTCAGCTATTGACTACAATGGACTGACCATGTGGCCTCTGAAGAAAGCGGATGACTGTGACCCCCGCCGATCGGACATTGATGGCCTATCCTACTGATATTCTACAACGCTCTAGCCTAAGACAACCCGTTTCAGTATTAAGATCAGTATGGAAAGTATGAATATATTCCTGTAGAAAAGTAATAAGGGTATTAGCTAGTTTTCTAAATTAAGAATGTGATACCGATCTCCATAACAATTATTCAATGCTATGAACAAAACAGTGATAACGTCACAGAAAATTCCAGAAATAAAATATTGTATCATAAAACATGAGGCAGGAAACGTGAATAATAACACATCAGCGGACAGTTCAAATGTAAGTGATCATTGACTTATAGTCGTGAATGTGACACAAAACACAATAAAAATGGAGTAACAAGTAATGGTAACAATAAGTAACCATGGGGTAACAAGTAATCATGAGGTAACAAGTAATCCTGGGGTAACAAGTAATCATGGGGTAACAAGTGATAATGAGGTAACAAGTAATCATGGGGTAAAAAGTGAACATGAGGTAACAAGTGAACATGAGGTAACAAGTGAATATGAGGTAACAAGTAATCATGGGGTAACAAGTAATCATGGGGTAACAAGTGATCATGAGGTAACAAGTGAACATGAGGTAACAAGTGAACATGAGGTAACAAGTCATCATGAGGTAACAAGTCATCATGGGGTAACAAGTAATCATGGGGTAACAAGTGATCATGAGGTAACAAGTGATCGTGAGGTAACAAGTGAACATGAGGAAACAAGTGAACATGGGGTAATAAGTGATCATGAGGTAATAAGTGATCATGAGGTAACAAGTAATCATGAGGTAACAAGTGATCATTACGTCCGTGGAAATGGATATGCGCCGGTTGCGACCTCGGTTGCTGTTAGGTAATGGCGCCATTACCTATGAGCGACCGAGGTCGCTAGCGCCGCATATCCATATCCATGGGCGTAATCCGTGTCTGAAGAAGGTCGAATGTATAGACCGAAATGTTAAACCTATTTTTGGATTACTACTTTTCGCTATATGTGAAATAAAATATCACTTATTGCATAATACCTTGGAGTGCTGAGTTCCCATTTTTTATACGTTGGCGTGGAAGCCTACTCACGCACCCTTGAAACACGGAGTGCTGTGGGATCAAGAAAGTAGACATCACCTCCAGCCAGGACGCGATGTCTATTCACACTCCCGACACTCTGGTAAAGTTTCTGTGGGACTTAATCACACAGCACAGCGTGATCTCGCGAGATCACGCTGTGCCGTGAGTAAGTCCCAGAGTAACTTTACCGAAGTGTCGGGAGTGTGAATAGACATCGAGTCCTGGCTGGAGGCAATATCTATTCACTCTCAAGACAATTCAGTTAAGTTAATGTGGGTGTAAGTGACAGCACAGCGTGATCTCGCGAGATCACTCTGTGCTGTGAATACAAATGGACACGAATGGAGAGAAGTGTATGACGCTGATTGGTCGGCGTCATACACTTCTCTTTACAATGCCCACTTGGTCAAAAGTTAAAAAACGCCCAGTTGGGAATTAAGAAACGAATTAGTATAAATCTAATTATAATAATAATAATTCATAACTTGCTCAAAAATGATCATTTTTCAAAATAAAAACCACTGTTGTTATCTACATTATCCCCCAACCCTGACTATCCCACAATTGCGCAAATGCGCCATCGCCTGGCTGTCCCTGGGCAGGTTTCCCAGCAGCCGCCGTGAGGACTCCGTCCCGACATCCAGGCCGTCCCGAATCTCCACCGGCCATCACAACTCCTGGTAGAGGACCTCTCCAGAACATTCAGTTCTTCATCAGTAAGTTCCCCATCTAACTGGGACTCCCCAGCCACCATTGCCGCTCCGTCTGCGCATGCAGCCGCAGGGAATTCTAGCTCCGCCCCTCCTCCACACCGCACATGCCGCCGACCAGCCGGAATGACCAGGCCGCAGAGCTGCGAGACCAGCTCTGCAGGCCCAACGCTCCCCCCTGCTCCAGCAGGTGAAGCAGCTCCAGACGTCCTCCTCCGAGAGCCCGTGCGCTGCTGGGTACGGGTGGCTCCCGCCACAGGTAAGCTCACCTGCCTGACTGCCTCCCCGGCCGGCCTCTCACCAGGGGATTCAGCCACTGCACACACCGCTTCATCTCATAGGTTAGAAGGGGGAGGAGGGACGGCGCGCCTTCCGCTGGGTTCCGCCGACGCACAGGATTATTCCCCGACCGCAAGCCCGCCGGAGCAGAACGCCGACGGCTGGCAAGCACGGGAGGGTCCCTGGTGGGGCTCCTTAACTGGTGCCGAACCCTAGCGGTAGCCTCGGGACTAAGGCGCTCTGGCGGCCTAGAATGGCTGGCCCACTCCCGGACCGTAGGTTCCGCCGCCGCCTTCCCACTTCCAGACACTGCAGCCATTAGCGTGGCCTGCACCCATTCCTGGCCCCGCTGTGTCACAGCATCGCGGACAGCCGCCAAAAAATCGTCCATGGAGGACGCCATACCTGTTCTAACTAAACGAACTGCTCCTAGACTTCAAACTGCTCCCTCCAACTTCTCTGTACTGGCACCAACTGAGGTACCCTCTACTTTATATATCACCTACCCAGTCCATGCCCATACCCCCATCTAGTGGCCTAAACTGAATAGTGCAGACCCCTATCACTTATTCCCACTAATCCCATTAATGATCCTGCGTACGTCTACCCCAGTCAAGCCGCACTCCGCTACGGTTTCTCCCCGCTGCATTGCTCTCCATATGTTGTGCCCAGTTTGTGCCACTAAGACAAATATCTCATAAACTGTTAAGCCAGTTCTACCGGGTATAAAATGTCATATGTGTGGACGTAAACTGCTAGTTGGGCACGCTGTAGGGCTAAGAAGGGAGGGAGCGCCATTTGGCTTTTGGAGCGCAGATTTTGCTTGGTAGTAGTCCTGTTTGGGGTTTTACTGGCATTTCAGTTTATAATGTGGGATCATATGTAATCTGTGCGGAGTACATCAGGGCATAATAATGGGGTAAATAAATAATTCATAGATGTGTGGCCACTGATAAATGGTGCCCGATCTTATCCGCTTTTGGAACGCTCTGCACATCTTTCGTTACCATATTCTGAGAGCCAGAACTTTTTTATTTTTTCTCCACCGGATCTTATTTGTTGCAAGTCAATCTGTAGTTTTCATTGGTACCATTTTGGAGTACATGCAATTTTTTGACCACTTTTTATTACATTTTTTTGGCAAGCAAGGTGACCAAAAACCATCAATTCTGACAATGTTTTTTTTTGCTTTTTTTTTTACAATGTTCTCCCTGGGATAATAAAATACATTTTACTTCATTCTGCGTGTCGATACGATTACGGTGAGACCATATTTATATTGTTTATTTTATGCTTTGCAGCGTTTGCACAAAAAAAACACTTTTTTTTAAAAATAATTTATTTTTTGTGTCCCCATATTCTGAGAGCCATAACTTTTTTATTTTTGCATTGACAAGGCTGTGTAATGACTTCAAGGGAATGTGTCACTAGAAAATTATTACATTTTTTTTCAGTTAAACAATTGTTATTTAAGTGATTACACATTGTTTTAATTTTTTTAATTTTTTCACAAGTCAGGAAATATTATAAATTAGATTCGAATTTATAATGTTTCCATGTGCTGGGCACTAGAGGGAGCAGTTCCCAAAATTGCAGCATGGTCCATGTGGTAAAGCAACCTCATTGATTTATGCTGCAAATTTGGGGTGGACACACTCTCTCTAGTGTCCTTACACAATCCCCCCCCCCCTTCTTCTGGCTAGTGCCAGGAGAAGGAAGGGTTTTAATCTTTAAATCTGTGTGCCGCCATTTTCTGAGCGACTGCACAGTGTAGGAGGATTAGATACAGGGCTCAGCAGACAGTATATAATACACGAACATAATACACACATAATAACAACATAATAACAACATAATAACACACGAACATAATACACGCATCACATACACGACCATAAATTACCTGCCGCCTCCGCTGGTCTACGCTCCTATTCCTTGCGCCTGAACATATGGCCGGAAGCCGCAGCCGAAAGTCGTCATCTGACTGTCCGGCAGCGGCTTCCGGTCCACATGAAAATGGCGCCGGATTTCACTTTGCGAACGAGCTTCGTTTTGGTCTGTGTGGGAGCGGCTCATGCGCCGTTCCCACACAGACGGCATACGCTTCTAAGAATGGAACGGCTCCCGTTCGCATTCTCTATGGGGATGTATGTGCCGTATCCCATCTCTGTATGTGTCGTTAATCGACACATATAGAGATTTAAAAAAATGGCAGCCCCCATAGAGAAGTAAAAGTAAGAACAATGTAAAAAGTAGAAAATGAAAACACAAATAAATAAAATTTATGTTAATATCATACTAAAAGCAATATGATAAAAAAAAAAAAAAATTCATTACACCTTCCCTTTAAAGGGGTTTTCTAAGGATTCTGTTTCCCTAGAGTTGGTATCCTCTGGTCCCCAACACTCCTTGTTCATCCACAGCACCTGACCACAGTGGCCAATCACTCTCCACCATGGTAAACGCCATGTAATACTACCATGCTCAGCCAACTGCAACTTCCCCTTACAAATTTAGGCGGGATTTACACGACCGGGTCGTTCCCGAGCCCGAGTATCGGCCGGTAAAATCGGCCATTTTGCCCGGCCGGTTTGCATTAAGTTTTGCATCCGTGCCGGGCCGTGCAGATCCGGACAGTGACATCAGCGGCAACTCCTGAAGGGGAATCCCCATGTGTTCGGGGATTCCGCTTCAGGAGTTTCCCCTGATGTCACTGCCCAGATATGGACAGAGACATCAAGCGCTCTGTCCAGGAGCGGAATCCCCGAAAACACGGGGATTCCGCTCCTTCAAGAAGCTAAAGTGTGGCTAGCACATAGCAGAGCAGGGAGATACCTCCCCGCTCTGCTATAGTGGCGTCGCTACAGTAGTAGCAGCCGCAGCAGCAGCTGCAGCTGCTAGCGGCGCCATCGAAGGTGTCGCCGGGCCAGGGTGCTTTTCAAGCAGGGGAAGGGAGCCAGCGCAGCGCTCCCTTCCACCTGCTGTACACCCCGGCCCTGCCACACAGTGTACAGCGATGCCATTCGTCCGAATGGCATCAACTCCTCCTCCTCACATGCACTCTGCGCTGTGAGGAGCAGGAGATAGAGCGCAAGCGCCGGGAAACCCGGCCATCACTCGGAACACATTCCGGTGATGGCCGTGTAATACCCGGCCCCATAGACTTCTATGGGAGCCGGGCGGCCGGGTACCCGGGCAAAGATAGAGCATGTCCCATTTTTTGACGGCCGGATTTCCCGGCCGTCAAAAAATCGGTCGTGTTTATAGCCCCATTAGGGGTCTATTATTCCTAATGCAGCCGGGTGCCGGACGATTTATGAACGGCCGGCACCCGGCCGGGAAACCCTGCCGTGTGAATGAGGCCTTAGCTGTTTAGCAGGGGTCTCGGGATCTGCAGCTAGACCTTTACCTGATCATATTAAAAGTGTTGCCTATGTGGCCAGACCGCATTTTGACATGCCATTATATTGTAATTTCGGCCTGGCCACAATAGGACGTAATGCTACGGATTGGCACAGGAGCTATGCCCATGCCATCAGCGTTGGATGCCAGCTGTAATATACATACCACATCATGCTGCAAGAGCCAGGATCAGAGATAACTCCAATCCCGCCTGTTTAACCCCTAAGATCCTGCAGGCAAAAGCGACTGTGGCATCTAAGTGGTACAGAGGGAGGGGGCATACTCTGTCACGCCATCGATGCCCCATAGTGTGATTGTGGTAAGCCAATGGGTTGCAATGGCTGCCAGGGTCTTAACAAAGGCCCCCAAGCCTGCCATGCCTATTTGCCTTTGGCACATATAATATATTGCCTGTCATATAATATATTGCCTGTCAGTTTTACACGGACTGGCAATAATGCTTTGGTATACTGAATATACCAAAGCATTATAAAATCAATTAAAGCGATCGCAAGTCCCCTGGTGGGGCTAAAATAAGAATTTATTAAGAAAAATAAAAGTATGTAACAAAAAATAAAAAGTGGTTTTATTGTGCAAAAGTGTAAAAAACAACATCCTATACATATTTGGTTTCACCACATTCATAACATCCTGTAAAATAGAGTTAGCACATTATTTATATTGCGGTGAGCAATGAGAAAAACAAAAGTAACAACGTCGGGAAAAAAAAAGATAATCAATAAGTTATTTGTACCCCAAAATGGTGCCAATAAAAAATACGACTTGTCTCGCAAAAAAAAAACAACACCTCGTACGGCTACATCGACAGAAAAGTTGAAAAGGTACTGCTCTCAGAATGCGGCGATATCAAAAAGTTTTTTTTTCCCCCATGAACTGTGCTATTATTGTGCAAAGAATAGTAAAGAATAAAAAAACTATACATATTTTGTATCGGCATAATCGTACCGACCCATACAATAAATTGAACATGTTATTTATGCCGTATGGTGAATGGTGTAAATTAAGGAAAAACTACTGCTTTTTTTTAAATTTCCCAGCCAAAATTAAAATCAATAGGTTTAATGTACCCCAAAAGGGTGCCATACAAAAATACAACTCAATCCCCAAAAAACAAGTCCTCATACAGCTATGTCGACAGAAAAATAAAAAACTTATGGCTCTCCGGATGAAGCAACGCAAAAATGAAAAAATTCCTGCGGTCCCTAAGTAGGTTTGGTCTTTAAGGGGTTAAAGACTGATCATGGAGAAGGAGGTCACCAAAGCAATCGTAGTCTTTAAACCATGTCTACAACGATCAGCCAAGCATAGTAGGGGATCAATGCAAGTAGGAAACAACATCTGGGGTTGGTTTTTAATAAATTTTTTAATACATGCATTATGTCGGCAGTTCCACATCTTTATGTTTGAAGTCTGATACTGAAAATGTAATCATGAGAAAAAAGGGGCCTAGCCCTTTTCTATGGGCTATGTGGAAGGGGGGGGGAACAAAAAATAGATTAATATAGTTTACAGTAAAAAAAAAAAAGTCCCAAGTAAAAAAACAACAACATTTTTCCCCTTACAAAATGCCTAATTAGGAAAAAAATTAAAAATATACACATAATTGGTATATCCATAACGACCCGAACTATAAAACTATCATGTTATTTAACCCACACATTTTTTATTGTTCAAAAGTAGTAAAATATAGAAAAACTATATGAATCTGGTATCACCGTAATCGTAAATTGTAAAATAAACGCAAATAAAATGCAGAATTTCGACTCTATCCAAAGTACAGTAAAAAATAGTGTAGACTCTAACCAAAAAATTTTAAAAGTTCATGAATAAGTTATATGTACCCCAAAATGGTGCCATTAAAAAATACATCTCATCCCACAACAAACAAACCCTCACACGGCTATGTCGACGGAAAAATAAAAAAAGTTATGGCTCTTGATTTGCAACGATGGAAAAACAACAAAAACGGCAACTATGTATATACAGGGAATTTGAAGTCAGGGGCATAACTAGAGTCCTATGGGCCTCATGGCAAATTTTGCACCTGGGCTCCTCCTGGCCCTGCTTGTAGCTTGGATGCGTGGACACTCGTAGGTTTGGGACAATTTACTATGTAAAATTATACACCTTTAAATTATATAGTCATAAAGTTACCACATAATACCGCTATCCACTCTACAAGGAACAAATATCACCATACTGTTACTGAACAAAACCCTGAATTCCAAGGCCAATATTACCAATGGTACCACTATATAAGAGACAAATAATGCCGCCACACCACGACCACATATTACCACCACATAGTGACTAAATAATACCACTATCCTGTTACTGAATATTACCACCATAGCGTGACCACGTTACCACATAGTGAATGAATAATATTACCATACAGTTACTGAATAATATCTCCACATTATGACATTATTGATCGTCAAAACTGAAAGGGACAGTGCAACAGTAAGGCTGGGTTCACACGACCTATTTTCAGGCGTAAACGAGGCAACGTAATTTGAGCGTTCTTCATTGAACTCAATGAAGAGCAGCTCAAGATTTACGAGCGTCACAGACGCCTCGTATATTACGAGGAGCAGCATTTACATGTGAAACGAGGCAGCTGTTTTCTCTTGAAAACAGTCTGTCTTTTCACACGTAAATGCCTGCTATCGTGTGCACATACACTGAGAGATAAAGGCACAAATGATAAATAAATCTGTCTCTAAATTCCCCTCAACGTGTAACAAAAAGATAAGACAAAACCAAAAAGAAAAGCACCAAGTTGTGACACAAAATTCTTGCTTTCTACGACTCCAGACTTCGCTAAGGGATTTATCAGAAATAACTTTAAAGGAACCTGTCAGCAGTTTTGAGGCCTCAAAACGTCTGACAGCGTGATATAGGGGATGTGGAGAAAATTTTAAATTCACAGCTTTTCTCAGGCATGGAAGCTACATGACCGAGAAAACGACGTTTGGTTCCCCCGGCACTGCGGTCGCAAGTACAACTCTCTGCTGTAGTAGCCAATCAGGAAACCTCCAGAGCCGTCACTCAGAGTGGAGGGGCGGGGCTTGTGGCCTGCAGTGCAGGAGCACTTACACATCAATTCCCGCCTCGACGGCACTTGCGATCGGCACGCCGGAAGAATTAGACATCGTTTCCTCGGTTATGCAATGTGCATGACCAAGAAAAAAAGGTAAATTTAAAATGCCCTTCCCATCCTCTATATCACCCTGTCGGCAGTTTTGAGACCTCAAAACTGCTGAAATGTTCCCTTTAAGTCTATTTTTACTATAGGTTTTACTTTGTGTTTCTCATGTTTAGCACGTGGATCAGGGGCGTAGCTAAGAAACACTGGGCCCCATAGCAAACTTTTGACTGGACCCCCCCTCCCCGCCACACGCAGCCCGCCCTTGTAGATAGTGCCCCCCTGTAAATAGTGCCATACAGTCCCCCTGTAGACAGTGATATACAGCCCCTCCGGATGCAGATCCAATTGAATATTATGGCAGAGCAGGAAACGATCTGCTCCCTTCTCTGCCATTCACTCTTCTAGGAGCAGAATCCCCGGCTAGAGTGTTGTTGACACTCTGGCCAGGTATTCCGCTCCTAGAGGTAGCCCCTGACGTCACTGTCAATATACGTACAGTGACATCAGGGGCTCCTCCAGAAGAGGAATTCCCGGCCAGTGCATCGGCAATGCTCAGGCTGGGGATTCCACTCCTATAAGGAGCCCCTGTTTAGGAGCAGTATCCCCAGCCAGAGCGTTGTCGATGCACTGTCTGGGGATTCCTCTTTTGGAGAAGCCCCTGACATCGCTGTCCATTTATAGACAGTGACATCAGGGGCTCCTCCTGGACCGGAATCCCCTGTAGATGGTACCACACACACCCCCTTGTAGATAGTGCCACATACACCCCCCCTGTAGATACCGCCACACTCCCTCCCTCGTAGATAGCTCCATTGGGGCTCCCTCTATGAGTGGAGTTTTCAGCCATAGCGTTGTCGACGCTCTGGCCGGGGATTCCTTTCCTGGAGGAGCCCCTGATGTCACTGTGGCATTACCTACAGGGGGCACTGTGGCACTTTCTACAGGGGGCACTGTGGCACTATCTAAAAAGGGGCTGTGTGGCACAGTCTACGGGGGCATTGTGGCATTAGCTACAGAAAACAGTGTGTAGTACTATCTACTGGGGGCAGTGTGGCGCACCATCTACAAGGGGCACTGAGTGTGGCACTATCTATGCTGGTTTTTATGCTACTAGTAGTGGTCAGCACATATCACCCAGCCCTAGAGATAAAGTGAGACATTACCTGCTTGTAAACAACTGGATAATCAAAGAGATACTGGCCCCCATAATAGTTGTCAGAAAAACTAAATATAAATATACGCCTCGTGTGAACAGACAAACGTCTGCCCATTGCTTTCAATGGGCAGATGTTTGTCAACGCTATCGAGGCGCTATTTTCGGATGTAATTCGGGGCAAAAACGCCCGAATTACGTCCGTAATTAGTGCGTGTGAACATACCCTAACCAATGACAGCTTAGAGCTGTCACTGCTTAGTTTATTGTCACAGACCCAGGAAGGTAAGTATAATAATAGTTTTGCTTTTTTTTTTAGTTATTAGGCTGGGTTCACACGAGCATGTTACGTCCGTAATGGACGGGACGTATTTCGGCCGCAAGTCCCGGACTGAACACACTGCAGGGAGCCGGGCTCCTAGCATCATAGTTATTTATGACGCTAGAAGTCCCTGCCTCGCTGCGGGACATCTGTCCCGTACTGTAATCATGTTTTCAGTACGGGACAGTAGTTCCACGGAGAGGCAGGGACTCCTAGCGTCGTACATAACTATGATGCTAGGAGCCCGGCTCCCTGCAGTGTGTTCGGTCCGGGACTTGCGGCCGAAATACGTTCCGTCCATTACGGACGTAACATGCTCGTGTTAATCCAGCCTTAGGCCTCATTTACACGAGCGTGTGCGTTTTGCGCACGCAAAAAAACGCTGCGTTTTGCGTGCGCAAAAGGCAATTGACAGCTCCGTGTGTCATCCGTGTATGATGCGCGGCTGCGTGATTTTCGCGCAGCCGCCATCATAGAGATGAGGTAGTCGACGGCCGTCACTGTCCAAGGTGCTGAAAGAGCTAACTGATCGGCAGTAACTCTTTCAGCACCCTCGACAGTGAATGCCGATCACAATCTACACCAACCTGTGAATAAAAAAAGACGTTCACACTTACCATGAACTGCCTGCTTCCTCCAGTCCGGTCTCCCGGCCGTTGCCTTGGTGACGCGTCCCTCTCTTGTCATCCGGCCCCACCTCCCAGGATGACGCGGCAGGCCATGAGACCGCTGCAGCCTGTGATTGGCTGCAGCCTGTGCTTGGCCTGTGATTGGCTGCAGCTGTCACTTGGCCTGAATTGTCATCCCGGGAGGTCGGACTGGAGGAAGAAGCTGGGAGTTATCGGTAAGTCAGAACTTCTTTTTTTTTTTACACGTATATGTATATTGTGATCGAAAGTCACTGTCCATGGTGCTGAAACAGTTTAAGTCTTTCAGCACCGTGGGCAGTGACTGTCTCCTGACGTCGCGTACCCGAACATTTTTTGCCGGGTTCGGTTAAAACGAGTTCGGCCGAACCCGGTGAAGTTCGGTGCGCTCATCTCTAATTTGACACTCCGTTTGGATGTTTGTAACCAGAAAAGCACGTGGTGCTTTTCTGTTTACATTCATCCTTTTGACAGCTCTTGCGTGATTTTCGCGCATGCAACGCAGGACCGTCAGTGTGGCATGCGTTGTTTTCACGCACCCATTGAAGTCAATGGGTGCGTGTTGCGTGAAAAACGCAAGAATATAGAACATGTCGTGAGTTTTACGCAACGCACTCACGCTGCGCAAAATTCACGCATCGTCTAAACAGCCCCATAGACTATTATAGGTGCGTACGACACGCGTGAAAAGCACGCGCGTCGCACGCGCGTATAATACGCTCGTGTAAATGAGGCCTTAGTGTTACTAATGTGTTTTTTTTTACAAGTTCGGTTGTTGGACTACGTCGGATTCGAGGACTCCTTTGATGACGGCGTTTTTATTTTCAATAAAATAATTAACGAGGGTTGTGTGGGGTCCTTTATTTCAATGAAATATTTTTTCTGTGTAGGTGTTTTTTTTAACTTCATTACTACTGCCTTAGTAATGGCAGCTGTCTGAAAGTGAAAGACAGCGTCCATTACTAAGGTGGGGCTTAGTGTTAGCCGGTGAAAAGGCTAACACTAACCACCCCCATTGTTACCCCGGTACCTACGGCCACCAGGGGTGTTAGGAAGAGCCAGGTACAATCCAGTATCCGACCATCTGAAGTGAGGGTTGGGTGCTGGGGCATATGGTATTATTAGCCTGGTAAAGCCCAAAAACAATGAAAAATAGGGGGACCCCAAGTTGATTTTTCAATTATAAAACAACATGGGGCCCCCCCCCCCATTTTTCATAACCAGTCAGATACAACATAGCAGCAGCAGCTCAGCATTACCAAGGTGGTAAGGCCCATTGTTTTTGGGCTTTCCCAGCCTAGTAATACAGCCTACTGCCACCCCAATGCCCGACCGTCACTTCAGATAGTCAGGTACTGGATCGTACCTGGCTTTTCCGGGCACCCCTGTGACGCGATCCAGGGGGCTTTCCCTCTTCGCATTTTCCCCTTGAATGCTGTGATCAGCTTTGATTGCAGCATTCAGGAGAATAGCGGTGAAGGTCAGAGGTTTCTCTGATCTCCGCTGTTTTACAGCTGCTGGAGTGCTGAAGGTTGCTGACCCCTGATTAAAGGAATGATTTCTCCTCCCGTATAGAAGTTACACCACAGTCCACCAGTATCCGTGGGAGAGGAGTCTTGTTCTGAAGAGATGGTTCAGGTATGTTGACTTCTTTCCAATAACATTGAATTGGACCTAACCTCTTGCGTGGGAATCAAAATATATTTATAATAGGGGTTTTCTGTGTTGGACAATTCCTACTTGTGCCTTGACAATAGGCTGATCACAAAGTGTCCCCCTGCTGGGAACCTCAGCGATCAACTGTTATATGTGTGAGGAAACCCAACAGTAAGTGTTCAATTTCCTGCAGCGACACCACAGGGGAAGTCAAATATTACAGAGTAAGGGTATGTTCACACGGCGGGGGTCCGTAACGGCTGAAATTACGGGGATGTTTCAGCCTGAAAACATCCCCGTAATTTCAGCCGTACCGGCATGTGCAGGCGCTTGAACGCCGCGTCAATTACAGCCGTAATTAGCGCTGCTATTCATTGGAGTCAATGAATAGCGGCTCCAATTACGGCCAAAGAAGTGACAGGTCACTTCTTCTACGCGGGCGTCTATTTACGCGCCGTCATTTGACAGCGGCGCGTAAATATACGCCTCGTGTGAACAGACAAACGTCTGCCCATTGCTTTCAATGGGCAGATGTTTGTCAGCGCTATTGAGGCGCTATTTTCAGACGTAATTCGGGGCAAAAACGCCCGAATTACGTCCCTAAATAGGCCGTGTGAACATACCCTAAGAGACACTCTCTTTGTAACCGCTCTCCACTCTGCCCAAGAAATTAGATTCCTGATCAGGGGACCCCTCTGTATTACCTATTAATTCCTTAATAGGTTATAGAATAGGTATATGAAAACAGTTTTCAATACTAGACAACCCCTTTAAGAGCCTTCGACTTATGAGACATAATCAACCTGAAGCCAAAATCCAACTGCTGGTTCGGTACTTAAATAAAATAACATTATATTATAATAGTGGTCTTGAACTTGTAACTCTCCAGCAGCTGCAAATCTACAACTCCCAGCATGCTGGGAGTTGTAGTTTTGCAACAACTAGGGAGCCACAGATTGGAGACCACTGACCTATGGACCTAGGAGCGAGTTTAATAATGGGTCTCCAGCTGTGGTGAGACTATAACTCTCAGCATGCCTTGACAGCCTGCCCAATGATAATGGTAAAACCGCAGCAATATTTGCATTTTTTATGATTTATTCAGACAAGCGTTGTAAAACTCACCTGCTTCATTAGGGAAAAATTGACGATTTTACATGAGAGTTGCATCAGTATCGAAAAACGGCCGAAAAATCGGAAGCAAATTTGAAAAACCCCCGCGTAAAAAAAAAACGCCCGCGTAAAGAAGTGCATGTCACATCTTGAGACGTTTTTGGAGACGTTTTTCTTTGACTATAGAAAAACAGCTCCAAAAACGGCCGTAAATAACGCTGCGAAAAATGCGAGTTGCTAAAAAAAGGCTGAAAATCAGGAGCTGTTTTCCCTTGAAAACAGCTCTGTATTTTGAGACGTTTTTTAGTAAGCGTGTGAACATAGCCTGATCATCAGTTTTTTTACGTCCATAAAAAATCTGCTTTTTTTCAGCATCTCCTAGCAACCCATCCGTGAAAAAACGGATCGCACTCAGATAGTGTCAGTGTGCAGTTCAATATTTCCACTGACTTAAATGGGCGAGTCCGGCGCCAGAATCGGACCAAACCTGTGCATGCCGCGATTTTCTCTGCATGGACTGATGGTACATGCGGAAAATCTGAGTTATGGATGGACCCGTTGACTTTAATGGGTCAGTGTTCAGTCTGTGTGCTGTCAGTTATACACTCGGACAGCACCCAGACATGTACATCGCTTGTCTGAATAGGCCCTTAACATGCTTTTTTTTTTTGTGATATTGGCCACCAATATGTATGAATGTAGTCTTGCAGTAGGAGTGGTATGTAGGTATACAGGAGTATGGAGGAGCATTCAGCCCGGTCATCTGCAATGAAATACTCCCTCTGCTGGATGATGTGATATCTGGAACAGCGGATGGAGAGATGCTAAAAACTTGGATAAAAGAGAAAATATAAGATTGTGAATAGGCTTCTAGTATTAAAAAGTCCACTAATCCTAGAGTCAACATCCTATAAAAGTACAAAGTTCTAAGATTATTCGCTAACATCACTCACACAGATGTATGGAAATATATCCGGAGGGTCTTTACTCTGGAGATATGAGAAAAAGTAGTGGTTAGGGATTTTTCTGGAATTCCCATTAGTCATGCCATTAAAGATGTTACACTCCAATCTGAAATGCCTGATAACAGGGCACAATAGTCTATATTCAGCAAGATGTAGAGAAGATACTCTATTCGTTGCTATGTAAGTTGAAGGGACATTAAACTAAGCTACAGTTAAAAAAGTGGTTTTGGAGAGACGGGGCTCCCCCTCTCACCCAATCGGCTCCCCACAATGCTTCTATGGCAGCCGGGGGCCTAATAAAGGCCCCAGATATGCCTTTTAGCGAATGCCTGTTAGGCCAATGCAGATGAATGGCCTAACAGATGCCTGTCAGGTTTACACTGACAGACATAATACACTGCAATACAGAATTATTGCAGTGTATTATAAAAACGATCAAATGATCACACAGTAAAGTCCCTTAGTGGGGCTAAATCCGCACATTTAACCCCTTACATGCGGCGCTTGAAAATGAAATTAAATAACGATGCCAATATTGCTGTTTTCTATGACTCCTGCCTTAAAAAACCCCTGTGATTATAAAATGATCAAAAAGTCGCATGTACACCTAAATGGTACCAATAAAAACTACAAGTCGTCCCCAAAAAAAAAAAGCCCTCATACAGCTGCATTGGCACAAAAATAAAAAAAAGTTATGGCTCTTCAAATATGGAGACACGAAAACAAATAATTTTGAAAAAAGTATTTTTACTGTGTAAATATAGTAAAACATACAAAATCTATACAAATTTGGTATTATTGCAATCGTAAGGCTGGGTTCACACGACCTATTTTCAGGCGTAAACGAGATGTACTGTGCCGACGACCTATAATTTACGCGTCGTCATTTTGACAGCTATCAAACGGCGACGCGTAAAATGACTGCCTCGTCAAAGAAGTGCGTAATTTGAGCCGTTTTTCATTGAATTCAATCAAGAACAGCTCAAATTTACGCCCGTCAAAGACGCCTCGCATAATGCGAGGAGGAGCAATTACGTCTGAAACGACGGAGCTGTTTTCTCCTGAAAACAGTCTGTAATTTCAGACGTAAAAGGCAGCTATCGTGTGCACATACCCTAATAACCCGCTGAATAAAGTTATGTTATTTATACCACATGGTAAATTGCTGGGGGTTTTTTCTATTCCCCCCCCCCCAAAAAAAGTTCATAAACGTTAATCAATAAATTATATGTACCCAAAATGGTGCTATACAAAAATAGAAATGGTCCTGCAAAAAACAAGTCCTAAAAAAATATATATATATATATATATATATATATATATAAAAAGCTGTATAAAGCCATGTCGACACAAAAATAAAAAAGTTATAGCTCCTTGAATGCGACGATGGAAAAACATAAAAAATAGCTTGGACATTAAGGCCTAAAACAGGTTGGTCACTAAGGGGTTAAATAATACTATTCTGTTAACAAAATAGCTTCTGCTATAAATATCCGCCCATAAACCATCGAAAGATTGCTACATATCGTATGTTGAAATAATGGAAGGGGTCCAGGCCTCAATAACCTTATTGGCTGTCACCCAACTTTGAAAAATAAATGAAAGAAAAAAAAAAATAGGACAACTTAGGGACTTCTATGAAATATGCCTACTCTCCTGGTATGTCTGGGAAAGTCCGAAGGAAAGGGGAGACCTCCTGGATGAGTAGGCTTTGCTCCTTTATTTCCCTGGTTTCATTGGTGGTCCAATGATGGCAGAAGCCATCATTGAACCACCGATAGCACAACGACCGCCCCTCGGTAAGAGAAGGGGCACTGTTGGTGTCACTAGTTTGGGGGACGCTGTAGCCAGCACTGTTATGTTTTTAGGAGCATTCGGCAGGGGGTGTCTCATTTTTTTAAGGGCGGGGGTATGTCTAAAAATGTTGTTTGTAGCATTTTGTAGGCCAGTATGACATATTCACTGTCAATTAAAAAAAAAAAAAATTTAAGGTGGAAATGTTTTTTTAGTCATAGGGGTCCTACAAACACCTACTAAAAAAACAAAACATTGCAGCCGTCATGGACATAGATCAGAAAAAAGGATTATTGTCACCTCACTTGTGATGATTCACTACGCCGACAGTCACTTGCATACATGTACCCGGCATCTATTAATGTCAGCTTTCTACAGGGGACTATGGGACCAGCCGCTGGAAAGGGAAATAAAGGCACAATACATTTATTTGTCGAGAAGTAATATCTGTAATAGGACAATGACAGGAAACTAATTGTAATAAAGGAGACACTGACAGGAAGTAATATTCTGTATAACGGGACAACAGGAACCAATACATGGGGACAGGAACAATTATAGTCACGAGGAAGGGACAGTGAAGTAGCTGCGACACGTCTGTAGAGAGAGATCAGAGCTACCTGCAACATCAAAATTTGCGTCTATAATATTTGCAAAATACATTCATAGCCCTGCCAAGGAAAATGGTGACATACCGTGGTATGTACAAAAGTGTCCCACCAGATATAAAGGAGTGATATTTATGGGGCAAACATAGCACATTTTTCACATGTTCATTTTCAATTGGCCCCAAAGTCTACGCAAAACAGATATGCCCATAGGTTTCACCCACAGAAACCACCATAAATATCTGGACACACTGCATTTTAAAAAACTAGCCCAACAACGTCCTCCTGTGGGGCAGGGACTGCCCGCATCTGGTATACCAACATTACAGCTTTTACAGTGTTAATCTGGTCACACACTTTTAAATGTCAAAATCTAATGTGTATGGCGGTATCCCAAAATGCCTAGAATGGGCATGTTAGATCTAAAGGGGATCTCCAGGTTGGGGGCTATTTTTTATACTGATGATCGGTGAGGGTACAACTCTCATACCCCGCACCAATCAGCTGTTACGGCTGCCTCCGGGCACCGGAAACTATGCGGCTCCGACCACTGCATAGCAGCCGTGCTGTATCTCTGCTCCTATTCAAGTGAATAGGAGTAGAGTTGCAGCACGGCCGCTGTACTGTGACTGGAGCCTTCTGCTTCCAACACCGACCACTTCATAACTTCCGGTAGCCGGAACAACTGATCGGTACAGGCAGGGCCGCCATCAGGAATTTCAGGGCCCCCTACAGCTAAATTTTCTGGGCCCCCCTACCGTGGCACCGCCTGTTAACGGTACTCCGTCCAGCACTATATCATGCTACCCAGTGCCGCCATCAGGGGGGGGTATTATGGGTACTGATGTGAGAGTAATTGAAAGGGGGGCCCGCCAACTGCCGCGACTTGCCTTTGGTAGAAAAAAAACTGTTTTTTTCACCAAAAGAATGTCGTGAGCTGCGGGCCCCCCTTTCAATTAGGTTTGGCCGGGCCTCTCACATCAGTACCCATAATACCCCCCCTGATGGCGGCCCTGGGTAGCATGGGGGTCGTAATGGGGGCCGTCAAACACTGCCGCCCGTGCGACCGATCGCGCGCATCCGCAAACTCCCGCGTATGCGCACCCGCGACCGCATGAAACCGCGCACCGAATTTTGAGGCAGATTTTGACCTGCCCATACTATCTTGCCGCGTTTTTTGCCCGCGGCGATTGAGGACAGCAGACAAAAAACGCAGGGAAAAATGCATTTTCTGCCTCCCATTGATTTCGATGGGAGGTCAGAGGCGGAACCGCGGCAAGAAAGGACGTGCTGCTTTTTCTTTTTTCCATGACTGGCTCCCATTGATTTCAGATTAAATCAATGGGAGGCGGTTTTGGAAGTTGTTTGGTGCTGATTCTGACGCAGTGTCCGAGTCAATATCAAGGCCCAAAAACTCTGTGAACTGGGGCTTATTGTTAGGGCTTATTCAGACGAACGTGTAATACATCCGTGCAACGTGAGTGATTTTCACGCGCCTCGCACGGACCTATGTTACTCTATGGGGCCGTGCAGACTGTCAGTGATTTTCACGTGCCTCGCACGGACCTATGTTACTCTATGGGGCCGTGCAGACTGTCAGTGATTTTCACGCAGCATGTGTCCGCTGCGTAAAACTCACGACATGTCCGATATTTGTGCATTGTTGGCGCATCACGCACCCATTGAAGTCAATGGGTGCGTGAAAATCACTCCCAGCACTTCCGCAGCAGTATAAACTATGAATGAAAACAGAAAAGCACCACAGAGTGTCATAATGATGGCGGCTGCGCGAAAATCACGCAGCCGCGCATCATATGCTGCTGCCACACGGAGCTGGTATGGACCTTTTGCATGCGCAAAACGCCACATTTTTGCGCACGCAAAAAGCACACGCTCGTGTTAATCCGGCCTTAGGGTAGGAACACACTAGGCATGAACGCTGCAGATTCTATGCAACACATTTTATTGTGGAAAATCCGCAGCGTATTACAGTCGCAGCAGAGTGGGTGAGGTTGAAAAAAATCTCATCCACACGCTGCAAAAATAATGGACCTGCAGTGTGACTTTTTAAGCCGCAGCATGTCAATTTATTCTGTGGAATCGCTGCTCCTCTGTCTTACTTTATGCCTCCTCTTGGTTGACTTACGTTAAGCCAACTTTTCTGCGCCTAAGTTTTGGTGCATATTAAGCCATGCCCCCTTACTCCTAGGTTACATCCTCTTCATTTAAACCACACCCCCTAGTCAAGCAAGGTGCAAAAAAAAAAAAAAATTAACAATTAACCTCCTGGAGATGCAGCCAATTTTCATTTTCATTTTTTCCTCCTCTGTCTCTAACATCATGTCCTCTCTCTATCTGAAACTGAATCTTTCTAAAACTGAGCTCCTGAGTATCTATGTCAAATTGTCTACCCAGGAGAGACAATGCAGACGCCCTTCTGGACTTTGTCTGTATTGCGGCCCCGGAGGCCATATTATGTGCCTGTGTCCCCAGAGGCCAGAGAGACCCCATTGTCTGATTGGAGAGACAAGCCTAGATGGAACGGTACCTAATAAAGCATTCAGTTCCAAGCTGACTATTCCTGTGACCCTAGAATCTGGCGAGAGGACGCATCAAGTTTCTGCCTATCTTGACTCTGGTTCTGCTGCAAACTTTATCAAGAAAGAGCTTGTGGATCCTTTTCAGTTGCCCACAGTCCCCCTAGAGACGTCCTTGGCTGTTGCCTCAGTTAATGGACTGCCTCTGCCTGATTCCATCGTTTCTAAAAGCAAGCCGTTGAAGCTCCAGGTTGGAGTCCTTCACTCTGAACCAATTCCTTTCCTTGTTTTGCCCAAGGCCATCAATCCTGTTCTAGTGGGCCTGCCTTGGCTTCGACTACATGCCCCAGTCCTGGACTGGAATTCTGTAGAGGTCCTCCAATGGGGCTCCAAGTGCCACGGTCGTTGTCTGTTGCAGATCCATCCTGTCAAGCCTCCTCTGCCTCAGTCATTGGTGGGACTGCCTCCCCAGTTTGCTCAGTATGCAGATGTTTTCAGCAAAAGGGAGGCTGAGACGCTGCCTCCTCATCGGACTAATGACTGCCCCATTGAACTGGTTCCTAATGCCTCTCTCCCCCGTGGCCGAGTATATCCTCTCTCCTTGCCGGAGTCTCTATCCATGTCACCCTATATCAAGGAGAATCTGGAGAGGGGTTTCATACGAAAGTCTTCCTCCCCGGCCGGGGCTGGATTCTTCTTTGTTAAAAAGAAGGATGGATCCCTTCGACCCTGCATTGACTACCGTGGTCTCAACCAGATCACGGTCAAGAACAAATACCCGTTGCCACTTATATCTGAGCTGTTTGATCGCATACGAGGAGCCAAAAAAAATTCTAAGCTAGACCTGCGGGGGGCTTATAATCTAGTCCAGATTCGCCAGGGTGATGAATGGAAGACGGCATTTAACACCCGGGACGGGCACTACGAATACCTAGTGATGCCCTTCGGACTGTGTAACGCTCCCGCAGTGTTTCAGGAGTTCGTTAATGATATCTTCCGAGATCTCCTCTATGTCTGTGTTGTTGTTTATCTCGATATTTTGATTTTCTCCCCAGATCCGACGACTCATCGGAGGCATGTCCGTCAGGTTCTACTACGATTAAGGGAGAATCATTTATACGCCAAGCTGGAGAAGTGCATCTTTGAGAGGAGTTCTCTGCCCTTCCTGGGCTACATCATCTCGGATCAAGGCCTCAAGATGGATCCTGAGAAAGTGAAAGCTGTCTTGGAGTGGCAACGTCCTAAAGGCTTATGGGCCATACAGCGGTTCCTGGGATTTGCCAATTTCTACCGGCGGTTTATTCCTAACTTCTCTTCTCTAACGGCTCCCATCTCTACCCTTACCAAGAAGGGTGTGAACGCCAAGGTGTGGACTCCAGAGGCAGAGTCCGCATTTGTTAGCCTCAAGAAAGCCTTCACTTCAGCTTCGATCCTCCATCATCCTGACGCATCTCGGCAGTTCTCACTGGAGGTGGACGCTTCCTCTGTTGGTGCAGGTGCACTTCTGTTCCAGAGGAGCTTCAAAGGAAAGGCAGTAGTATGTGGCTACTACTCAAGACTTTTTTCTTCTGCTGAGCGCAATTACTCCATTGGAGATCGGGAGCTGCTGGCCATCAAATTGGCTCTGGAGGAGTGGAGACATCTTCTAGAGGGCGCTGCTCACCTTATCCTGATCTTCACCGACCACAAAAAACCTTACCTACCTTCAGTCTGCACAACGACTGAATCCCCGTCAAGCCAGCCAGGTGGTCGCTGTTCTTCACCTGTTTCCAGTTTGTGCTCCGCTACCGTCCCACGGACAAGAATGTAAGGGACGATGCCCTGTCTAGATCGTTTGAGACAGAAGACACGGTGGAGTCCCTTCAGACTATCATAGACCCGTCCTGCATTGTCACTGCTTATCCTCTGCAGGTTAGAGACATCCCTCCGGGGAGGATATTTGTTCGGTTGGCAGACAGGAGAAGAATTCTCCGCTGGGGACACAGTTCAAAACTGGCTGGGCACGCTGGTGTCCGTAAAACCCGAGACCTGATTGCTCGCAACTTCTGGTGGCCCACGCTACCTAAAGATGTTCTGGACTTTGTCTCTTCTTGCACAGTGTGTGCCGCTAACAAAGTAACTCACTTCAAGCCTGCCGGCCTGCTTCAACCTCTGCCTGTACCCAATGCCCCCTGGCAGCACATTGCGATGGACTTTGTCACAGACCTTCCCCCCTCAGCAGGATGCAACACTATCTGGGTGGTGGCAGACCGGTTTTCTGAGATGGCATATTTTATCCCGCTGACCGACCTACCTTCTGCTCCTCGACTGGCGAGTCTCTGCATTCTACACATCTTTCGCTTGCATGGCTTCCCTCAACACATTGTGTCCGACCGGGGGGTTCTGTTTACTTCAAAGTTCTGGAGAGCCCTCTGTAAAATCCTGGATGTGAGATTGGACTTCTCCTCAACTTATCACCCCCAGTCCAATGGGCAAGTTGAGAGGATCAACCAGATCATAGAGAATGATCTCCGCCACTTCATCTCTTCACAGCACGATAACTGGGTACAGCTTCTTCCATGGGCTGAGATCTCATACAACAACCACACAAGTGAATCCACCACTTCCACTCGATTTCACATTGTATACAGTCAACATCCTAGAGTCCCTCTCCCAGTGTCGACCACATCTCAAGTACCCGCTGCTGACTCTGCTTATGGGGACTTTTTGCAAATCTGGCAACAGACCCGGTCCTCTATTTTGCTGCCAGTCGATCGCATGAAGCCTCAGTATCTTCCGGGGACTAAAGTCTGGCTGTCCTCTTGGAACATTTGTTTGAAGGTACCCTCATACAAGTTTGCTCCCAGGTTCCTTGGTCCTTTCGAGATTCTACAACAGATAAACCCTGTCTCCTATAAGCTGCGGGTGCCTCCTACCCTCAGAATCCGCAACTCCTTTCACGTGTCCCTCCTGAAGACAGTGGTCCTGAACCGCTACAGCAAGACTTCTACATCACGTTCCAAATTATTATGCAAATGTTATTTTTCGCTGATTTTCCTAAGTAGTCGATGCAAATGACAGTCAGTATAATCTTCAAGCCATCAACCGTTGGAGTATAATGCGAATTTTATTGAACAAATCTACTAATGATAACAGATTTTTTTTTAGAAGTAAAAAACTCAAAATGCACTGTTTCAAATTATTATGCACAACCGAGATCAAAACATTTTAAAGGTTGTAAAGAGAACTAAAATGGTAATTTGTTGAATTTGCAGCATCAGGAGGTCATATTTACAGAAATCAAAAGCTCTTTCAATCAAGAAAAACTTAACAGGCCAAGTTACATGTTAACATGGGACCCCTTCTTTGATATCACCTTCACAATTCTTGCATCCATTGAATTTGTGAGTATTTGGACAGTTTCTGCTTGAATATCTTTGCAGGATGTCAGAATAGCTTCCCAGAGTTTCTGTTTTGATGTGAACTGCCTCCCACCCTCATAGATATTTTGCTTGAGGATGCTCCAAAGGTTGTCAATAGGGTTGAGGTCAGAGGAACATGGGGGCCACACCATGAATTTCTCTCCTTTTATGCCCATAGCAGCCAATGACACAGAAGTATTCTTTGCAGCATGAGATGGTGCATTGTCATGCATGAAGATAATTTTGCTACGGAAGGCACGGTTCTTCTTTTTGTACCATGGAAGAAAGTGGTCAGTCATAAACTCTATGTACTTTGCAGAGGTCATTTTCACACCGTCAGGGACCCTAAAGGGGCCTACCAGCTCTCTCCCCATGATTCCAGCCCAAAATATGACTCCGCCACCTCCTTGCTGACGTCGCAGCCCTGTTGGGACATGGTGGCCATTCACCAACCATCCACCTGGACCATCCAGGGTTGCACGGCACTCATCAGTAAACAACACGGTTTGAAAATTAGTCTTCATGTATTTCTGAGCCCACTGCAACCGTTTCTGCTTGTGAGCATTGTTTAGGGGTGGCCGAATAGCTTTATGCACACTTGAAAACCTCTGGAGGATCCTACACCTTGAGGTTCGCTGGACTCCAGAGGCACCAGCGGCTTCAAATACCTGTTTGCTGCTTTGCAATGGCATTTTAGCAGCTGCTCTCCTAATCCTATTAATTTGTCTAGCAGAAACCTTCCTCATTATGCCTTTATCTGAACAAACCCGTCTGTGCTCTGAATCAGCCACAAATCTTTTCACAGTACGATGATCACGCTTAAGTTTTCTTGAAATATCCAATGTTTTCATACCTTGTCCAAGGTATTGCACTATTTCACGCTTTTCGGCAGCAGAGAGATCCTTTTTCTTTCCCATATTGCTTGAAACCTGTGGCCTGCTTAATAATGTGGAATGTCCTTCTTAAGTAGTTTTCCTTTGATTGGGCACACCTGGCAAACAAATTATCACAGGTGTCTGAGATTGATTACAATGATCCAAAGAGCCCTAAGACACGATACCATCCATGAGTTTAATTGAAAAACTAATAATTAAATGTTTATGACACTTAAATCCAATGTGCATAATAATTTGGAACACGGTGTAGTTCCACAGTTGCTCCCAGTGGTTCTCTTGATATATTCGAGGTGAGGGAGATACTGGACTGCAAGAGGGTAGGAGGAAGGACTTTCTATTTGGTGGACTGGAGGTCCTGGGAGCCAGAAGAGAACCTCAGTGCGCCTGTGCTTATTAAGAAATTTTTCTCTCGCTCTGGCCACAAGAGGGGGCGTAAGAGGGGGGGGGGGATACTGTAGCATCCATGGCTGCAGGCCGTCGGGTTTACTCATCTCCCGACGCCCGCAGCCAATGGATCCGTGAGTGCTGGTCCCCATCTCCTTCCTAGGAGACGCCAGCGCTCAATTTGCGCTCTGGTCTGCGGTGTCCCGTAGAATGCTCGTGCCCAGCCTTAAAGGGCCAGCACGCGCACAAAGGAAATCGTCATCATCATAAACTGCCACGAATTCCTGGTCTATAAGAAGGCCCCAGGCGCCACTATATCAGGCTTTACTTTGTGGGCCGTCTGACCCTCTCTATTTCCATGGGTAAGCTTGACGTAATATTATTATATATGCAGGGATATTTCTCCCTTTTCGCACCTACTCTAGAACATGAGCCGTTCCCCGGTTTGTGTCTCTTTTTAGCGTCTCCTCTAAATACTTTATACTTTACACTATTGGCATTAGGACCCTCTCTTTGCTGTGTCCCTTCAAACCTTGCCACCTCTATACTATCTTACACTTGATATATAGACGCTATAATGATGCAATATTGATATTGGCCTCTGTTCATCACTGATGGCATATATGTTCATTTGAATCTCTCAAACGTAGGACACTCGTGGTTAAATCATTTTTCTTAAATCAATCACACTGGTATTTTAGATCCTTATTTTTAATCTGTGTTATTTAATATTGTGTGTTTAAATACTAAAAGTTTTGTAATCATTTTCATTACTTGTGGCGCTGTGGCTCCTTTTTCTCAAGTTGTTCTCATGATGCATTGGAGTTATGCTACATTGTAACTATACATTGGAGGTGCTTTGACGTTGCGTTGTTGGCACCTAACCTGTGACTTGACCTGCTGAGTATATATTTATAAATTCTGTTCCCATCTGCGTTGGGGTCCCGTTCGGATGTTCCATCAGAACGGGATCCTGAACAGACACCAACGGAAACCAGAGGTTTCCGTATCCATCACCATTGATTTCAATGTTGACGGATCCGGTGCCCATGGTTTCCATTTGTCTCTGTTGTGCACCAGACTCGTCATTTTGCCGGAAGCAATAGCGTAGTCGACTACGCTATTGCAGGGTTTCGTTCGGACGGAAAGCTCAGACGGAACACCAACGAAGATGTGAACAGAGCCTTATCCTGCCAGTTTCTCCATTGTAATACACATTGTGGGTGCCTCTTTAGGTCTTTCCACCATTTGTATTACGTACATTTTTTGGTGAAAGCAAGAGACCATAGAATTGTCCATCTAAAGTAGGGGAGGGATTCAACCTAATTTGGTCTGAGGGCCACATTGAACCACTTGAAGGTTTCACAATAATTTTTTAAAAAAACACCACAAAAACTTCTAATGGTGTATGTGGGCCCTAGGACAACAGTCACATTAGGTCCCTGTCTAGCCCACCCTCGGCTTGACAAGTGTACAGAATTTGAATCCCGACAGACACGGCTCCCCAAATCCAGTGGGCCCTAGAATCTGCCCTGGTTTACCCGATACAGAAACCTGCCCTTCACACGTGTAATGTGACTGCTACTCTAAAACCTGCTATATGGTCTCATATCATAGACCGGACAAGAAATAGACATAGAAGGGGGGGGGGGAGAGAGAAAAATAATAAAAAGGCACCAGTTCAGTTCTGAAGTGGCTTTGAGGGACCAATATATTACAACACCCCATTTTAAAAACTGAACCCCTTCAAGTATTCAAAACAGCATTTAGAAAGCTTCTTAACAGTTGAGGCATTTCACAGGTATTAAAGCAAAGTGGAGGTGAAATATGCAAATTTCATTTTTCTCACAGTAATTCAATTTTAATTAAAAAAATTCTGCAACACAGAAGGTTTTACCAGAGAAACAAATGAAATATTTCCCAGATTCTGCAGTTTTTAGAAATATTCCACATGTGGCCTTAGTGTGCTGATGGACTGAAGCACATGCCTCAGAAGCAAATGAGCACTTTTTTTTTTTATTCGTATATATTTTAGGTATCAGGTCAGGTTTGAGCTCTTCTGGTGCCAAAACATAGAAAACAACCACAAAAAGACACCATTTTGGAAACTACACTTTCAAGGAATTCAGTTATGTGACCATTTTGACCCCCACAGTTTTTTCACAGATCTTCTTTAAATTGGTTTTCGGGTGCCATGTCGCATTTGAAGAGGTATCAGAGCAATGGAAACCCATCAGAAGTGACCCCATTTTGGAAAACTACACCCCTTAAGGCATTTATTAAGGAGTGCAGTGAGTATTTTGACCCAAAATGTGGTGGTTTTTTTTACTAGAAAATAATGCAAAAGTTGATTTTCCACTGATTTAAGTGATTTTAGTGCACGTTATACCAAACTTGTGCCACTGAACACATATCTCAAACTGTTAAGCGGGTTCTCCTGGGAATGGAGATACCATACGCGTGGACGTAAACTGCCGTTTGGGCACGCTGTAGGACTCCGAAGAGAAGAAGGCGCATAATTTGGCTTTGGAGCATTTTGCTTGGCAGTAGTTTTGTTTGGAGTTTTACTGGTGTTTGTTTATAAATGTGGGGGCATATATAAGCTGTGCAGAGCACATCAGGGTATAATAATGCTGTCCATAAATAAAAATCCATAGATGTGTGGTCGCAATGATAAATGATGCCCAAATAGGTCACCATAATTTTTCCACCGGAGCTGGGCGAGGGCTTATTTTTTGCAGGACAATCTTTAGTTTTCAATGGTAAAAGCGACTTGATCATGTATTTTTATTTTTTTTTTAAGAGGCTTGGTGACTAAAAAACAGCAATTCTATTTGCAAAACACAATACTTTTTTAAAACCAAATTATTGACTTTGTTGTTTCGCCATATTCTAAGAGCCATAACTCTATTTTTCCATCAAGAAAGCGGCGTGCGTAACGAACTGTAGTTTTGATCAGTACCATTTTTGGGTACATGCGACTTTTGATCACTTTTTAATGTAATTTTTTGCAAGGTAAAATTCTGGTCTGGTTTATTAAAAAACAATGAAAGATTACAGCGTTCACGGCACGGGATAATTAAAATACTTTTAGAGTCCAGGCTGTTCCAGATGTGGCGATACTATTTATGTATACTTTATTTATTTTGAATCACTTTTTTTTTCTATTGTCCCACTAGCGGACCTGAGGGCAGTAGGCCCTGATCGCTAATCTAATAAACTGCACTACATGAATAGTGCAGTATATTAGAGCGGTCAGTTACTCACTGACAAAAAGCCTAGTGGGTCCTGCCTTCGTAGATCGCAGACCCGCAGGACATCATAAGGCCTCAGATTGCGTCCACAGGGCCGCCAATGGTGTTGTAACTACTTAGAAGCCGTGATCACTATTGAACGCGGCTTCTAAGGGGTTAATAGGACCACCGCGATCGGTCACTGCACATTGAGCGGTGATATTCCGACAGCAGGCTATCACAGCTCAAGGAAACGCAGAGGGAAAACTGCACTGTATTTTCCCCCATGACGTAGTATTCCTTCACGGAGCATGAACGACGAACTCAGCATGACAGAATAGTACATCAAGGAGCGGGAAGGGGTTAAGTATAAAAATGATGTGCTTTGTCTTTTAAAACGCTGCAGCTATTTATTTAATTTGTTAAATTTTTCCTGGGGTTGGCCATTTTGAAGACACATACTTCCTTCTCGTGCAGGTTGTACAGCAGGGTGCATGCGCTTTATGGCAGCTGAAACGAATTGGAGTCCGACAGAGAAATCTCAATTTTTTTCAATATGCAGAAAGTGATAGTCCAGCCGCTCCCACAGAGACGAAGGGAGATGTATTCAGAGCCTTATCTGTATTTATGGCGCATCTTTCCTGCCTTAAGGACCTTTTACACCAACCGACGCAGTGAGAGCGCCGATCGAGACATCATTGATCGGCGCTCGTTTGCTCCTGTCACAAGGAGCTGTGGATGGGGACGAGCTGTCGTTACTCCAAACGTTCGTCCCCATACGTTGTCAGCGTGTCTGGGAGAGGTGATGCCGCCAACGATATTTTACGTTTTTAAAGCTATATGACCAGCAGATGATTGAGCGTTTGCTCGTTCATCTGCTAATCGCGGTCCTGTTTACAGAGGACAATTATCGGCAACGAGAATTCCATGAACGCTCGTCTGCGCGATAAGCCGCCAGTGTAAAACCGCCTTTATTAAGGCCTTCAGTAATACAATAGAGCTGTCCCACCCTCTAATGATGAGAGGACTCCTCAGTGAGCTACAGAGAACAGGAAATATCAGCTTATTGTGGCTAGTGTGAAAGCCAATATAACAAACCATTTTTTTATGTGGATAAAAAGAAAAAACACGTTTTTCAAGCCTCTGAAAGTACTTGCGGGTGGTGCTACTTGAGTACAGAGATGCCAGGGAGCGGCTCTCCTCCAATCAGTGAGCTGCCTGAATAGATTGGCACCCTCTTCACTGATTGGGGGAAAGCGGCTGATCGACAAGTCTCTGTTCATTGGGGGGGGATGCACTAGTTTGACCACCACTGTATATATAAAATGAGGGGTAAATTCATGTATCCCCTGACTACTGAAACGTATTTCAACCACGTGTCGAGGAATCAGTGAGACTGGGCTCTTGTGTTCTGTTTCGCGGACTGCGTTGCGTTGCATGGCACAGGGGACAGATGGCTACATTTGAGCAGCTGGTTGGAGTATAGAGCAGTGCAGGACCATGGAAGATGAACGGTTTTGTATCATAGGTTCACAATTAGTTGGCAATTTTTTTATTGCCACTGCTTTGGCTCATGCATTTGAAATTGCACGGTAAAAGCAGTAAAAACTCTGAGCTCTATAATAATTGGAACTATTTTGTGGAAACTGCTATGTGGATGGCACAATTTTATGGATAATTTTGTGCGGCAAAATGAGGTTATGTTAATGATTTTATTGTGCTGGCACAACCATGAGGAATTGCTTTAAGGTGGTGGGGGGGGGGGGGGGGGCAGGTCAAGTCATTATTGAGACTCCCATTAGGCGGACAGCTAACCACCTCTGCTCTGTGTCATTCACCAGTCGGAATTAAAGAAAAACTTGCGTGCGGTCGTATAAAATCAGAGGCATACAGGTGTACAGTAGGGCCCCATGGACTTCTATGGGTACTCTATTATGGCTTTGTACAACTCAAATTGTACAGACCCATAAAATGACTGTCTGCAGGAGGTTTTCAGGCCTTGTTCACACAGTGCAGATTTTGCATGTATTTTTTAAGTCAGAACCAGGAATGGAACCTAAAACAGAATAAATATATAAAAGGAAGGCCTTAAAGTTTCTCCTCTTCTGGATCCAATTATTGTTCTGGCTTAAAAAATACATGCAAAACCTGCAGCAAATTTGCACTCTGTGAACAAGGCCTTAGCTGCAAAGGAGGCAGGTATGTAAATTCTTAGGAATCAAACTATAAGCTCTACCAGGACTGAAACTTTCAATGAAAGCAAATAAAAAAAGGATAATTTCGATGACATTTTGTTTTTATTGAATTAGGCACTTTACATGAAGAATTCTGTACCAGTATATTTACAAAGTATAAAGCTACATTTTTTTTTCATAAATTTTATTATTTCTTAAAAAAAAGGACATTATGTCAAGAGTAATAAAATATACATATTGTTGATTAATAAAAACTATCTAACATGATCTATTTGTTAAAATGAAAAAAAAACAAAAAAAAAAAAACTCAAAAGACTGTCCATTCATTAAACAAAAAATAAAATAAAAAAAACAAAAAAAAAAAAGTTTTTTTTCCTTTTGGTCATAAAATATTTAAGTTTCATAACCCCCCCCCCCCCCCAAAAAAAAAAAAAAAACTAGTTTTAATTATATAGTAGACAACTCTCAGTTGTGGTCTATGGCTTATTGGCAGTGCCCAGGATAGCTAGCTGTTAAAATTATTCATACACATTTTTTTTTATGAATAATTTTGGGATTGTGATCGTGGCTTTAAGCTCACAATTGACACACAAGGTATTGCCGAGGTATCATACAGCGACACCGTATATTAAAATTCCATAGTTTGTAATGTACTGCATTGAAAGAAAAAAAAAATGAAAAATTATATACATATATTTATTTCTTTTTTTGAAGAGGAACAACCCCCCCAGCGTCTAATGGTGCAGGCAGTTATTAGAGTGTACTTCATGTATGAAGAAGAAATCTAGAATATTTGTAAGGCAGTGTAAA